>NW_027256888.1:75952246-76387246 GCF_029215685.1 Pituophis catenifer annectens
AATTTGCACCTTTCCTGGTTTCTCATGCTTCAGTTGAATCCCAAAGATAGAGATCAAGATGGAAGCATACTGGCATTTTGTGGGTTGAAAAGTGTGGGCTTTGGCATGATAAAAAAAGAAATGTAGAACAGAAAACAACAATCACAAGAGCTCTTCTGCCTGCAGTTCAGTCAAGAATCCACCTAAAGAAATTTGAAGGAAATTCTCAAGCCTCCCGAGAAGAGGAATGGGAACCTTCACCTTTACCTAGAGAAGCCATAGGATTGGTACCTGAGCATCATCTGCAAAGCTCCCTATAATATCGCAATTATCAATGCTATCTCCCCAGGGGGAGAGCCTTCTCTGTGGTGGCACCCGCCCTGTGGAATGAGCTGCCTCCTGGAATACGATTGATCCTGGACCTCCGGACCTTCCGTAAAGCCCTGAAGACGTTTTTATTCCATCAAGCCGGCCTAGCCTAAATGATTTTTTAATTGGGATTTTAAATTTTATGGATTTGGGGGTTTTAAATTGGGAAGCTTGTGATTTAATTCCTTTTTAATTATCTTAATTTTTGTATTTGTATGTTTTTTAATTTTGGCTGAGTCCCTTCTGGGAGAAGGGCGGTATACAAATTAAATTAATAATAATAATAATAATAATAATAATAATAATAATTAATAATAATAATAATAATAATAATAATAATAATAGAGCCAATTTTTTTAATTTAAAAATTTAAGGGGAAGACAGCATAAAAGATGGGCTGCAACACATTTTTCTCTTCCTACATTTTCAAACGTACATCTTCCTACATCTCAACATTTTCTCTTCCTACATCTGCTTTCCGTGTCTCAGCCCAGTAATATTCTCATCTTTTATTTTTGCACGCTTATTATGTAACTGTAATTACAGGAAAAGCCACATGGCTGCATTATGCAACCCTATCAAAACAAAGGGATGCCACACTCCTTCCTAGCATTTTTCAACACTTGTGCCATTTCCTATTTTTATAAATCATCAGGTGTGTCTTATGTAAGGTAAATAACCATTAAATATTCCCCAACCTGCTCCTCCAAATTAGAGCAAGATTGTATTAAAGGATTTTTTTTTTTAAAGGAGCAGCATTTTAAAGAACGCTGTTTAAGAAAGGCTAGTGATAAAGTTAATTAAACAGAATATAGATCTGAAACCAGAAATATATTTGTTTGGCATAAACAAGGGTTTTGATAAAGGGACCACATATTGTTCCAACAAGCGGGGCTAAACATATGAACATGTGAATGTTTTTAAAACGTTATCTAATTTTAGGTTCTATTTAATTGGGCCAAACTATGTTATAATAATAATTTTAATTAGCAATTTTATGATGTTTGTGTATCTATATTTTTCTTGACTGTATACCGCCTTGAGTCTTACGGGAGAAAGGCGGTATAGAAATATAATAAATAAATAAATAAATAAATAAATAAATAAATAAATAAATAAATAAATGTTTAGTTTTACATATATTGACAGCAGCAAGGATTATATTTGCTAAATACTGGAAAAATGAGAATACCCCATCGGATGAGGAAGTAATTCAAAAAATTTTAGACTGTGCTAAAATGGACTGACTAACTTTAAAAATAAAAGATAAAGAAGACACAGAATATTATTTGATATGGAATAGATTTTATGAGTGGTTAGAGGCAAGAGGTAGAAATTAGAGGAAGAAAGACTATGAATGTTTATATTAAAAATAGAGATGTTTTATAACTACAATAATTATAATTAACAAAAATGTAAATAAGCCAATATAAAAAGAAACTTAGTTAAAATTATTTGGTTATGTTATTACTATTATTCTTAGTACATGTGTTATATTATTATTATTGTTATTGTTATTAGTTCATGTTAATATTTATTACTATTTTCTATCTGGTCTTTTTTTCTCTCTTGTAAATGGTATACCCTGATAATACACTGTATTCAAAAATGTTTATGAATAAAATTATTAAAAATTGTGGGAGCGGGGAAGAAAGGCTAGTGAAGCTTTTCTCAGCCCTGGGCCTCTTAAAAATCTGTGGACCTCAATTCCCAGAATTCCCCTTCAGAGTGCTGATAATCAGATGACTACAAAGGATATAAATCCTTCCTTTTTCTCACCATTCAGTCAGAACGGAAGAAGCTTCTTGGATGAGAAGCAAAAGGTTTTCATGGGGGGGGGGGGGAAAATAAACAAGAAAGGCCAGGTGTCTTTTTTTTAAATTGTTTTATTCATAAATATTTTTGAATACAGTGTATTGTCAGGGTATACCATTTACAAAAGAAAGAGGGAGAAAAAAGGGTCAAATAGAAAATAGTAATAAATATTAACACATGAACTAATAATATTAATAATAATAATAATAATATAATAACACATGCACTAAAAATAATAGTAATAATATAACCGAAATTTTTTAACTAAGTTTCTTTTTGTATTGGCTTATTTACATTTTTATTAATTATGATTGTAGTTATAAATCTTCTCTATTGTTAATACAAATATTCATAGTTTTTCTTCCTCTAATTTCTACCCCTTTTCTCTAGCCATTTATAAAATCTATTCCATATCGAATAGCATTCTGTGTCTTCTTTATTTTTTATTTTTAAAGTTAGCCTGTCCATTTCAGCACAGTCCAACATTTTTTGAATTACTTCCTCATCTGACCCTCACTCTGCCAGATGAGGCCAATTGTCTTTTGAAAAAGCACTTTTGGGACATCTTGGCAAGTGATATTGGCTAGATTTTCTTCTTCTTCTTCTCTCCGCAGCATCAGGACCACTTAAAGCAAAAAGGATCCTGTTGTCTTCCTCTTGATAGGATAAAGGATTTCTCGCACGCTCTTCTCTCCACTTGGTGATTGTGCCTGTCTGTCTGTCTGTCTGTCTCTGGTGGGTGGGAACTAAACCTCCACATCGATTAGCCACAATTACGTCAGATTAAACTGGGAGCGGTGGGGAAAAGGCAGGATTTGCTTGGCAAATAGCCAAATTCGCAGTGCTCAGCAGCAGAGAAGGGAAAGTACAAATTCAAATCTCTTTTAAATTGACAGCATTCTCTCTGGATTTAACCAATAAGCAAGCTGTTCCTTCTAAAGACAGAGCTGTCACTTACACGTTATCCCTTTCCCGTTCCCTTGCTGCCTTGCCAAAGGCCAGTTTGCAGACAGTTGGCAAACTGGGAGGCTGCCAAGAAAATTTGGGATGGCGGCTTTCTTATTGCCAGCGCTATCCATGGTTCAGTGCACAGTAGAGACAATGGGAAGGATGTTCAGAGATCCCACAGAGTTGGTCTCCTCTGGGTCCCGTCAGCTAAACAATGTCGGCTGGCGGGCCCGCAGGGGAGGGCCTTCTCTGTGGCTACCCCAGCTCTCTGGAACCAGTTACCTCCTGAGGTCTGGACTGCCCCCACCCTATTGGCCTTCCGAAAAGCGGTGAAGACCTGGCTTTTCCGGCAGGCCTGGGGCCGTTGATCTCGCTCTTGCGATCTGGCGAGATCCAGCCATGAATGGTGTGAATGAGTTTTTAATGTTTTTAATGTTTTGTAATTTTTCAATGTCTTTTTATAATGATTTTTTAAATGTATTGTGAGCCGCCCTGAGTCTTCGGAGAGGGGCGGCATATACATTTAATTAATTAAATTAAATAATTAAATTAAATTAAATATTAGAGAACATTGTCGGAATACTGCAGCATTCACAAGGGATGACTGGGGAACATAGGCGACAGGGAAGCCTCCAGCACAGATAGTCCTCGACTTACAACCAAAACTGGCACCGAATTTCCTATACAACAGGAGTCCCCAGGCTGCGGCCCATTCAAAACTGGTTCGCGGAAGCAGTGGGCGGGCGAATGCACGCACACAGCTCCATTTGTGCCCACTGCTTGCGCAAATGGAGTTATGTGTGCACGCTTGGCCACCCACCACTCACGTGGAACCATCCCTTCCCCCAACCCGCCAGTCCGCAAAGCTGGAAAGTTTGGAGACTACTGCTGTTCAAGATGATCAGGATGAGCCTGAGGGAGGGGTCAAGCATGTCATTAGTCTGGAGTCCCTTCGCACCCAAAAGAGATCTAAGCTCAGCCCTCCTTGAATTCTGCTAACTCTTATCTACCGCCAATTTGCCTTGACTGTTAGTAGTTCAGATTCTTGCAGAGAGAGCATGGAATAAAGTTGTACAGGTAATAGTCTTCAACTTAATGACCACAATTGACCCCAACATTTCTGTTGCTAAGTGAGAAATTTGTTAAGTGAGTTTTGTGCCATTTTACGGCTTTTCTTACCACATGTGTCAAGTGAATCATTGCAGTTGTTAAATTAGTAACCCGGTTGTTAAGTGAATCTGGTTTCCTCATTGTCAGAGGGTCACAAAAGGGGATCACATGACCCCAGGACACTGCAAACGGTCATAAATGTGAATCAGTTGTCAAGCATCCGAAATCACATGACCATGAGGATGCTGCAACCGTCATAAGTGCGAAAAATTTTAATTGTTTCAAATGAACCATTTCAACTGTTTAAATTGGACCATTTCAATAGAACATTAATTGAACAATTTCTGTTGTTATATTCCAATAATAAGTATCATCTTACTGTATCTCACCACATCTCATATATATGTATTAAATCACATTTGCCCTGTGGAGTCCTTGGTGTTTTCTGAGCTGGGTTGTTTGCTTGCATTTCATTACCCAACTAGATAACATCATCAATGCTAGTACACGTGGGGTTTGCTCCATGTTTATATGCGGTAGCCTGCCCTACGAGTTTTGGTGAGGATGTGGTTTCCTCCTTGATGAATACATTGTTTTCTGATTGATTGTTTGTCTGGTGTTAATCCCTGCTTATCTGTGTGCAAGCTACTGCAGAGGATGTTTACTGGTCTTTTAGCTTCCTCCTTGGCTTTTTTATTGCCTCTTTTTAATGGTGTGTAAAAGTGGTCTACCTCTACGTGTCTAGTGATGGCTGGTTAGCCAGAATGCCAAGCTTGCAAGAATTCCCAAGCGGTTTTGGATTTACAATTGGATCAAGACTTATGTGAGGATTATGTATGTTTACATGTCCATAAAAGCATGGGAAGATGGATCCACTGATTTTAATCCTCCACTGTTCTTCCTAAATCTCCTTAAATTCATTTAAAAGCAGACCTAATTGAAATTGCCATGTCATTATGGTAATCTTGCGCCAATTCAAGCTGGACTTCCACCCATAAACCACAACTACACAACTTGTGTTGCCAGCCATCGGCTTCCAGATTTGTCTCCTTTTTTCCAGTTCTCCTTTATGGACAGAAAAACGATGAATGAGAGGACCACCTAAGCCCTCAAGATCTTGATGGTTTCTTCTAAAACGTTTCAAAGTCTGCAATGATAGACTTTTAACTTTTCTTTACAGTGTCATTTGTCTCCAGAAAGGGTTTCATGTATTCTTGACAATTATATTTTGTTATCTATTCTGATAGGAGCACTAAGTGCATTTTTACATTCATTTTCTCAGAATGCATAAACATGATTTAAGGAGGGAAAAGCAGAAGCTTTGGCTACAATGATTGCATAGACCTAACATACAGATGGACTGCTCGCTAACAGTGGTGCGGTGGCCTAGAGGTGGATCTCTCACCTCACAATCAGGTGGCTGTGAGTTCGATCCTAGGTAGAGGAAGATATTTCTCTCTCTGGGCACGATGAAAATGTATCTGCTGAATAAAACTCCGCACTGGCAACAGGAAGAGCATCCGGCCAGTAAAATACTCTGCTAGCTCTATTCAATTGCCCAGACTCCACCTCGCAAGGGATTATGGGATTGTTAAAAGAAGATGATGACAGATAGACTGCTCACTTGGGGACCATTTGAAGTTATGATGGACCTCCCAAAAATGTACTTATGACCCAAATTCAAAATACCATTGGCTGCTGCCCATAGTCACCTGATTACCTTTTGGATGCTCTGCAACTGGCCAGCATTTATCAATCAGAATAGAGCTGGAAAGCACCTTGGATCTCTTCTATTCCAACCCTTGTCAAGTAGGAGATCATATACCATTTCAGACAAGTGACTGTCCAGTCTCTTCTTAAAAACTCCCAGTGATAAAGCACCCACAACTTCTGAAGGCAAGCCATTTCACTGGTTAATTGTTCTCACTTTTAAGAAGTTTCTCCTTAATTCCAGATTGCTTCTCTCCTTGATTAGTTTCCATCCATTGTTTCTTGTCTTGCCCTCTGGTGCTTTGGAAAATAAATGGACCCCTTCCTCTTTGGGGCAGCCTCTCAAATATTGGAATACTGCTATCATGTCCATAACCATAAATAGTGATTTGCAGCACCCCGTGACTGTGATTCACAACAAAAACCTGTGCTTACTTCTGGTTTCTAGGCAAAAATTGCAGAAAATGGGTTCATTTAACAAGCGGCGCAAAAATATATATATCATAAAATTGGTTCAGTCACAGGATAATCAGTTTAACGGCTAGCACAATTTAACAACCATAATTTTGTGCTCGATTATGCTTATAAAGTGAGGAATATCTGTAATCTAAGAAATATCCCAGCAGATGGCAGCACTTGGTTAATCTGCCATGATTTTGCAAATTTACCCTGCATAATATTTGGAAAGGTAAAAGGTAAAGGTTTCCCTGTCCTGTTGTGTCCGATCCTAAAGCGCAGTGCTCATCTCCATTTCTTAGCCGAGGGAGCAAGCACTGTCCAAAGACAATTTCCAAGGTCATGTGGCTAGCATGATGCCGAGATGCATGGAACCAGAGGTGGGATTCACTTACCTTCCCTAAAAGATAAAGGTAAAGGTTCCCCTCGCACATATGTGCTAGTCATTCTTGACTCTAGAGGGCGGTGCTCATCTCTGTTTCAAAGCCGAAGAGCCAGTGCTGTCCGAAGACGTCTCCGTGGTCATGTGGCCGGCATGACTAAATGACAAAGGCGCACGGAACGCTGTTACCTTCCCACCAAAGGTGGTCCCTATTTTTCTACTTGCATTTTTTTAATGTGCTTTCGAACTGCTAGTTTGGCAGAAGCTGGGACAAGTAACGGGAACTCACCCCGTTACACAGCACTAGGGATTCGAACCGCTGAACTTTCGATCAACAAGCTCATACGCATGGTGTTCTACGCATGTGCAGAGCTGACACATTACGTCTGGACAAGTGGGCGGAGCCTCCCGCAGTCGCCGCTATCGGTTTGCCTGAACTGGACAGAACTGGCTGAATCCCACCTCTGCATGGAACGCTGTTACCTTCCTGGCAAAGTGGTACCTATTTATCTATTCGCATTTGCATGCTTTCAAACTGCTGGGTGGATGGGAGCTGGAGCAAGGGGCAGGAGCTCACTCCTTTGCACAGCGCTCAGGTCTCAAACCCGGGCTGTCTGCTTTCCCACTGATAAGCTCAGCATCTTTAACCACTGAGCCATCGCATCCCCTTCGTTTGGAAAGGAGACCCCTAGAAAATATCAGGCTGTAGATAGATTGGAAAATTCGGGGTATAAAACACTCCTGGAAGATGACAATAACAAACCTCTTCGTAACGGCGGAAGTCCCAAAGGTGCTTTTTTCAAGAGGCAACTGGACCTCCTTGTTCTTCTTCGAAGGTGTTTCGCTTCTCATCCAAGAAACTTCTTGAGCTCTGACTGGATGGTGGGGAATGGAAGGATTTATGTTCCTTGCAGACAGCTGGTCATTGGCATCAGTGGTGGGTTTCAAATTTTTTTACTACCGGTTCTGTGGGCGTGGCTTGGTGGGCGTGGCAGGGGAAGGATCCTGTAAAATTTCCATTCCCACCCCACTCCAGGGGAAGGATCCTGTAAAATCTCCATTCCCACCCCACTCCAGGGGAAGGATACTGCAAAATCCCCATTTCCTCCTGATCAGCTGGGAATTGGGAGGCAGAGAATAGATGGAGGTGGGGCCAGTTAGAATTTTTACTACCGGTTCTCTGAACTACTCAAAATTTCTACTACTGGTTCTCCAGAACTGGTCAGAACCTGCTGAAACCCATCTCTGATTTGCATCCTTTTGGAGGGTCATTGAGGTCACTTGGAGGTTTGTCCGTGTCCTCAGGGTCACCTGAATAGTGCAAATGAGTGTGGAGCCTTTTTGGAACTGTTGAAAGGGTTTCTGTAGTCTGCCATTTTTCTGGAAACCCATTCATATTCCTGCAACATTCGAGGGAGTTCATCTTAAATTGCACAGCTAAATGTCTGTGGAAATTCTCAGTCATTCAGGTCATGGTTGTCCCTAAGGTGCTTTTTCAAGAGGCAACTGGATTTTCTGGTTTTTCTTAGAAGACGTTTCAAGAAGCTTCTTCAGTTCTGTCTGAACCAACGTCTTCAAGGAAAAACGAAGTCCAAGTTGCCTTTTGAAAAAGTACCTTTGGGACAACCATGACTTGAATGACTGAGAAACTCCACAGACGTAATGGTGAAGGTTTCCATAAAGTCACTAGAAATTCAGCTTTCCTTGAAGGAGACCTGAGTTCAATCTGCGTTAAATGCCTAAGGGACCTTTTAAGGCAGAACAGGTTTCCTAGCTTCCACGCAGAAGTGATTTTCATATCGTAAATCACTGCTTAATTGCATGCGTAAGGTCAATACTAATTTCAATTGCCACATCTCGCAGCGTCACCCTGCAACCTAATGGCATTTCTGATTGTTTCTTAAGGCATGCAAAATAGGAATCGTTTCATTCAGTCCAGATAACGAAAGGGAAATCATACGGGTTTTTTTCCCCACATTTCGATAGCAAGCATCTTTTTCCATCTCATAGAGTTTGATTCTTTTGAACTTTCTTCCAGGTTTACCTCTATTGCAGGGGTGTCCAACCTTGGCAACTTTAAGACTTGTCGACTTGTCGACAGCCAGCTTTGCTGGCTAAGGAATTCTGGGAGTTGAAGTCCACAAATCTTAAAGTTGCCAAGGTTGGACACCCCTGGTCCAGTGGTGAAATTCAATTTCTGAATTTCTGTGGGTGTGGCTTGGTGGGCATGGTGTGGCTTGGTAGGCACGGCAGGGGAAGGATACTGCAAAATCCCCATTCCCTCCCCACTCCTGGGTGAAGGATATTGCAAAATCTCCATTCCCACCAGGGGTGGATTCCTTCCGGTTCGGCCCGGTTCCACCGAGCCGGTAGTGGTGACGATATGACATCACCAAACAAGTTCTCGCCACTGCCCCCCCCCCACATTATTCTTACCTTTTATTTGGCCCCACCCCCAATCTATTGCTGCCTCCTGAGTCCCAGCTGATGGGCTATAAGGAAAAACTGTTTAAACTCTTGCCGGGAGGCTTCAAAGGGCCGCCCTACAGCTGATCAGTGGTAAAAGGCAGTGTGGTGGTAGACCGGTGCCTCCAAAAAGAAATGAGTAGACTGGTGCCTGCAAAAATAAATGGGTAGACCAGTGCCTGCAAAAATACATGAGTAGACCGGTGCCTGCAAAAATACATGAGTAGATCAGTGTCTGCAAAAATACATGAGTAGATCAGTGTCTGCAAAAATACATGAGTAGGCACCGGTGCCTGCAAAAATACATGAGTAGACCGGTGCCTGCAAAAATTCATGAGTAGAACGGTGCCTGCAAAAATAAATGGGTAGACCGGTACAGCTCTGCAAGCAGTTAAAAGCCTGGAAGACTAGTACTGCTGCTAAATCCTAAAGAATTGTCACATGACCATCAAGCCATACCCACAAAATAAGCCACGCCCACAGAACCGGTAATAAAAAAATTTAGAACCCACCCCTGATACCCACCCCACTCTGGGGCCAGCCAGAGGTGGTATTTGCCGGTTCTCCGAACTACTCAAAATTTCCGCTACCGGTTCTCCAGAACCTGTCAGATTTCAACCCTGCCCTGGTCTATAGAGATTCGTCCAGATCATGGTTGGGCCTGCAGTCAGTCTATCTTCAGCTGAAAAAAAGAAGGTAAGGGCAAACCACTTCTGAAATCTTGCCCAAAAAACTTTAAGGATTTGGCCAGACAATTCCCAGAAGTTAAGCCTGACCTCCAAGGCACACGAATACAGGTAATCCTCAACTTACGACCACCGTGGAGCCAAAAAGTCCCATTGCCAAGCATGTTCGGTGAGTTTTGCTCCACTTTATGACCTTTCTTGCCACAGTTGTTAAGTGAATTGCTGCAAGTGTTAAATTAGTAACCCAGCTTTTAAGTGAATCTGGCTTCCCTATTGACTCTGCTGGTCAGAAGGTCACAAAAGAGGACACTGCAACTGTCATAAATACGAGTCGGTTGCCAAGCATCTGAATTTTGATCCCATGACCCTGG
The DNA here is from genome assembly GCF_029215685.1 of Pituophis catenifer annectens. NCBI lineage: Eukaryota > Metazoa > Chordata > Lepidosauria > Squamata > Colubridae > Pituophis > Pituophis catenifer. Next base: position 75,962,539 of record NW_027256888.1, read on the forward strand.
GGAATGCTGCAACGGTCGTAAAGTGTGAAAACCAGTCATTAGTTACTTTTTTCAATGCCGTTGTAACTTCAGATGGTCACTAAACAAACGGTAGTACGTGGAGGACTACCTATGACCGTGATGGCGAACCTATGGCACTGTTGTGACTCCGACCCCCGAGGCCGACTTATTGGAGGGAGAAGGCTCCGAACATGAAGGAGAGGAGTTGGCCAGGCCTCCCCCTCCAGGACCCTCCTCTCTGGCAATGCCTCAGGTGTCTCCCGAAGGAGAAGAGATTGACCAGGAGCCAGGTATCTCCTCGCAGTCGGACAGTGACGAAGATAAGTCTTGGCTGGATCCACGCCAGCGTCGGAGAGACAAGCGCACACAGCAGAAAAGGAGGCGTGCCAGAGATTAAGCTGAGTCACTGGACCATACCCCACAGGGGATAAAAGGGGGTGAGGTGGCCATTCAGACTCTGTGACGGACAAAACTAACTACTAGCGAGTCACATTGTATCTTTGAAACAACGTTATCTGCCTTGGATTTAATATGGACTGGACTTGACAATTCTTGAACTGTGTGTATCTTGTTTGGGTTTATCTGTCGGAGGAACAACCCCTCCCTTTATGAGTAAAGTTCTTGGCAAGCAGCTAATGGGTTGCTGCCAATCCTCTTATCGAAAGAATTTGTTGTCTGCCAGTTTTATTTAACCCCTGGCTACCTGTTTGTGTGCGCGTGTGAGACGGGGACAGAACAGGCACGCATGCCACAGGTGGCACTCACAGCCATATTGGTGGGCACGCAAGCGTTGCCCTAGCTCAGCTCCAGCATGCATGTGTGCGCTGGCCAGCTGATTTCCGGGCCTTCTGGGCCCACCGGAAGTCAACAAGTGGACTGTTTCCAGACTCCAGAGGGCCTCCGGGTTGGGGAGGCTGTTTTCGCCCTCCCCAGGCTCCTAGAAAGCCTCTGGAGCCTGGGGAGGGCGAAAAAACAGGCCTACCGGGTCCACCGTGCCATCACATGCCAAAAGCGGGGGTTACATGGGGGGGGTCGCGCACATGCACGGGGGGGCAGGGCGCATAGAATCATGGGTGTGGGCACCACACCCCGCAGTCACCCCACTTTTGGCACGCGATGGCAAAAAGGTTAGCCATCACTGACCTATGATAAACAAATGCCTTAGAAATCCCACCCCCCCAAAACGACACGGATCCTAAATGCAAGATTATAAGAGGATCTCTGCTCTTAATGAGGGCATTACTAAGCAAAGAAGCCATCAATTCATGAATAAAAGGCAAGCTATTTTTGAACTAGAGTGATGGATGAGCTCCGTTTTGTACGGTGTTAAGGTTCCTCCTTACCGCGGCGTGGCTTGTCCTCAGGTGCTGAGTCATATCCACCGGCAAATTTATGGGCCCAACCTGAAATTCAATCCAGCTTAAAGCAGATTTTGAAGCGGAAGTTGATTTATTGATTTTTAGCATATGGCAGGAGCCGAAGTTATTTTGGTCAGAAGAAGGGGTGCATGGGATTTAGCCCCGAGTGGGTTCTTCTTAAGAATCCAATTTGCATAAAGTATAGGCTGCTAATTTTGTGGTTCACAAGGACTCTCCAGTCAGCAAACAACGGTGGGAAGGGCAAGCAGGAAAGTCTTCATTCAATGATCCGGGCAAACGAAGATGTCCTGTTTTTCTCAGTTGCCTTGCTGTGCAACTGGAATCAAGATAATTAGGGAGTGTTTAATGCTGCCTCAAGCTAGTCTAGAGAAAAGAAGGACTACGGGTGACATGATAGCAGTGTTCCAATACAGGCAGAGGTGGGCTGCTGGCGGTTCGAGAGAACCTCTAGCTATGATTCTGTGCAGTTTGGAGAACCCCCCAAATCCCACTCCTGGCTGGCCCCACTTACCCCACCCTGCACCTCCCAGATGTCCCCATGCAACCTGTTCTGGATGCAAGTGTTGTGGCTCCATTACCAGAGCCTGTGTCATCGTCAGGAGGACTCCGAGAGTGAAGGGGAGGAGTTGGCAAGGCCTCCCTCTCCAGGACCCTCCTCTCTGGCAATGCCTTCGGTGTCCGCTGAAGGGCAAGAGATAGGGCCAGGGCCAAGCACGTCCACGCAGCCACAGATGGACAGTGATGAGGGTAATGAGTCTTGGCTGGACCCACGCCAGCGTCACAGAGATAAGCGCGCGCAACAGAAGAAAGGGCGTGCCCAAGATTAGGCTGAGTCACTGGACCACACCCCACAGGATATAAAAGGGAGCGTGGTGGCCAGTCAAACCTTGTGACGAACAAAGCTGAAAGCTTCCACGCCATTTTGCATTGCCGGACTTTTGCTTTAAGACTGGATTATCTCTGGACTTGATTGTAATTATTGAGCTGCTTTCCTCTGATGTATCAGAAGTGGGGAGAAGTTATCTCTCCTCTTTGTAAATAATAAACTCTTGGCAGGCAGCCACTAGGTTGTTGCCAAGTTCCGTTATCATAAGAAAAAAGATTTTGCCGGCTGGTTTGGTCTTTAACTCCTGAACGTCTGTTGGTGTGTGTGCGTGTGGTTGGGGACAGAACAGCAAGTAAGTGCAGGGCACGCGCGGAGGCTCGGGGTAGGTGAAAAATGGGCCTACTGGAAGTTCGGGAATGCCCGAAAAAGGGGTTGGACTGGAGGACCTCCAAAGTCCCTTCCAGCTCTATTCCGTCTTTTTCTATTCTCCCACCTAGCATGCAGGGCTGAGCTACAGCCCAGGTGACACCTACTTTGGTTCCATCACCATCTCTGTAGAAAGGACCAAGCAGCTGTGAGTGGACCCTTCCTTAGCACGCTTCTCCCCATTGGCACACCCCACCACCTCTGTGGCCACATTAAGTTTTATCCAATTAATATTTGTAAGAGTCATTGAAACTGGTGCACAGGAACAATGAATGCTTTACATTAATGCCATTTTAATGTATGTGTCAGGGGTGGGTTCTAAAATCTTTTTACTACCGGTTCTGTGGGTGTGTCTTATTTTGTGGGTGTGGCTTGATGGTCATGTGACAATTATTTAGGATTTAGCAGAGGTACTGGTCTACCAAGCTTTTAACTGCTTGCAGAGCTGTACCGATCTACCCATTTATTTTTGCAGGCACTAATCTATTCATGTATTTTATCAGGCACTGATCTATTCATGTATTTTTGCAGGCACTGGTCTACCCATGTATTTTTGCAGGCACTGGTCTACTCATGTATTTTTGCAGGCACTGGTCTACCTATTTATTTTTGCAGGCACCGGTCTACTCATTTGTTTTCTTTTAACACTGATCAGTTGTAGGGCGGCCCTTTGAAGCCCCAAGGCAAGAGTTTAAACAGTTTTTTTTTCCCTCTAGCCATCAGCTGGGACTCAGGAGGCAGCAATAGATTGGGGGTGGGGCCAAATAAAAGGTAAGAATAACGCGGGGGGGTAGGGCGGGGTGGCAGAACCGGTTCGGTGACATCATATTGTCACCGCTACCAGCTCAGCAGAACCGGGCGGAACCGGGAGGAACTCACCACTGTTATGTGTGCGTGTGTGTGTGTGGGAGGGAGGTGTACAGGTAGTCCTTGACTTACTACCAGAATTGAATCCATAATTCCTGTTGCTAAGCGAGACAGGACCTGAAGGCTGCCAACCCATATCATTGCAGTGCTTGGGAAAAAAAAATAATGAAAGAATGAAAAAAGACCAGCTTTGCACGAGAGAGAAAATTTGCAACCAAAGGCTGGCCCACCTGAGTTAAAAAAATATACATGTACAGGTAGTCCTTGGCTTATGGCCACAGTGGAGCCCATAATTTCTGTTGCTAAGTGAGACAGTTGTTAAGTGAGTTTTGTCCCATTATATAACCTTTCTCACCACAGTTGTTAAGTGAATCATTGCAGCTGTTAGCTGAGTAACACGGTTGCTAAGTGAATCTGGCTTCCTCCTTGACTTTGCTCGTCAGAAGGACGCAGAAGGGGATCACATGACCCTGGGACACTGCAAACCGTCATAAATATGAACCATAAATCTACCTGACTATACAGTGTTTGCTTTCAGATCAGGTTTCAGCCTGTGATGAGGTAACCTTTGGTCCTGTACCTGTCCATTCATACAGTGGAAACTGCTCTAGCTAAATGGCTCAGCAGGCCAAGAACAGCAAAAACCATGTAGGTTAAAATCACAAGGAAAAAAACCTTCCCATCTCCAGCCAAGATCATTTTAATTTTTCCTTTATTTCTCGGGCCTTTATTAAACATTGGTTCAGAGCTCACAGGGCTCTCCGCCTTTAAAAACACTGTGCAATTATAATTTTGGTCTAATTCTAGATTCACACACCTTATCCCAAATCACTTAATAACCGTGGCAAGAGAAGTCATAAAATGGAGCAATATCTTATCTAGATCCAGTCCAGGGGTGAAATGCTCCCGGTTCAGACCGGATCGCCCCATCCAGTAGCAATGGCGGTGGGTGGTTCGGAGAACCAGGAGCAAAAATCCCTGCCCCACCCCCTCATGCCCAATTGAGCCGCGCAATCATCAGAGGATTTTTTTTTATTTTTAAAAGCATTTTTTCTACTTCTTCGGCCAAAAAAATGCTTTTAAAAGAAAAAAAAAAGGCTCTGATGATCGCACGGCTCAGCTGGGATCTTCAGAGGCTTTTAAAAGCATTTTTTTAACAACCTCTTCAGCCGAAGAGGGTGTAGAAAAAATATTTTTAAAAGAAAAAAAAGCCTCTGACAATCAGGCAACTCAGCTGGGATCATCAGAGGCTTTTAAAAGCATTTTTTCTACAACCTCTTTGGCTGAAAATATGGTTTTAAAAGTTAAAAAAAAAAAAAAAGGCCACCCAGCCACATTACCCCCCTACCAAGCCATGCCCTCAGAACTGGTAGTAACAAATTTTACATTTCACCACTCATCCAGTCCATCGCCTATCGCAGTGATGGCTAACCTTTTTGCCATTGCGTGCCAAAAGCGGGGGGAGCGTGGTGCACGCCCACATCCATAGTTCTATGCGCCCCGCCCCCGCCTCCCCCGTGCTCCCCCCACTTTTGGCATGTGATGGCACAGTGGGCACGGTAGGCCCGTTTTTTGCTCTCCCCAGGCTCCAGAGCCTTTCTAGGAGCCTGGGGAGGGAGAAAACAGCCTTCCCCACCCCCCACCCCCCGAGGCCCTCTGGAGGCTGAAAACAGTGTGTTTCCTGACTTCTGGTGGGCCCAGAAGGCCCGAAAATCAGCTGGCTGGCACACGCATGCGTGCCAGAGCTGACCTCGCATGCCCACCGATATGGCTCTGTGTGCCACCTGTGGCACCCGTGCCATAGGTTCGCCATCACGGGCCTATTGGTTCCATCAGCTCCATTGTGCTTAAATCCTTAAAATTGATGTTCCTTTCAACCTCCACTAGGACATCTCCAGTTCTTAAACAAAACCCCTTCTCTTTCAAATCTATTAATAATAAATTAAATTCCGTTTCAGTGTATCTACACGTGCACCACACAATATAATCATCTGTTGTTCTAACGTAAGGTGACCAGATTTTAACATTGGTAAAGAGGGACATTGTGGGCGTGGCTTATTTTGTGGGTGTGGCTAGCTGGTCATGTGACTGGGTGGGCGTGGCTAGCTGGTCATGTGACCAGGTGGCCATGGCTATGTCTATAGGGTAAGGTGAACAGATTTTAACATTGGTAAGAAGGACACCATTGTGGGTGTGGCTTATTGTGTGGGCGTGGCTTGGAGGCCATGTGACTGGGTGGGCGTGGCTACCTGGTCTTGTGACCGGGTGGCCATGGCTATGTGTATAGGGACTACTCAGAGGGCTGAAAAGTCATTTCTGACAGGTCCTCACACTTTTGACTGGTCCTCACACTTATGACCATCCTCACATTTATGCCCGTGCAGCATTCTTAACAACCATGTCACTCATTTCACAACTGCTTCTCTTCAACATGGTGACAAGATAGGGCAAAAATGTAAAATGTGAGGACAGTCGTAAGTTCGAGGACTGGTCAAAAGTGTGAGGACCAGTCAAAAATAACTTTTTCAGCCCTCTGAGTAGTCCATATGCATTAAAGGATTACAGCAATAGAGAGGGATGAAGGAATGGAAATTAGAGTAGGAGTGAGGGTAAGAGAGGGAGGAAGAGAGGAGGAGAAGGAGAAAGAAAGAGGAAGTAGGGAGGAGAAAAAGAGGGTGGGGGGAAGAGAAAGTAAGAAGGAAAGAAAAGAGAGAGGTGGTAGGTTTGAGGAGAAAGATTGCTGTACAATAAAAAAGATGAAAGGGAAGAAAGCCAACCCCAAGCAAATATAAAGATATTAAGATAAAGAATGAATTGTTAAACTTTAAAGAATAAAAGAGAACAAATATGAATAAATAGCAATAATTAGAAACACACATACAAACATACAATGTATTTTCTTTGAACAGAATATTTGGCTGGTTCACAAATTTAAACAGCGTTTAGTCATTTCAATTAAATTTACAATTTCTATATTTCCTTTTTGCCATATTTATTCCTCATCTATTTTTAAAAAAACCAATATTACCCTTCATCCTCATCTCTAATCTTAATCAAATTCAATTTTTCCCTTCTATTCTATATTATACCCCTTCCCATTGTCATCTATTTTTATATCCATCCTCACATTGTTTAATTATGTAATTATGTAATACAGTTGTTTAATACAAATTCAACATTTTAATATAAATCAATTAGTTATAAAACTATCTTTTTTGTATATTAATCAATATGAACATGAATATTCCAATTATTTCCATGCAATCCAATTTCTTACAAATCAATTAATTATATTTACCAATAATAATAAACCAAATAATTTCTCCCATATATTCCTCCGAACCACAACTTAACCATTTCTGCTTTCAACACAATATACAATTAATAGTATCTCAATTATTACAATTCCCTAGTTAAATACAGCTTTTTTTCCTTTGTGTTTTAAAATCTTGAACTCTCCTCCTAAATTTCCCATTGTTTGCAGTTTTTCACCTACCTTTTTTGGGGAGGAAAAATAAAAATAAAAATAAATCTCTCTCTGCCTCATTTTGTCACGCTGCACCAAAGACCCTGGTTTCGGTTTCGTTTCTGAAGCTTAGCTAGGGGAAAAAAAAACTGCTTTACACTGATTGCCTGTAGGGCGGCCCTTTGAAGCCCCGGGCAAGAGTTTAAACAGTTTTTTTTTCTTCTAGCCATCAGCTGGGGCTCAAGAAAAATCGGGACTTTTTTGAAACGCCGCAGGACGCGGGACAAATTGCTCAAAAGTGGGACTGTCCCGCCAAAAGCGGGACGTCTGGTCACCTTATTCTAACGTCATAAGCTCACTCAGTCCCAAGGTCGGGCAATTTGAATTATGCATTTTTATTGTAAATATTATAACATCTTCTTCCCACTCCAAAATATAGAGATGACCTTGTGATGACATAATGCACCATGATAACTGTTCTTTTCTAAATAGCTGTTTGTGATTTTCATATACATATATATATATATATATATATATATATATGTTTTTTTATATATATGTATATATATATATATATGTTTTTTTATATTTATATATATATTTTATATTTATATATATATCACTCTGACGATGTCAGTAGATGGCAGACGAAAGCTTAGTAAAATAAAATTTTAATTCTTTTAAAATTTTAAAATCTTAAGTTCCGGAGTTCGCAATATGTCTGCTTCTTTTTATACACACACACACACACACACACACACACACACACACACACACACACACAGAGTGTTTCCCCAAATTCATATTTTTTTGAATCCTGAAATAAGCGCTTGGCCTTATTGCCATGTGCTCAAAAGCCCGATTGGGCTTATTATCAGGGGATGTCTTATTTTGGGGGAAACAGGGTATATATATATATGTGTGTGTAGATAGATAGATAGATAGATAGATGATAGATAGATAGACAGACAGATAGATAGATAGATATAAACTGATTGATGATAAATAGATGACAGACAGGAAGGAAGGAAGGAAGGAAGGAAGGAAGGAAGGAAGGAAGGAAGGAAGGAAGGAAGGATATAGATCAACAGACTGATTGATTGATGATATAGAGATAGAGATGATAGAGATAGGTGATAAGACTGATTAATGATAGATAGATAGATAGATAGATAGATAGATAGATAGATAGATAGATGATAGATAGATAGATAGATAGATAGATAGATAGATAGATAGACAGACAGACAGACAGACAGATAGACAGATAGATAGAACTACAGTACCAGATCTGGGCTGCACAAATGCAGCTATCCCCCAGATGGCAGTAAAGAGTTCATTTTAACCTGTTTCCTGCCATCTAATGGTCATCTGTGTTTCTGCAACCCAGATCTTAAGCCGTGATCAAATTATAATTTTTTTGGCAGCAGCCAAGAAAGCTAATACAGTCCTTGATTGTATAAACAGAGGCATAGAATCAAAATCATGTCAAGAATTTATTTATTTAGCGTATGGCATGTGTTAGCCAGGGATCACCGAAGCGGCTGGCTGCCTCTGTGTTTTGGACGGTGTTATCTTACCCGCAAGAAGCCTGAATGCCAATAGGCAATCGGGGGAAGGCTCCTTTCCTGTCCCTACGCGGTTTATTAGTTCACGGGAATCGAACCGCCAAACTGTTGACCCAGGGGCAGGTTACAAAACCCGTCGCTACCGGTTCGCATGCGCAGAAGCGTCTGGGGGGGGGGCAGAGCCTCCCATCTCCGCCGCTACCAGTTCGCCCGATCTGGTATACAGCATCCAGTTTTGATCATCATGTTACATTACATGAAAAGATGTTGAGCCTTTGGAAAAAGCGCAGAGAAGAGCAACTAGGATGATTAAAGGTCTGAAGAATAAAATATATAAAGAATGGTTGCAGGATTTGGGTTTGGCTAGAGAAAAGAAGGACGGGGGGCGGGGGAACGGACACGATAGCAATATTCTAGTATTTGAGGAGGTACCACAAAGAGGAGGGCAGTCAACTTATTTTCCAAAGCACCAGCAGGCAAGACAAGAAGCAATGGATGGAAACTAATAAAGGAGAGGAGCAACCTTAAGTAATCATTTTAATTAGCAATTTTATGATGTTTGTGTGTCTATATTTTTCTTGACTGTACACCGCCTTGAGTCCTACGGGAGAAAGGCGGTATAGAAATATAATAAATAAATAAATAAATAAATAAATAAATAAACCTGGAACTAAGGAGAAACTTCCTGGCATTTAGAACAATTAATCCTAAGAATGGCTTGCCTTCAGAAGCTGTGGGTGCTTCTTCACTGGAGGTTTTTAAGAAGAGACAAGACAACCACTTGTCTCAAATTGTAGGGTCTCCTGCTCGAGAACGGGGTTGGACTAGAAGACCTTCAAGGCCCCTTCCAGCTCTATTGTGATTGATTGATTAAAGCCAAATGCTTATCTCTCTGGGTTATGGAGATAACCTTCAGGCTGCTGGGAAAGCCATTTATGCCTGTCCTGGTTAATCTGCTCTAAGCCACTTTTAGAGTTATCAGCTGCCAGAGGCCTGCAGGAAATAGCATCCTTCTTTTGATTACAGGTGATATTTAGCAGAGTCTGTTTCTTTTCTTTGATGGCAGCTTCACTGCAAATATTTAGCAACAAGGCTCTGTGCCTTTTCACTTTCAGAGCGCGCTCACAATCCCACCAATCGACGCTTGCCCTGGGGATTTCTATGATTTTTAGAAAGTAAATAATCAGAGCCACCGCTTCAAACGGAGGGTCTCAAAAAGCGGAGGATGGTGGACTTCATTAAATCCGGTCCAGGATTTCAGTCCTGGGATGCCAATAAACCGAGACCTACAATTTGCTTTGATCTGTTCTGCCAACTTCAACAAGGCGTTGCAGAGAGCTGAAGTTGCGTTCTCAAGCACACTTCCTGATTCTCCTGTGCAAACCCACATTTTTGGGGGAAGGGAGCAAGCAAGCAATTCCCAGAATGTCTGGAATGTGGAAATGCAACCAGGTTGCAGTAAGGTGAACCTGTTATCAGAACAAAACAGAACAACAGAGTTGAAAGGGACCTCGGAGGTCTTCCAGTCGAGTACAACCCCCAAGCAGAATACCCTATACCCATGATGGTGAAGCTATGACACACGTGCCACATCTGGCACGTGGAGCCATATATGTGGGCACGCAAGTGTTGGTCTACCTCAGCTCCAGGGTGCGTGGCCAGCTGATTTTCAGGCCTTTCGGGCCCACCGGGAGTCAGGAAATGGGCAGTTTCTGGCCTCTGGAGCTCCACAGGCCCCTAGAAAGCAAAAAAAACGGGCCTTCCTGTCCCACCAGAAGTCGGGAAACGGGCCATTTCCAGCCTCCGGAAGGCCTCCGGGGGATTGGGGAAGGCCGTTTTCGCCCTCCCCAGGCTCCAGAGGCTTTCTAGGAACGGGCCCACTGGGCTCACTGTGCCATCACATGCCAAAAGTCGGGGTCGCACAGGGGGGGGTCGCACGAGCATGCACGGGTGGCGGGGTGCATTGCATTATGGGTATGGGCACGCACGCACTCAACCCCCATGCTCCCTGCTGCTTTTGATACGCAATGGCAAAAAGGTTAGCCATCACTGCCCTATACTATTTCAGACAAATGGATATCCAGTCTCTTTTTGTCTCCTTAGTTCTAGGTTGCTTCTCTCCTTGATTAATTTCCATCCATTACTTCTAGTCTTGCCTTCTAGTGCTTTGGAGAATTGGCTGCCTCCACCCACCCCCCAACTTCTTTGTGGCAGCCCCTCATTATCTACAGACCAGTGGTGGGTTTCAAAAATTTTTACTACCGGTTCTGTGGGCATGGCTTGGTGGGCGTGGCAGGGGAAGGATACTGTAAAATCTCCATTCCTTCCTCACTCCAGGGGAAGGATACCACAAAATCCCCATTTCCTCCCAATCAGCTGGGACTTGGGAGGCAGAGACTAGATGGGGGCGGGGCCAGTCAGAATTTTTACTACCGGTTCTCTGAACTACTCAAAATATCCACTACCGGTTCTCCAGAACTGGTCAGAACCTGCTGAAACCCACCTCTGCTACAGACCTGATTATCGGTAGCGGAAATTTTGAGTAGTTCGGAGAACCTGTAGTAAAAATTCTGACTGGCCCCGCACCCCTTCTATTCTCTGCCTCCCAAGTCCCAGCTGATCGGGAGGAAATGGGGATTTTGCAGTAACCTTCCCTTGGAGTGGGGTGAGAATGGAGATTTTACAGTATCCTTCCCCTGCCACGCCTACGAAGCCATACCCACAGAACCGGTAGTAAAAAAAATTGAAACCCACCATTGGCTATAGGTAAAAAAATCAGAAAATGGTTGTATTAACAGAGCCAGGGAAAAAAACGAAATACCTAATTCATGTCTTCTTTTATTGTACAACAATGGTGTAAACCATTGGGACCAGTCTCTTGGTGTTTGCCCAAATCATTTCTGAGGATGTACTAACAATATTTCACCCAGGGGTGAAATGCTCCCAGTTCGGACTGGATCGCCTGATCCGGTAGCAATGGCAGTGGGAGTTCGGAGAACTGGAGCAAAAAATCCCTCGCCACCCCCATGCCCAGCTGAGCCGCGCAATCATCAGAGGCTTTTTGTTTTATTTTTAAAAGCATTTTTTCTACAACCTCTTCGGCCGAAAAAATGCTTTTAAAAGTAAAAAAAAAAGCCTCTGCTGATCAGGCAAGTCAGCTGGGATCGTCAGAGGCTTTTAAAAGCATTTTTTAACAACCTCTTTGGCCGAAGAGGTTGTAGAAAAAAATGGTTTTAAGTTAAAAAAAAAAAAAAGTTGGCCATGCCCACTCAGTCATATTACACCCCTCCCCACCAAGCCACGCCCACAGAACCGGTAGTAACAAATTTTACATTTCACCACTGGTTAAACCCCACTGCTTTTAAAGGCTCAAGAACAGCAACTGGTTAAGAAGTGGTCAACTTTACAGGGCTTAGAAAATAAAACCACAACTAATTTTGTTTTTTGCAAAAAAAAAAAAGAAAAAGAAAAAGAAAAGAAGAAGAGGTTACTGCTCCTAAGTTTTTAATATCTACCTCATCTATAAAATTTTAAGCAATGAAACTCCCGTTTCATACAAGGGAGTTTTACCCCTTTCACTTCTCAGTATCTGTTTACTATTAAAAGTACAGTTATTAAAAAAAAGCCCTGGCAATCCACTCTTTATTTTTCTTGGCCCTGTTTCAGTATCAAATAGAACCATTAGGGCTTAGTGCAGACTAGTCACTGAATGGGGCTGCTTGCATAAGATGCTGACTACGGTTAACTTAGTCATTGGTTTTTTTTTAGATTTATTTTAATCCCGCCTTTATTACTATATAAATAACTCAAGGCAGTGAACTCACCCAATACTCCTTCCTCCTATTATCCTCACAGCAACCACTCTACAAGGGTGTGTTGGGCTGAGAGAGTGTGATTGGCCCAAAGTCACCTTACTGGCTTTCATGCCGAAGGTGGGACTATAATTCACACCCTCCTGGTGATTTGCCCTAAGTCGCCTAGCTGACTTTCATGACTGAAGTGGGACTAGAACTCATTGTTTCCTGGTGACTGGCCCAAAGTCACCTAGGTGGCTTTCATGCCTAAAGTGGGACTAGAATTCACCAGCACCCAGTGGTTGGCCCAAAGTCACTCAGCTGGCTTTCATGACTAAATCAGGATTAGAACTCACTGTCACCAGGTGGTTGGCTCAAAGTTACCCAGCTGGCTTTCATGCCTAAGGCAGGACTAGAGCTCACTGTCACCAAGTGATTGGCTCAAAGTTACCCCGCTGGCTTTCATGCCTAAGGCAGGACTAGAACTCACTGTCACCAGGTGGTTGGCTCAAAGTTACCCAGATGGCTTTCATGCCTAAGGCAGGACTAGAACTCACTGTCACCAGGTGGTTGGCTCAAAGTTACCCAGTTGGCTTTCATGCCTAAGGCAGGACTAGAGCTCACTGTCACCAGGTGATTGGCTCAAAGTTACCCCGCTGGCTTTCATGCCTAAGGCAGGACTAGAACTCACTGTCACCAGGTGGTTGGCTCAAAGTTACCCAGCTGGCTTTCATGCCTAAGGCAGGACTAGAACTCACTGTCACCAGGTGGTTGGCTCAAAGTTACCCAGTTGGCTTTCATGCCTAAGGCAGGACTAGAGCTCACTGTCACCAGGTGGTTGGCGCAAAGTTACCCAGCTGGCTTTCATGCCTAAGGCAGGACTAGAACTCACTGTCACCAGGTGGTTGGCGCAAAGTTACCCAGCTGGCTTTCATGCCTAAGGCAGGACTAGAACTCACTGTCACCAGGTGGTTGGCTCAAAGTTACCCAGCTGGCTTTCATGCCTAAGGCAGGACTAGAACTCACTGTCACCAGGTGGTTGGCTCAAAGTTACCCAGCTGGCTTTCATGCCTAAAGCAGGACTAGAACTCACTGTCACCAGGTGGTTGGCTCAAAGTTACCCAGATGGCTTTCATGCCTAAGGCAGGACTAGAACTCACTGTCACCAAGTGGTTGGCTCAAAGTTACCCAGATGGCTTTCATGCCTAAGGCAGGACTAGAACTCACTGTCACCAGGTGGTTGGCTCAAAGTTACCCAGATGGCTTTCATGCCTAAGGCAGGACTAGAACTCACAGTCTCCAAGTTTCTAGACCAGACTGGTTCAGGGCAGCTTCCTAGCAAGCAACGCAGGAAGCCATAATCAGAAAGTACCCAAGTTTTAACTTATGTTGAAGTTACTGCATCTACAGTACTATCTATTACAGGTAAAACAGAATTATAGTCATAGAAGCTCACGACAGCCATGAGCTGACTGCTTAGCTCAGAGATATATGCCACAGATTTGTAGCATCAAGAAGTGGAAGGCACCCTGAAGGTCATCTAGTCCTATCCTGTGCTCAGCCAAGGATCTGCGGCTAAAGCATTTGGTCAGATGGCTCTCCAGCCTGGATTTGAAGATCTCTGATAAAGTGGAAGACATCACTTCAGAAACCAGCCTGTCCCCTCCACTTAAAATAGCATTTCCCATTAGGAAATTCTTCCTAATAGCTTAACTGGATTTAATTTCCTGCAGTTTCAACTCACTGGCTTTGTTCCTGTCTTCTGGGTGGATGGAGAACCTCTTAGTCTTAGCTTTTTATAAAAGTTTGTTTGAAGAATGATTGCATTTCGGATGAGCTTTTAACTCTGCTGCCTCTTGCTGGCAAATTCTCTCTGCAGGATCCCTGCACACACAACACACATAAATTCAGCCGGAAATAAGCTTTGTTATAATGAGTAGAGGTTTTAGAATGCCTGCATTTTAGATCCAGTTGTTAATGTGTAACTCCTTTGTAAATGTTTCTTGTAAATGTTTACTCATGGGAATCTTCCGTTTCCTCACCTCTCTCCAGCCTCCTTATGTTTTCTAAGTTTCCTGCTTATTTGGGAATAATTGAAGAAAAATAGGAAAATATTCTCCTGGTCTCAATTGTGGACGGAAGTAGAGGACTACCTGTGAAACTTAAAAGGTTGTGGTTATTTTTAAAACTTCCCTGAAGGCCCTCCTTTCTTTGAACTCTTGCCCAGCCTCACCCACAGTTTGACCTCACTCTGGGAATATCTGAAAAACAGATCAGGGAGATTTCAATCTTTTTTTAAAAAAGTTTCTGTCACAGGGAAGATACAGGTCGTCCTCAAGTTATGACCATAACTGAGCCCAAAATTTACGCTGCTAAGTGAAACATTTCTCAATTGAGTTTCTCCCATTTTACAACTTTTCTCGCCACGTTTGTTAAGCGAATCACTGCCATTCAGGGGTGGGTTGCTATCGGTTCCCCCCAGTTCGGACGAACTGGTAGCGGCGGTGGCCGGAAGCTCTGCCCACCCACCCAGACGTCATCAAAAACGCTCTGCACACGACGTGTGCTCCCAATAGCGAACCTGTAGCACCGGGATTTGAATCCCACTACTGCTGCCGTGTTAAATTAGGAACACGGTTGTTAAGTGAATGTGATTTCCCTGTTGACTTTTCTTGTCAAAAGGTCGCAAAAGGGGATCATGTGATCCTGGGGGAACACCACCACCGTCATAAATGTGAATCAGTTGTCAAGCATCCGAATGTCAATCATGTGACCCTAGGGATGCCGCCACGGTCATAGCTGTGAAAAACAGTCACAATTCTCTTTTTTTTAGACTACGTTGTTTCTGCGTGTCATAAAATATATGTGGGTATATGCATATTTTTTATTTATCTTGTCACGCTTATGCAGTGTATATTGGAGGTGGAGACCCTTTGAGAGCTGCATGCAAAGGAATTTCATTTTAACGGATGCCGATTAGTGTACATTCAAAGTCACAATAAAGTTAGTCTAAGTTCTATAATAGGTGGAGAGAGCAAGTCAGAAGAGACCTAACTCCCTAACTTCTAAGGCTATAAAAGAGAAACTGTGGGATTAGTACTTATTGACTTGCAAGATTGTGTCAATGTCGTATTAAAATAGTCCTCGACATACAACAGTTTGTTTAGTGGCCGTTCGAAGTTACAACGGGCCTGGTAGCTCAGCAGACTAAAAGCATTGTGATTAACACCAGCTGTCTGCAATTACTGTAAGTTCGAATCTCACCAGGCTCAAGGTTGACTCAGCCTTCCATCCTTTCTAAGGTAGGTTAAATGAGGACCCAGTTTGTGGGGGCAATAAGATGACTTTGTATAAATATACAAAAGGATGAAGGCTATTGCTGAGCACATTGTAAGCCGCCCTGAGTCTCCTGAGAAGGGCGGCATATAAATCATTTTTTTTAAAAAAAAGAGTCTTATGAATCATTTTTCACACTTATTATGACTGTTGCAGCACCCCCATGATCAAAAGTTAGAAGTTTAGAATAACAGAGTTGGAAGGGACCTTGGAGGTCTTCTAGTCCAACCCCCTGCCCTGGCAGGAAACCCTACACCACTTCAGACAAATGGTTGTCATCTTAAAAACTTCCAGTGTTGGAGCATTCACAACTTCTGGAGGCAAGTTGTTCCACTGATTTATTGTTCTGTCAGGAAATTTCTCCTTGGTTCTAAATTGCTTCTCTCCTGGATTAGTTTCCACCCATTGCTTCTTGTCCTGCCCTCAGGTGATTTGGAGAATAGTTGACTCCCTCTTCTTTGTGGCAGAGGAGATAGTGGAAGATTGCTATCATGTCACCCCTAGTCCTTCTTTTCATTAAATTAGACACACCCAGTTCCTGCAACCGTTCTTCATATGTTTTAGCCTCCAGTCCCCTAATCATCTTTGTTGCCCTTCTCTGCACTCTTTCTAGATTTCCCACAGCCTGATTAGGTGGCTCAGTGGCTAAGACACTGAGCTTGTCAATCAGAAAGGCTGGCTGTTCGAATCCCTAGTACAGATGTCCTGCATGAGTGGGGGTTGGACTAATGACCTCCAACTCTGTTACTCTTGTACATCTTTTTTACATTGCGGCGACCAAAACTGGATGTTATTAAAATTGGATGTTAGTTATTCGAAATCTACGTTCAGTGCCGTTTGAACACCCAATGGTCACTAAAACGAACTGTTGTGAGCAGGGGTGAAATCCAGCAGGTTCCGACAGGTTCTGGAGAACCGGTAGCGGAAATTTTGAGTAGTTCGAAGAACCAGCAAATGCCACCACTGACTGGCCCCAGAGTGGGGTGGGAATGGGGATTTTGCAGTATCCTTCCCCTGGAGTGGGGAGGGAATGGGGATTTTGCAATATCCTTCCCTCTGAAGTGGGGAGGGAATGGGGATTTTGCAGTATCCTTCCCCTGGAGTGGGAATGGGGATTTTGCAATATCCTTCCCTCTGGAGTGAGGTGGGAATGGGGATTTTGCAATATCCTTCCCTCTGGAGTGAGGTGGGAATGGGGATTTTGCAATATCCTTCCCTCTGGAGTGGGGAGGGAATGGGGATTTTGCAATATCCTTCTCTCTGGAGTGAGGTGGGAATGGGGATTTTGCAATATCCTTCCCTCTGGAGTGAGGTGGGAATGGGGATTTTGTAATATCCTTCCCTCTGGAGTGGGGAGGGAATGGGGATTTTGCAATATCCTTCCCCTGGAGTGGGGAGGGAATGGGGATTTTGCACTATCCTTCCCTCAGGAGTGGGGAGGGAATGGACATTTTGCAGTATCCTTCCCCTGCCACGCCCACCAAGCCCCACCCACAGAACCGGTAGTAAAAAAAAAAAATTGGATTTCACCCCTGGTTGTGAGTCGAGGACTCCCTGTACGTGCAAAACAAGCCGGGGGGGGGCGAGGAATTTAATTTAAAAAAAAAAAGCTCCCCCCCCAAAAAAGTGGCGGGAAAATCTTTATTTTTCCTCTCACGGGAGGGGGAAGTTGACTTTTTCCAACGACGGGAGCGGAGGCGGGGCTCCCAACGGCGGGGGGAAGGGGGCGGGGCGCCGAGGTGGGAAAAGGGGCGGAGCCCCGAAGCAGAGCAGGTGAAACCTACACCCGGGTTGAAGTTTTGCCTTCAGAAGCTCCGGGCGCTTTGCGGGAGGCGGACGCAGCCGGTTTCTGTTTCGGGAGCCTGGACGGGGCGGGCGTTGCCTGCCTGCCTGCCTGCGGGCGGGGATGGCTTGAAAAAAAGGCGAGCCGGAGCGGAGGTGAGCGGCGCGGCCGAGCCATGGCGCAGGAGCTGAGCCAAGCGGAGCTGCTGGACTTCCTCTGCCAAGCCGGGGGCCGAGTAGCCAACGCCGCCTTGCTGGGCCACTTCAAGCGCTTCTTGCGCGACCCTCAAGCGGCCCCAGCTCAGCTCCAGCACCGCCGCCACCTCTTCAAGGGCTTCGTCAACTCCGTGGCCACCGTCAGCCAGGACGGGCCCGGCGCCGCCACCTACGTCGTGCTCAAGAAACGGTACCGGGACCTCATCGGGGAGGTGGAGCCCAGACCACCGCCGCCTCCGCCGCAGCTCCAGCAAGCCAGGTGCGATCGCTCGGGGAAATCTCCCCAACCGCGGAGGGAAGCCGAGGACGGCGGACGGTTCTCGGATGGGGAAATCGCGGCGGGCCGGAGGAAAACCGCCTCACCTGGAGGAGTCGGATCTCGGCCTCCGCCGCCTGCCAGCCCCCATGTGGGCTGCCTGGGGAGAGAGAAGAAGGGTCCCCGGCGATCCCTGGCTGAGCCAGCCGCCCTGGATTTGCAAGAAAAGGCGCCGCCGTCGAACGGCCTCAGTTTACCCGTCGGAGAAATGGGCCCGCTTCCAAACGCCGCCAGTGTCCACCAAAGGATTCGGGATTGGATCGTGACCCATCACCAGGCTTCTCCCGAGCCGCCCTTCCAACCTCTGGAAGCCTGCCCGGTCCCAGCTTGGTCTCAAAGCTCAAACCGGAGCTCCTGCCGTCCTTGTGGGTCCTTGGATTTGGGATTTGGATCCGAGTCGTCGGAGAGCTGGCGGGATCCTCTGGTGGTGCCCGTCTTCCGCAGCATCCGATGCCGGCTTTCCTTGCAGGATTTGGAAGATCACTTGGAGCAGGAGAGCTCGGTCAGCGAAGAGGGAAGCAGCAGCGCCAGCAGGGACAGCGGTTCCCATCCGAGGGAAGGGGAAGCGGGCAGGACGAAGGGCTGCATCCGAAACACAGCTGGGCGCGAGGGACTTGGGGACGCCCCTCACGGCAATGGCCCGGGGGTGATGGTGATGCCCCTTGTCCAAGACTCCAAGCCCCCTCCTCACGTTGCTTTGCTGCACCGGATTGTTGGCAGGGCGGGCACCATGGGCAAAGCAGAAGGCAGGGATCTGTTGAAGCCGAAGGCGAGAAAAATGGGCAGACCGCTCTCCCCAAATCTGGATGCCCCCTTAAGCCCCCGGTTGGTACCCAGACAAAGACTCGTGGCAAATGCCCCGTTTGTGGAAAAGCTGGCCTCTAACCCAGATGGGCCTGCTGAGCACAGGTCTTCCTTGGTCCCCTTGGAAGGCCGAGAACACACCTGGCTGGTGAAAATTGCCACAGGGTCCTGGATGCAGGTCCGGGCGTTGCTCCAAGAAGACCCTCACCTGGTGCTCCACAGGGACTTCGTCTCTGGCTTCACGGTGCTTCATTGGCTGGCCAAACACGGGAATGTCCAGGTGCTGGAGGACTTTGTCACCGGCGCTCAGGAGGCTGGGATTGTCCTGGATGTCAATGTCCGGTCAGGTTGTGGCTACACTCCGTTGCACCTGGCGGCCATCCACAGTCACCCCCTGATCATGAAAATCCTGGTGCAAAAGCTACAGTGCCGGACGCAGATCCGGGACAGCAGCGGCAAGAAAGCGTGGCAGTACTTAAATGCCAACGCCTCGGGAGAAATATGGCAGCTTTTGGGGGGCCCACGAGGCAGGACCATCTTCCCAACTCATCCCATCGTCAGACCGTCCACCGTCTCTTCTTCCTCAACCTCCCTAGCTAGGAAAGTGAGCAGAAAGCCTTCCCTGGCAAACTACTTGAAACCTCAACATATGAAACGGAAAAAGGGGTGTAAGTGCTCCGTTTTACAGGAGATTGAGGAATACAGTGATTAACAAATGGGGTTGGGACCAAGACAAAAAAAGTGGGGATTTTGATGTTCCAGGAAGACATCTTCCAAAAGATGTCTGTTTTTTTGAGCTCACGTTTGGGGAGAAACTGCATGAAAAACGGCACTTTATTCCATATTTGGATTTTAATTTTAACTGGGATGGGGAGAATTGCTTAAGGCACCCCATGCAGAAACTTGGGGTTTGAGTCCGTCTGTTTCGTGTCCGTTGCCACTGCACTTTAGCTCTTTTTTTCCCTTGCAAAAACAAGTGGGTGAGAGGAACAGCAGCCTCTCTTGAAGGGTGGGTGGGAGGGAGAAATGATGATCAAATTTTAAATCCGTGTCAGCCTCGGAGCACGGGAGAGTCTTTTTACAAGGACCTTTCAGCTGGGTGTTTTGGAGAACGGGAGGAGGGCCAGTTATCCTTGAAACTACAACAGTCAGTATTGAAAATGCCATAATATGAAACTCGGAATCAAAGAGAAGGGTGTCATTTGCACTGTTCTCTCACCAGCTGTGATGAATTTTTTTTTTTAACCGTTTGCCTTGGGGGACGTATTAGGGAGACGGGCGGGCTGGAATGTCTTAATTAGGTTGGTTAACCTCATTGCAAAGAGTTTTAAACCTTCAAAGGAAAAAAAACCCAGAGGTTAAAAGAGACAATGAAGCCCAACCCATTTGGGAACTAAAAAGTGACCAAGAGAAACTTGATTGTATTTTATTACTTTGTTAAGGCCTGTTAATAAACCTTATTGCTGCTTACATATTATATTTTTGCATCATTGTGTTTACCTTAGAGGTACTTCCTTAAAATTAGCCTGAAAGGGAGACTTTGCATATGTTTCGAAGGATGGAGTAGACCAGAGGTCTTCAAACTTGGCAGCTTTTAAGACTTGTGGACTTCAACTCCCAGAATGCTATGCTGGCTGGAGAATTCTGGGAGTTGAAGTCCACAAGTCTTAAAGCCGCCAAGTTTGAAGACCTCTGGAGTAGACTCTAGAAAGGAGTTCAGTGGGTGGTTCCACCATGGCTTCCCAGCACTGAATGCACCCCTTTATAGAAAGAACTTGTGGAAGCTTTTTTTGTAGTGGCACCTTCTGAATGCTGGATCCTATGTAGAGACAGATATTTCTCTCTCTGGGCACAATGAGAATATATCTGCCGAACAAAACTCCGCATTGGCAACAGGAAAGGCATCCGGCCAGTAAACACTCAACTCCATTCAGTTGCCCAGTCTCCACCCTGCAAGGGATTATGGGGTCATTAAAAGATGATGATGATGATGACCTTGTGAATGCTGGACAGTAGCTGCCCCACGGAGTGATGCTTTCACTGGAGAACATTTAGGGAAGAGATATAATTCAAATTATAAGATTTGCAGGTGAAGGTCCTGGTTTAGGTAGGATCTTGATTTAGCATATATGAATTCAGTCATTGTGGTTTGCAATGATTTAGGGTTTACCCTGTCTTACCAAGACAGTTTGTGGTCTGATAGATGACGAACCTTACAACAGTAGTACAGCTGGTCCTTGACTTACAACAGTTCGTTTTAGTGATTGCTCGAACTTACAACGGCACTAAAAAAAGTGACTTGAGACCACTTCTCACACTTAACGACTACTGTAACGTCCCCATGGTCACGTGATCAAAACTGACAACTGACTCGTATTTATGACGGTTGCAGTGTCCTGAGGTCACATGGTCACTTTGGTCCCTTTCTGACAAGCAAGGTCAACGGGGGAAGCCAGATTCACTTAACGACTCTTCAGTGATTCATTGAACAACTTTGGCAAGAAAGGTCGTAAAACGGAGGAAAACTCACTTGACAAATGTGGCACTTTGGGGCTCCGTTGTGGTCGTAAGTCGAGGACTACCTGTACACATTGCCTACCTGAGTTCAAAATAAACCATCACGGTTCTTCCAGAATTGCAGCCTGCCAGGTCAACGTGATTTGAATGGGGGAAAGGGTGAAGAGAGAACAGTTCTCTAATACAGTTCTGTGCTATCCATGTAATTTGGTTCTGTTTGCAGCTGAGATGGGTATTCCCGGTACAATATTTAATATTTTTAGCCTGTTCCAAGAAACAGAAAGGAAACACATACTAGAAACAGTTCCATTTCGCTTTCTTCTGAAGGTGGTTCCCCTGTGTTGGTTAGCCTTGTAACTAAAACAATACGATTGTATCTTTTAATCATTTTTAGCCCTTTTATGGCACTGTTGGATTCAGCCCTTCTACTGAAGCAAAATACAGGTGTGGTTTTTTTTTTTTTTTGGTGGGGTCCTTGGTGTTCTCAGAGCTTGATTGCTTTCTTACAGACTTTTCATTACCCAACTAGCTAACGTCATTAGTGCTAGCCACTTGTATGTCTATGGAGATTCTCAGTCATCCAGGTCATGGTTGTCCCAGAGGTGTTGTTTCGAAGGGCAACTGGACTTCCTTTTTTTCTTGAAGACGTTGGTTCAGACAGAACTGGAGAAGCTTCTTGGATGAGAAACGAAACATCTTGAAGGAAAAACAAAGTCCAGTTGCCTTTTGAAAAAGCACCTTTAGGATAGTCCAGGGGTCTGCAACCTTAAATACTCAAAAGAGCCATTTGAACCCGGTTCCCACAGAAAAGAAAACACCGGGAGCCACAAATCCTGAGTGGGTGTGGCCAACTCAATGTCACTCACTTCCACCAGTCACATGACCCCCCCCAGCCACGCCTACCCAGCCGGTCATTAGGGCAAAGAACCAGTTGTTAAAAAACACCGGGAACCACAAAATCCTTTTGGCATCTCTCTCTCTCTCTCCTCTCCCTCCCTCTCTCCCCCCTCTCTCCCTCTCTCTCTGTATCTCTCTATGTCTCTCTCTCTCCCCTCCTCCCTGTATCTCTCTGTCTCTGCCCTGGCCACTTCTCCCATCCCCCACTGTCGCCCTTACCTTCTCAGGCCAGGCGAGGAGTAACTGGGAGCGGAGGGCGAGGGGCAGGGCCAGCCAGTGGTGGGATCACCTGACAGGGAGCCACAGCAGAGGGCTCAAAGGCCGCAGGTTGCTGACCCCTGGGATAGCCACATATATAAACGGAGCATACCCTATTCCCTTCCTGCATGATGATATTATCTAGTTGGGTAATGAAATGTCCACAAGAAAACATCCAAGCTCAGAGAGCACCAAAACTCCCGTACAGGTAGTCCTCCTTGACTTACAACAGTTCATTTAGTGACTGTTTGAAGTCACAACGCCAAAAAAGTGACTTACGACCATTTTTCACACTTAACGACCTTTGCAGCATCCCCATGGTCATGTGATTTACATTTGGAGGCTTGATAACCGGTTCATAGTTATGACGGTTGCCGTATCCCGGGGTCATGTGATCATCTTTTGCGACCTTCTGACAAGCAAAGGGAAGCCAGATTCACTTAACTGCATTACTAATTTTAACAACTGCAGTGATTCACTTAGCAAAGTGAGCCCACTTGGAGAAGGGCGGGATATAAATTGAATAAATAAATAAAATAAATAAATAAATGTGGCAAGGAAAGTCGTAAAATGGGGCAAAACTCACTTAACAAATTTCTCACTTAGCAACTAAATCCTGGGCTTAATTGTGGTCCAAAATCGAGGACTACCTGTAGTTCAATCTTGAGTTACAAATATTCTCCTCTTATCGGTAGAGTTTCTTTGGTTTTTGGTACCGTGCTGGGCGAAACCCAGCTGCTTTATGAATTGGCATGTGGTACGCCTTAACCTAACTGGAATGGGTTCAAAACAATTCTTTGATAAACGAACAGTTGCCTGAGGATAATATGAGAGCTTTGTCATTAAAACCACCTAAAAGAGAGCATGGATGCTTAACAAGAGAACAAGGGAATAAAACGACAGGTGCTCAGATCTATCCTTTGTAAAGGGCATCCCAAATTAATAGCAACATACTTCTTAGCAAGCAAGGGCTGATGAACCGGTTGGTTTGTATCTGTTTCCGGCCCCCATAATTTGTGACCCCTTCTTCATTCTTGTGGGTTCAAAGTATTCAAAATAGGCAGCATTCCAAGCGTGGTAAGGCCACACTTGGAATACTGCATTCAATTTTGGTGGCCACGATGTAAAAAAGATGTGGAGACTCTAGAAAGAGTGCAGAGAAGAGCAACAAAGATGATTAGGGGACTGGAGGATAAAATATATGAAGAACAGTTGCAGGAACTGGGTATGTCTAGTTTAATGAAAAGGAGGACTAGGGGAGACATGATAGCAGCCTTCCAATATCTCAGGGGCTGCCACAAAGAAGAGGGAGTCAAGCTATTCTCCAAAGCCCCTGAGGGTAGGGCAAGAAGCAATGGGTGGAAACTAATCAAGGAGAGAAGCAACTTAGGACTTAAAAGATTTCCTAACAGTTAGAACAATTTCAGTGAAACAACTTGCCTCCAGAAGTTGTGGTTGCTCCAACACTGGAAGTTTTTAAGAAGGGATTGGACAACCATTTGTCTGAGATGGCATAGGGCAGTGTTTCTCAACCTTGGGAACTTGAGGACTTCAACTCTCAGAATTCCCCAGCCAGCATAACTGGCTGGGGAATTCTGAGAGTTGAAGTCCACACATCTTCAAGTTCCCAAGGTTGAGAAACACTGGTATAGGGTCTCCTGCCTAAGCAGGAGGTTGGATTAGAAGATCTCAAAGGTCCCTTCCAGATTCTATTCTATTCTATTCTATTCTATTCTATTCTATTCTATTCTATTCTATTCTATTCTATTCTATTCTATTCTATTCTATTCTATTCTATTCTATTCTATTCCACTCCACTCCACTCCACTCCACTCCACTCCACTCCACTCCACTCCACTCCAAAGCATCTAGTGATGATGAACAGAACTAGAAAGGAATTTTAGGAATCTTAAAAAGATTTTGGGAGGGACCTGCCGGCAAAGATAGCATAACTGACCCCAAGCTATTAAAAGATTCCATTCTAGCTGCAACCGATAAGGGTTACACTTGTGCTAACTGTGAGTTTATGGTGGAAATCTGGGAAAAGGCCGTTGCCAAACCACTTCCTTGTGGTTACCAAAGTGAGGGCATGGCCATGAAGTCATCCTGAGTCAAGTTTGACCTCAATGAGACATTTCTATTTTATATGGCCACACCGGTCCGGAGGAAACGCATTAGTCACTGTCATGCTACACAATGCTTACATCACCCCTTTCCCCAGTGCAGTCAAAGGTAGGCCTAACTCAGGGGTGAAATCCAGCAGGTTCTAACAGGTTCTGAGAAGTGGTAGCGGAAATTTTGAGTAGTTCATAGAACCGGCAAATGCCATCTCCGGCTGGCCCCAGAGTAGGGTGGGAGTGGAGATTTTATAATATCCTTCCCCCAGGAGTGGGGAGGGATGGGGATTTTGCAGTATCCTTCCCCTAGAGTGGGGTGGGAATGGAGATTTTGCACTATCCTTCCCCTGCCACGCCCACCAAGCCACGGCCACAGAACCGGTAGGGAAAAAAAAATTGGATTTCACCCCTGGCCTAACTCCATCTCCTTTAAACTTGTTTGCTCTGGATGCTCATTAGTTTTTCCTTACTGGTGTTTGTATTTTCTTGCTATAGAAGCATTTCCCCCCCCCCCCATGTCAGTTTTATTGCTTAGTTACTTGTCCACTGCAGTTCTAACGAAAGGAGAGGAGAAGGTCAGGAGGGAGAAATCTGAATTAAAGCATAAACTATTTCTGCCACGTATAATTAACTGCAATACAGACAAACAGGTATGTAGTTCAAGACCTTTTAATTACCCTTTCTGAGCTCAGGAACAATTGGGAGAAGATTAATACGTTAATCTGTGAGCATGTCGGCTTTCTGAAGCTTCGGTCACGTTGGAGGAGTCTGCCAGTTGTGTCCTTCCAGATCAGGAAGGGCTAAAATCCACGACTCATGCCCTTGTTATCTTCCAGGTAGATTACTGCAGTTCAGTTTGTGTGGGGCTGCCCTTGATAATGTCTCAGAAACCACAGCTGTTCCCTGTGACAGAATGTGGTTGCTGATTGACGTTTGCCAATCCAGTAGACAACATCACCAACATCTGCTTGGTGGGCGTGGCTTGGTGGCCATGGCTTGGTGGCCATGGCAGGGGAAGGATACTGTAAAATCTCCATTCCCTCCCCACTCCAGGGGAAGGTTATTGCCCATGCCCTTGTCACCTCCCGGCTGGACTACTGTAATGCTCTGTACATGGGGCTCCCCTTGAAGAGCACTCGGAAGCTCCAACTGGTCCAGAATGCGGCCGCGCAGGTGGTTATGGGCGCAACTCGTTGTGCCCGTGTGACACCCCTCCTGCGCGAGCTGCACTGGCTCCCAGTGGTCTTCCGGGTGCGATTCAAGGTGCTGGTTACCACCTTTAAAGCGCTCCATGGCATAGGACCCGGGTACCTTCAAGACCGACTTCTGCCACCAATAGCCTCCCACTGGCCAGTCTGCTCCCACAGAGAGGGTCTCCTCAGGGTGCCATCGGCCAAGTTATGTCGGCTGGCGACACCCAGGGGGAATGCCTTCTCTGTGGGAGCCCCTGCCCTGTGGAATGAACTGCCCCCGGAAATGCGTAAGATCTCCGACCTCTGCGTATTTTGCTGTGCCCTCAAGACCCTGCTGTTACGCCAGGCCGGGCTATCAACATAATGATTTTAAATTGGGGTATTTTAAATTTTTGGGGTTTTAAACCGGCCAAATCTATTTAATTATTTTAATTTTTAATCATTGTTGTGTCTTGTGTTTTTAAATTGGCTGTACACCGCCCTGAGTCCTTCGGGAGAAGGGCGGTATAGAAATAAAATTATTATTATTATTATTATTATTATTATTATTATTATTATTATTATTATTATTATTATTATTGCAAAATCCCCATTTCCTCCCTATCAGCTTGGACTCGGGAGGCAGAGAATAGATCGGGGCGGGGCCAGTCAGAATTTTTACTACCGGTTCTCCAAACTACTCAAAATTTCCGCTACTGGTTCTCCAGAACTGGTCAGAACCTGCTGAAACCCACCTCTGTTCTGTAGACAAATCACTAACCCTAACTCTAACCTCCAACTTAATTTTCTGAATCTCTGCTGCTTCTGATTCCTTGATTGACCTTTGGCATGGTGTAATTAGCTTTGATTTTTGGAACTTGGATTGGTCTGCTGCTCAGAACTTTGGCATCCAAGTAAGTTTGTTTGCTTTGCTTGAGTGCTTGCATTCCTGTGCTCTGCTAGGATTTATAATTGCCATAAAGAACTCGGATCGAAGTCTGACCTCCTCCCTTCCTTATTTCTAGTAGAGGACCAAAGCAATCTTCCAATTTCTGGAACCATCTCTAAGTCCATAAGAATACATAGGTAGCCTTAATAATAAATGAAAGCTTCGGCACTTAGAAATGTGGTTGCTTGCCAAGAGGAAAAAAAAATGCAGAAGTGCAGTGTGGCTGAAAATAGCCAAAATCAATTTCATGTTTACCTTCTGATAAACAACTATTTTATGACCGTATCCACCAGCCTTTGTTGGGATCTGTGGGGGCGCAGTGGTTAGAATGCGGTATTGCAGGCTAATTCTGCTCACCGCCAGCAGTTCGATCCTGACCGGCTCAAGGTTGACTCAGCCTTTCATCCTTCCGGATAAAACAAGGACCCAGATTTTGGGGAGTAATACGCTGACTCTCTAAATTGCTTAGAGAGGGCTGTAAAGCACTGTGAAGCGGGATATAAGTTTAAGTGCTATTGGTATTACTATCTCCATGATTTCCTCTCAAACTTCCAAATTGCCTGCTCTTCGACATTTAGCACATCTAGTGAAAACCGAACAAAATTAAGGTTAAGTGAGATGGACGAACCCATAACAAGCCATAATGAGTCTAGTGCAGGGGTCGGCAACCTTAAACACTCCAAGAACCATTTGGACCCATTTCCCAAAGAAAAGAAAACACCGGGAGCCACAAAACCCTTCTCGTGCCTGACTATTTCCTGAGCGGCCACAAAACTAGCATCTGTAATTGAATTAAACATTCTGTTTTCTTCTCACCATAAGACAGTGAGTTCTGGTCCTTCCTTGCCCCTGGAAGCTGAGTGGCTGAGTTTGGACCAATCACCAGGAAACTATGAGTTCTAGTCCCACCTTAGCAGTGTTGAAATCCATTTTTTTTTTACTACCGGTTCTGTGGGTGTGGCTTGGTGGGTGTGGTGTGGCTTAGTGGGCGTGGCTTGGTGGCTGTGGCAGGGGAAGGATATTGCAAAATCTCCATTCCCACCCCACTCTGGGGCCAGCCAGAGATGGTATCTGCCGGTTCTCCAAACTACTCAAAATTTTTGCTGCCGGTTATCCAGAACCTGTCAGAACCTGCTGGATTTCACCCCTGCATTAAATGTAGGTCCCACAACACTGAAGTTTCAGTGCTTCCACTCCAGTGGTGAAATTCAACATTTTTTTACTAATTTTTTACTATAAAAAATGTAATTTTTTACATTTCCACCCCACTCCAGAGGAAGGATACTGCACAATCCCCATTCCCTCCCCACTCCTGGGGGAAGGATATTGCAAAATCTCCATTCCCCACACCACTCTGGGGCCAGCCAGAGGTGGTATTTGCCAGTTCTCCGAACTACTCAAAATTTCCGCTACCGGTTCTCCAGAACCTGTCAGAATCTGCTGGATTTCACCCCTGCACCTTAGGCATCAAAGATGATTGGGTAACTTTGGCCCAGCCTTTCTATCATTCCCAGCCCACCTCACAAGGTTGTTGTGGGGAAAATAGGAGGAGGAAGGTATATTAGGTATGTTTACCACTGACTCGAGTTATTTATAAAAATAATAGTGGCCGGATATAAATAAATATATAAAGTTTTACAAAGGATAACTAGCTTAAAAGTTGGAGTGGATGCTAAAGCATTGGGTGTTATCCCTACCCATCCTTTCAAAAGTTGTTTACAAATGGATTGGAAACTCAAGGGAGCAATGAGTGTGCCATTGAACTTTGTCAACACTTCAATCAATAAACCTGCTAAGTGATATTTAATTCCTCTCTCACCACAGGATAAAGGATGAGGATAAGCATATGCTGAATTTAGTAAAGGAAGGGTGGAATGTTTTCTTTAAAGCAATGACATATTTAGATTAGCGGAGCCTAAACCGACACTTAATTGGCATGGTTAAAAAAAAAAAACCAGATTGAACTTTGCATGTTTTCGGATTGATAATAAAGAGCTGGGAAATACAGGTAGTCCTCAAATTACGACCACAACTGAGCCCAAAATTTCTGTTGCTAAGCGGGACATTGGTTAAGTGAGTTTTTTGGGACTATTTTACGAACCTTTCTTGCCACATTTGTTAAGTGAATCACTGCAGTGGTTAAATCAGTAATACGGTTGTTAAGTGAATCTGGCTTCCCTATTCATTTTGCTCGTCGCAAAAGGGGATCATGTGACCCCCCCGGGATGCCACAACCGTCATAAATAGAAGCCAGTTGACAAGCGTCTGAATTTTGATCATCTGACCATGGGGATGCTACAACAGTTGTAAGTGTAAAAAAAAAAAAGAGAGGTCATAACTCACTTTTTTCAGCCCCGTTGTAACTTCAAACGGTTACTAAGTCAAGAATTACCTGTGTGCAGATCTGCCAGGCCTAAATGCAAGAGAGACACAGAATGATTCTTCCAAGCTGAATTCCTTATTGTTTTGTTGTTGTTGTTGTTGTTAGTTGCAAAGTTGTGTCCGACCCATCGCAACCCCATGGACAACGTTCCTCCAGGCCTTCCTGTCCTCTACCATCCTCTGGAGTCCATTTAAGCTCACGCCGACTGCTTCAGTGACTCCATCCAGCCACCTCGTTCTCTGCTGTCCCCTTCTTCTTTTGCCCTCGATCTTTCCCAGCATTAGGCTCTTCTCCAGGGAGTCCTTCCTTCTCATTAGGTAGCCAAAGTATTTGAGTTTCATCTTCAGGATCTGGCCTTCTAAAGAGCAGTCAGGGTTGATCTCCTCTAGGACTGACCGGTTGGATCGCCTTGCAGTCCAAGGGACTCGCAGGAGTCTTCTCCAGCACCAGAGTTCAAAGGCCTCAATTCTTTGGTGCTCAGCCTTTCTTATGGTCCAACTTTCACAGCCATACATTGCAACTGGGAAAACCATCGCCTTGACTATACGCAATTTTGTTGGCAGGGTGATGTCTCTGCTTTTTAGTATGCTGTCTAGATTTGCCATAGCTTTCCGCCCCAGGAGCAAGCCTCTTTTAATTTCTTGGCTGCAGTCCCCATCTGCGGTGATCTTGGAGCCCAGAAAAATAAAATCTGTCGCTACCTCCATTTCTTCCCCATCTATTTGCCAGGAATTGAGAGGGCCGGATGCCATGATCTTAGTTTTCTTAACGTTGAGTATTGTTTCATACCTATAGACAAATCTTCTCAGACCTGTCTACTATCTGCATCTACCATATACAGGTAATCCTCGATTTACAACAGTTCATTTAGTGACCCTTCAAAGTTACAACAGCCCTGAAAAATGTCACTTATGACCATTTTTCACACCTACGACTGTTGCAGCATCCCCGCGGTCATGTGATCAAAATTCAGATGCTTGGCAACTGATTCATATTTATGACCGTTGATGTGTCCCAGGGTCATGTGATGCCCTTTTGCGACCTTCTGACAAGCAAAGTGAATGGGTTACTAACTTATCCACTGCAGTGATACAACTGAGGCAAGAAAGGTTGTGAAATGGAGCAAAACTTACTTAACGAATGTCTCGCTTAAGAACAGATATTTTGGGCTCAATTCTGGCCGTAAGTTGAGGTACACCCGTTTTTTTGTTTTTTTTTTTTAATTTTATTTATATGCCGCCCTTCTCCGGAGACTCAGGGCGGCTTACAATGCGTTAAGCAATAGCCTTCATACTTTTGTATATTTATACAAAGTCAGCTTATTGCCCCCACAAACCAGGTCCTCATTTTACCCACCTTAGAAAGGATGGAAGGCTGAGTCGACCTTGAGCCTGGTGAGAATTGAACTCGCAGTAATTGCAGGCAGCTGGATGTTAAATGCTGCCTTAGTAGGAGGCATTAGCTTCCTACGCCACTCAAGTTGCCAAGGTTGGATACCCCTGATCTAAATTAAACAAGTTTCAGACTGCAGGGATGGCGTGTTGGTAATAGAACTCATAAGCTAAAGTGGAGACCCTACCTCCATTTAAAATCTACAATTGGGTACACCCAAACAGAAGTCCATCTACCTGAGTCCGAGGAAAGTTTTCCCGAGACTCAAAGCAAACAACACTTAACCAGATAGATTAGAACTGTATTTACATACCTTGCAATACCGTAGTCTGTTTAACTATTGACTCAACAATTTGCTGAATTCACATATCATTCTGAATCACAGAGCAGATAATCTAAATTAAAACCCCAAACAACCCACACTGTTACTTAATGCGCTTCTGTATGTATTTATTTAAAATACTTTTAATGCTTCCCATCAAAATCTCTTGAAGCAATTAACATTTAAAACAGCTGGTTGGAATGATTCATAGGAACAGGTATTAAAACATTTAATAAGCTGCAGAATAAAAAATAAAATGAATATTCAAAAAACAGCAGCAGTCAAAGAACCAATGCAAAGTTAAGCCTCACAACAAGATTAATATATTGCCCTTGTTATTAAAATTTATATGCCGCTTAATTCCGAGAGACTCTGAATATCTTTTCCTAGGGTTGAAAGGGCAAATCTAATTAGATCCCACAAGAGAAAACAGGTAAAAATATTTTTCTTCTATAGAGACTTCTGGGAAACCGGAGAATTTAAAAGTAGGAAAATGTCAGTATTTCAAATGCTCTTGTAGGAAGTTAGCACCCACCCCTTTGAATGAAATGAAATGAAATGAAATATTTTAGGAAATATTAAAAAGACTGAATATTATGTTTCTCTGGATGAGAAATGGAGAAGCATGTTTTAAAGACGAAGCAGCTCCCATCTTCCTGCCCCCACCCTTTGTCAATGGGCTAGAGGCAGAAACTCAATCTTTGTCAATGGACCATCATCTGCAACACAATAGGACCCATCTAGCAACAGAAACTAACACAATAGGACCCATCTAGCAACAGAAACTCACCACATGGCACCTGGAAGATTATATCAGCCAGCAAGGCTAGCTAAGACCCCCACCCCCTGGGAGTCTGACAACCAATCAGGATTCTCTTTTGGGGCCCCAGGAAGTTCAAAGCCAGAGAGAGCATAAAACCCGAAAACTCGCTGTATCTGCCCTTTTCTGTTCAGGAACTCAAGCCATGTGATCCTGTCCACCATTAAACCATCTTTCCAAGCAGTCTCCATGTTTCCAGTGTCTTTTTCCCCCTTGGAGCTGAACCCAGAAGGATATTTCTTCCTACACTCTCTTGGACAGATTAAATTTAATTTCGACCGTCACCTAGTTTACTCTTAGCAGAAATGAAAATTTGAGGGTCATTTTGTCTATGAGTGATCTGTTTTTCCTGGTATTTTGGTTGAAATTTTGAGGCTCAATTTATTGGCAGATGGGCTCATCTATGACCACAGAAACAAAAAATACACTTTTCCCAAAAGGTTTCCACAATTTTGGCTACTACTGTATATACAATAGCTTTTTCCCAAAACATGTCATTGACATATTCTGAAGCACCAAAGGAAAGATTTCTTTTTAATGGGAAGATCCACTTTTTCACCAATACTATCTGTACCAGTAGTCTTTGATTTATGACCACAATTGAGCCCAGCATTTCTGCTGCTAAGCAAATCATTTGTTAGGTGAATCTTTCTTGCCGCAGTTATTAAGTGAATCATGGCCGCTGTCATAAGTGTGAAAAATGAGGTCGTAAGTGTGAAAAATGAGGTCATAAGTGTGAAAAATAAGCCACTTTTTTCAGTGCTGTTGTAGGTTCGAACGGTCACTAAATAAACTGTTGTAAGTTGAGGACAACGTGGACTGGGAAGATGCATTGAAGTGGGAAGAGCTCTGTACGCAAGTAATTTCTGATATATAATTCTCCATCAAGATCTGCAGATGACTCCCTGTGCTGTTTAAATTTGATATGCTTTGCTAAATACGCTGCAAGCCACATTTGAGATGTTCAGCATTGAGCCAGGTGGCAGTTGCTAATATTTATCCAGACACGTTCAAGAACATTCTGTAAGCATTTGCAATCTGCTTTATGATGCAAAAATTCCAAAAGGTCTTAAAAACATTTTCAAAACAGCGGTATTTCAAACAGAACATCTCCTATAAAATATATCCAAGGCTGTCTAGGGGGGTAAAAAATGCATCACAGGTCTATATGAATCCAAGGAAAGCCACAAATAATCTTTCTTACAACTCATATTCCACATAAAAATATATTCGTTGCTTTTTAAAATCTGGTATATTTTGAGATAGTGTCATTTTTATTTTTTTTTACTTTGCATTTAATTTGTAGGTTACCTTTTGACTTTGTTGATACATGCAACTGTTAAGAACAGTGGAAACATTAATTCCAGGAAAGATCTGATAATAGATGATGTAGAGATGAATATGATACAAGCTGCTACCCAGGGGTGAAATCCAGCAGGTTCTGACAGGTTCTGGAGAACCGGTAGCGGAAATTTTGAGCAGTTCGAAGAACCGGTAGCGGAAATTTTGAGCAGTTCGAAGAACCGGTAGCGGAAATTTTGAGTAGTTTGGAGAACTGGCAAATGCCACCTCTGGCTGGCCCCAGAGTGGGATGGGAATGGAGATTTTGCAATATCCTTCCCCCAGGAGTAGGGAGGGAATGGAGATTTTGCAGTATCCTTCCCCTGCCATGCCCACCAAGCCACACCACGCCCACTAAGCCACGCCCACAGAACCGGTAGTAAAAAAAATTGGATTTCACCACTGCTGCTACCTTTCTTGCTTGATGCATTTGTAAGCATTTTGCAAATGGAATGGAATGGAATGGAATAGAATAGAATAGAATAGAATAGAATAGAATAGAATAGAATAGAATAGAATAGAATAGAATAGAATAGAATAGAATAGAATGAGTTGGAAGGGACCTTGGAGGTCTTCTAGTCCAACCCCCTGCCCAGGCAGGAATCCCTACACCACTTCAGACAAATGGTTATCCAACTTCTTAAAAATTTCCAGCGTTGGAGCATTCACAACTTCTGCTGTCAAGTAAAAATATATGTGTATAGTATCAAAGGCCACGAGATAAGCTTGCCGTTTGCAAAGAAATGGAGGGGAAAGGTTGAAAAAAAAATCAGATCTCCAGGTGAGAAATGACTGCAACGAACAAGCTTTTTATCTGAGCGAAGAGCTGAATTGAACTGATCAAAGATACGGAGAATTTGAAAACAAGGCTACAATCTTAGTCCCAAAGGTGCTTTTTTCCCCCCAAGAATTTGAAAATCTGTTGAGACTCTAGAAAAAGTGCAGAGAAGAGCATCCAGGATGATTAGGGGACTGGAGGCTAAAACATACGATGAACTGCCTGCTTGTCAGACATCAATGCTATCTCAAAATAAATGAATTTCCAAACTGCCAATCTTTAAGGAAATCTTTTCTTTAATTGAGCACAGCCACCGGATCATGACTCGATGCGGACAAGACTGACCTTTTGCCCCCCAATCCCTCCCTTTCCGATCCCCAAATCTCTGCTTCTCATTGGCTATCTTCCAAGTCATTCTTCAGACTTCTTGTCTCGTCATTTCCCAGGAATGTCCTCCCTCCTCATTTCCACGACAACCCGACTTCGAAGGGATTTAGCAGGCAAAAGTTCAGAGCTTATCTCTCTCTCCTCTGCTCTCTATGCCAGCATTGAAGCGCTGACACTGCTTGGATGAGATGACCTACAAGGTACCTTCCAACTCTGTTAATCTGAATCTGGTCATAAGTCGCTTTTTTCAGTGCTGTTGTAAGTTTGAACAGTCACTAAACAAATGGTTGTAACTTGAGGACTTTTAAGAAGAGACTGGACTTGTCCAAAATGGTGTGGAGTCTCCTCTTTGAGCAGGGGGTTGGACTCGAAGACCTCCAAAGTCCCTTCCAACTCTGTTATTCTACAACTCTCGTATTTAAGCACAAATTGAACACATCGTCAAAGGATTTTACGGTATCTCTTTGCCGCCATCTAACGGCCATCTGAAAATCTTCAACCCGTGAACCGTAGCCTTAGTAACCCCATCAAACTCGCAGCCTCTCTACAACTAGGCCTCGATTGGTGTGGTTAACGAATCCCACAAAATGGTCGCCGTATTCGAATTCCCACTACTTGAAGTGCTATTTCTATGGAAAATATGATAACTGGTTGCAAGCCATTATTGGTGGAAATAGGTTAATGAGAAGTTTTAAACAGAAATGTTTTGTAATAATGTATGAGAAAGACCTTGGAGGGAAGACATGCTGGCTAAGGAACAATCAGATAAGAGAGGGCGTAGCCCACAGCTGTATAATGGGTGGAGAAAGAGACACTAACTAACTTCTCAGGCTGTAAAAGAGACAGTGGGAAATTTGTACGGTACTTAATGACTTGCAAGTTACAGTAGTATTACAATAGAGTACAGGCAGTTCTCGACTTACGACAGTTCGTTTTAGTGACCGTTCGAAGTTGCAACGGCACTGAAAAACGTGACTTTCTTGACCGCTTTTCACACTTATGACTGTTGCAGCATCCCCATGGTCACGTGATCAAAATTAAGACACTTGGCAACTGACTCACATTTATGACTGCTGCAATGACGCGGGATCACGTCCGTGATCCATTATTGCGACCTTCTGACAAGCAAAGTCAATGGGGAAGCCAGATTCACTTCATAACCGTGTTACTAAATGAACAACTGTAGCGATTCACTTAACAACAGTGGCAAGAAAGGTCGTAAAATGGGGGCAAAACTCACTTAACAACGGTCTCACTTAGAAATTTTGGGCTCCATTGTGATAGGTAAGTTGAGGACTACTGTACTTTCCCCTTCATACAAGCGTGTATGTCACTTTATGCTTGTGACTTTTCCTCCCTTTTTCCTCCTTCTCTTTCTTCTTACTTCCATCTGCCTGTTGCAAGTGCCCCATCTGCTGGCTGCAAGAAGTTATCAATTTATATTAACAACCCCGAGCAATTCATCGGACTAATTCTCTTCATTCTGCAGATTTACTGTGCCAAAGCTGCAAAAATCTGAATTACAGCAAAGGCTGGGGTGAAATCTACTTACCTTCCTTACCGGTTCGGAAGCGCATGCACCGTGCGCTCGCTCGCTTTGCTTGCACATGCCTTCCTTCCTTCCTTCCTTCCTTCCTTCCTTCCTTCCTTCCTTCCTTCCTTCCTTCCTTCCTTCTTTCTTTCTTTCTTCTTCCTTCCTTCCTTCCTTCCTTTCTTCCTTCCTTCCTTTACTTTCCTTTTTCTTTCTTTCTTTCTTTCCTTCCTTCTTTCTCTTTCTTTCTTTCTTTCCTTCCTTCCTTCCTTCCTTCCTTCTTTCTCTTTCTTTCTCTCTCTCTCTCCCTTCCTTCCTTCCTTCCTTCCTTTCTCTTTCTCTTTCTCTTTCTCTTTCTCTTTCTCTTTCTCTTTCTCTTTCTCTTTCTCTTTCTCTTTCTCTTTCTCTTTCTCTCCCTTCTTTCCTTCCTTCCTTCCTTCTTTCCCCTCTCTCTCTCTCTCCTCTTTCTTTCTCTGAGACATTTGTTAATTGAGTTTTGACCCATTTTACAACCTTCCCTGCAAAGATGTTAAGTGAAACACTGCGGTTGTTAAATTAGTAACCCGGTTGTTAAGTGAATCTGGCTTCCCCATGGACTTGGTTAGTCCAAAGGTCGCAAAATGGGATCATGTGACCCCTGGGACAGTGCAAACCGTCATAAATATGAGTCAGTTGCCAAGCGTCTGAATTTTGATCACATGATCACAGGGGATGTTGCAAAGATCGTAAGTGTGAAAAACAGTCACTTTTTTTCAATACCGTTGTAACTTCAAACGGTCACTAAATGAACTGTAAGTCAATGACAGTAATTGCTTTCTCCAGTGAGTTTCCCCCACACGACATGGCCGAAGTGAAAGGCAGTTTCATGAAGTTGCTGATTTCCAGAAACATCTTTCCAGATGGACACAGGATCAACAAATAAATAATTTGTCCCGGGAAAAGTCATGAGGAAAAAATTAGTTTAGATTTAGACCATAGTTTATATCTCTAGGAACATGTGTCCAAACATTAAACACGATTTATTAGGTAATTAACTAAGTTGGGAGAATGCAAATTCTCAGAAGGCCTGGAAAGGTTGTACTTGCTTGTATGCCTGAGATGAGCAAGTAATTATTTCTGCAAACATTTTTGTTATATTGGGGTTTGAGAATCTTAACAATAAATATCCACTGTGCTGCTATTAGGGATATGGTACTTTCCTATTCGGTCCTCTTAACCATAAAAATATGCATCTCCCCCAACGTTGTTTGAATTTGTAACCTGTTTCTACTCCGAGTTTTTTTAATGGAACATTCCAAAGCAGAAAAATGGACGCAGAAAAATACAAAAATATCAAAAGAAAAGAAAAGAGTCGGAAGGGACCTTAGAGGTCTTCTAGTCCAGCCCTCCTGCTCTAGCAGGAGGACCTAAGCAGGCATAATGTGGCCCAACCTTTCCCAATCTGAGACCTCCAGAGACCTGTGGTTTTGACTTCCACATCTCTCAATAGGTCAGGAAGTAACATTTGGTATATCCAGCTTTGCATGGAAACCGTTTCTGGACTTTGTGCTTGTGACAGAAAAAAAAACCTGAATCCTTGATGCTGGGTTTTAACGATTAATATAGTTATAATAATGGCTGGCATTTGTTAAATTGGTAAAGTAAAAAGTTGAGGTTGCAATTATATTTTGTACTTTACTGCACCGAGAAAAAATGGAAGTTCATCCTGTTTTTTCCCCCCTTTTATTCTGCCCCTATACCTCTCTTCTCCCTTTCTTATTTTCCCACCATCTCCATTTTCATCTGCATTTTACATTATGATCATTTTAATAAAATTATTTAAATTTAAAATTTAACATTAAATCTAATTTTTTTTAAAAAAAGGAAAGGATATTTTGGTAGGGTGGAAGTGAATGCCGTAATCCCAGGACTTCTTCACTTAATGACTCCATCCGGCATCTCCCAAACTGATGCAATGAGAGCGTGGAATCCCCAGAGGTGATTCTCAGCTGGCTATGAATTGTGTGATGGAAGTAGATCAAGAACGCGAACAAGAGTCTGCCTTGTTCAAATCTGTCTCGAGGCGAAACATTAATTCTGACCGCGAGGGAACTTCACGCAACTGTGCAAGCTGCAGGTTGTGGTGAATCACAGCTAACTCCAACATTGGTTGAATTTGTAACCTGTTTCTATTCTGAGTTTTTAAGTAGAATATTCTAAAGCAGAAAAACGGACACAGAAAAATACAAAAATATCCATAATAGAGTACTCAAAAGTATTTTTTTTTATTTAGTTGGTTGATAGATCCTGTAGGCTACAGTTGTAGTAGCAGTAGTAATCTGTGATGATCCAGGGCGTGGCACAAAGGCAACACAGCCAGAGAATAAGAATTATTCCCTTTATTAGCTCCAACTTTGCCCCCATGTCCCTTTTACTCTCCAGTGTGGAGAAAAACTCACTCACAAATCTGTAACACCTTTGGCTGAAAATACTCCAGTCCAAGCGTTATAAGCAGAAAACTTCCAAATATAAATTCAACAAGGCAGGATAAAGTAATTAATCCGGCAGGGAAAGCAAGATAAGGAGTTCCAGAAGTGAAGTAGCACGCAGTAAATCAAACCAGTTGGGAGGATGCCAGGAACTCAGATAAAGCAGTTAACACAATTAATTCAGCATTTGTTCCCGACAACGGCCCCTCCCATTTGCCTCTCCTTTAAACTCCATCCCCAGGTGTGCCTTGTGAAGGGAATCGGGGCTCTTTCCTCCCTTGTAAGCCATACAACCCACGTTGCTCTCTTCTCCGTTCTTCCCTGCGTGCCCTAGGATGAGAAGGGGGTGGGCCTTGGTCTTCATCTGAACCCCCTCTCCCTTGCTCTACCTCTCCCCTGCTTTGCCCAGCCTGACTTTGCCCTTCCCCAGTTTCCTCCACAGCCAACAGAGCCACTCTCCCGCTCTCTGTCAGCTGTTTGTCTTCCCCCTCGGATTCAGACTCCGACAGGGGCATGACATAATCT
Organism: Pituophis catenifer annectens; assembly: GCF_029215685.1. Lineage (NCBI taxonomy): Eukaryota > Metazoa > Chordata > Lepidosauria > Squamata > Colubridae > Pituophis > Pituophis catenifer. The sequence goes on from NW_027256888.1 coordinate 76,001,176, forward strand.
ATATTTCTTTCTTTCTTTCTTTCTTTCTTTCTTTCTTTCTTTCTTTCTTTCTTTCTTTCTTTCTTTCTTTCTTTCTTTCTCTCTCTCTCTCTCTCTCTCTCTCTCTCTCTCTTTCTTCCTTCCTCCCTCCCTCCCTCCCTCCTTTCCTTCCTTCTTTCTCTCCCTCTCCCTCTCCCTCTCTCCCTTCCTTGCTTCCTCCCTCTCTCTGATTTATTATAAATAAACCTGATTTATTACTAGATACCGGCAATTAATCTAAGTTGAGAGAATGCAAATTCTCGGAAGGCCTGGAAAGGTTGGATTTGCTTGTATGCCTGAGATGAGCAGTTACCTACTGTGTTTCCCCCAAAATAAGACTGTGTCTTATATTAATTTTTGCTCCAAAAGGCACATTATGGCTTATTTTCCAGTTAGGTCTTATTTTTGGGGAAATACGGTACTAAACGCCTCCGTCTGCTGACAATCTTAACTGGGGCTTATTTTTTGGGAGTAGGACTTATGAGCATCCTGAAAAATCATGCTAGGCCTTATTTTCCGGTTGGGTCTTATTTTCGGGGAAACAGGGTATTTCTGCAAACATTTCAGTTATATTGGGGTTTGAGAATCTTACAATAAATATCCACTGTTTGACATTGATTTCGGATAGTGAAATGACGCATTTGATTTCTGCTTTTCGTAAATAGTAGAGTTTCAGAAATTTTATGCAGATAAATTAAGAAGAGGAAGGAGGAGAAGCTGTATTTTTGCTTGATAAGATAAATGGCAGCTTTTCTAAGAGAGAGAGATATATATTTTAACCATCTATCTTGAACGTCGATCTGTATCCTGTAACCGTGAAGCTTGTGGCTTGGCTAAAACAGAGTCACATTAAAAGATTTTCTTCCCCAAACAAAACGAGTCTTACAGTTCTTTTTTTCTGCTTTGATCAAACATTGAAGATATTATTCTCTTTTTTTCTTCATTTGCGTTTGTAGATAACGAATCTTGTCTGCTCAAAATCTTGACTCTGAAAAACATGATGTCAAAGGCAGAGAGAAGAATCTTGGATGAATATCTGCTTTAATTAATGCTACATGGGCTGCAACTGGAGAAAATTTGATTTAGCCCAGTCTTTGGTGTCTACCTCTATTTTAAGTGTAGTGTGTAATTCGTGCTTTCTGTACCGGATACAGATGGATTCAATCTTCCAAGGTGTAGGATGAAAACTGTTCTGGCATTAATACCCCAGTACAGCCTTTGACTATTAGGGATATAGTACTTTCCGGTTCGATCATCTTAAACAATTAAAATATGCATCTCTCCCAGCATTGGTTGAATTTGTAATCTGTTTCTACTTGGGATTGTTTAATAGAAATTCAAAAACAGAAAAATGGACATAGAAAAATAGAAAATATCCATCATGGAGTACTCAAAGATTTTTTAAAATTTAATTGGTTGATAGATTCTGTAGCCTACAGTTGTTGTAGCAGTAGTAATTTTTTCTTTCTTTCTTTCTTTCTTTCTTTCTTTCTTTCTTTCTTTCTTTCTTTCTTTCTTTCTTTCTTTCTTTCTCTTCTTCCTTCCTTCCTTTCTTTTTCTTCTTCCTTCCTTTCTTTTTTCTCTTTCTTTTTCTCTTTTTCTCTTTCTCTTTTTCTTTCTCTTTTCTCTTTCTTCTTCCTTTCTTTTTTCTCTTTCTTTTTCTCTTTCATTTTCTTTCTTTTGCTCTCTCTTTCTTTTTCTCTTTCTCTTTCTCTTTCTCTTTCTCTTTCTCTTCTTTCTTTCTTTCTCTTTCTCCCTAGGTGGCTCAGTGGCTAAGACACTGAGCTTGTCGATCAGAAAGGTTGGTGGTTTGAATCCCTAGTATAGGTTTCCTGTGTGAGCAGGGGGTTGGACTAGATGACCGCTAAGGTCCCTTCCAACTATGTTACTGTTACTACTTTCTCTTTCTTTTTCTCTTTCTTTCTTTCTTTCTTTCTTTCTTTCTTTCTTTCTTTCTTTCTTTCTTTCTTTCTCTCTCTCTCTCTCTCTCTCTCTCTCTCTCTCTCTCTCTTTCTTTCTTCTTTCTTCTTTCTCCTTTTCCTCCTCCTCCTCTCCTTCTCCTTCTCTTTTCTCTTTTTCTCTTCCTTTTCTCCTCCTCCTTCCTCTGCTAAATTTATACGCATAAAATTTCTGAAACTCTCATCATTATGCTCCTCCGGCATTAATACCAAGAATAAGCATAATAGTTCCTGTCAGGTTCCAAAATCTAGTCCAATAAAGCAATCCTTTTAACCAAGGCTTGCCAAGGGGCTGCTAATATTCCCTGCCCTACCCACTCAAAAACGCCCACACTGTTAGAATTGGGTGTAGCAGCTGCTTCAGTTCATCAGCTCCTGCTTCCATTTCTGGTTATCTGACCCTACCCTTCATTCAATCTTTCGCATCACGTGATGCTCTTTCCTTCAGCTATTTAAAGGACAAGGGGAACTTCACTTAAGCCACAGAGCTGAGACTGCAGTTAAAAGTACTGTACCAACTCGGGGCTGGACAAGGCTGCACCATGAGTAAATGTGTAAGTTCTGGGGTCTTTGCTTTTTTAATCAAAATTCCCAGCATAGGCTTGTAAGATGTAGAATGGTTCTCTTGCAGAGGAATTGATTGGTTGTTGATTGACAGCCACAAGTGTGGCTTTTCCTCTTTCGGGGTATTGCTTGAGGGACACAGCCGCTTTAATTTTTTGCAGCAAAAAAAAAAAAAATTTACAAAGACTCTTGCTACATTTTAAAAACTGCCTCGTTTATTTTGGCATTTGGGTTTGAAGATCAGAGTCCGCTTCCTTAAATTGCTTGGATGCATCTCTTTAATTGTTTCTGCTGTTTTTTTTTTGTTTTTTTTTTTTTTGAGAAGGGGGAAATAAATACCCCATACTGTGTGCTTATTAATTGGGCTGCCTTCTGTTGTTAATATGAGTTTTATCAATATTATTTATTTATTTAATTTGTATACCGCCCTTCTCCAACAGGACTCAGGGCGGTGAACAGCCATGGTAAAACATAACATATAAAATTTAAAAGCAGTTTAAAAACATTAAATAATTTTGGCTATCCCTTTAAAACAACCCAGATTGTTTGTGATATGTAAACTCTTTTTCGACATGAAACACCTTGAGCACACTGTACAGCTTAAGCACGTGCGATTAAACAGGTGCTTGATAGGTGCAGATTTATTTTTGTGCGCTCGCGCTCTAACTGAAGATAGAAGTTAATTATTTTAAAGGTTTTTCTACATACTTTAGCTTGAGAAAGAGAACATTCTGACTTCATCCTTTAATCTGGATTATATAGATGGCCTTTTACTTTTAATATTCACAGCATTAATCAGCCATTCTGGGACCAAGTCCTAAATATTTCCATCACCTAATCCGGGTGTCAGCAACCTGCGGCTCCGGAGCTACATGCGGCTCTTTGGGCCCTGTGCTGTGGCTCCTTGTCGGGTGATCCCACCACTGGGCTGGCCCCGCCCCTCACCCTTCCCTCCCAGTCACTCATCGCCTGGCCTGAGAAGATAAAGGCGACAGCGGGGAATAGAGAAGCAGCCGGAGCAGAGACAGAGAGATACAGAGAGTGGGGGAGAGAAAGAGACAGAGATACAGAGAAAGGGGGGGGAGGGAGGGAGGGAGGGAGGGAGAGATGTCAAAAGGGTTTTGTGGTTCCCCGTGTTTTTTAATAACCCGTTCTCCGCCCTAATGACCGGCTGGGTAGGCGTGATTAGGGGGGTAATGTATTTTCTAAAACTAGCTAATAATACCACTTTTTTTGGGGGGGAGTAGTAACCTAAAATTTTATATCCATGGAAAGATAATTTAATCAAGAATGTAATGCAATACCTTTTATGAAGGATTTGCTATTAGAATAGCAGTTACAGTATAAAGAAGAAAAGTGAAAAAACAAGATATACAAAAATGATCACCGTGTCAGTTCATACTTAGTTGGGTAACCTTTAGCGTGAATGACGGCCTTACCACGTCTTCCCATGGAGTGAACCAAGTCTTTGAGTTCTGCAGCTGTTCTCATGTGAAACCAAGATTGAATGATGGCTTCTATTAACTGGGTTTTATTGCTGGGTCGCTTCTGACTAACAAGTTTCTTTACTCAGCTCCATAGATTTTCAATTGGGTGAAGGTCTGGGCTATTCCCAGGCCATTCCAGCAGTGGAATAGGATTATCTTGAAACTCCAAAAAAAAAAAAAAGTGGTGTTATTAGCCATCAAACCTCAAAAATACACTTTTCCCAAAAGATTTCCACAATTTTGGCCACTACTGTACATTCCATTACAATGAGGGTCAATCGGACAAGCAGTCCAAAGGGACAGCTTGTGGCCAATTGGCCCCGAGCCACTGTCCAACATTACATTATATACCTTAAAATACCTTCGGAGCCACGGTGGCGCAGTGGTCAGAGTGCAGTACTGCAGGCTACTTCTGCTGACTGCTGGCTGCCTGCAATTTGGCAGTTCGAATCTCACCAGGCTCAAGGTTGACTCAGCCTTCCATCCTTCCGAGGTGGGTAAAATGAGGACCCAGACTGTTGGGGGAAATAGGCTGACTCTGTAAACCGCTTGGAGAGGGCTGTAAAGCACTGTAAAGCGGTATATAAGTCTAAGTGCTATTGCTATTGCCAAAACCACAAAGCACAATACTTTCAGGATTCTGCCAACGTGCCATAGCAACCGGGGCCATTTTCGGTTCCTTTAACCTCAATGTTACAACATGGTTATTTTTACGTGTGTTCCAAGCATATAGTTCCCCTTTTCCCATGACCCAAACTCGCCACATCTTGCAAGTTAAGCAACTGCCAGGGTTAAAAGCGCAATTTCAACATACTTGAAGGTCACAATCCCAGCACACAGATTAATACTGGTTTTATTGCAGGCCCTTCAGCCCTTAATAAACACGATAGTGCAAGTAAGTAGGCTTTTATTAAAGAACAGCCTTAATTTTTCTTCTCAAGTAATAAGCATCACGTAACAATCTGATCAGAAAGAGCAAAAAGTCTGGATAAGGTATGCGGCAGTATATCTGGAGTCGACAGAAGAGAAGAGAACTGGAGAAGATAATAAAATACAAAAATACAAATACAAATACCTTGATTTACAACCACAATTGAGCTACATCTCTCGCATCATTAGCCTACTGCTAAGGTAGCCTGAAGATGGCTTAAGGCTTCTTGTGCAGAAGCGGTGCTTTCCATATTAAGCCAGGATACTGGGTTCTATGTGAAGAAAGAAGAGTATATGGAAAAGGCCACTTGAGATGATGTTACGGGGTTGGGGATTACTTGATTCCAGATCATCAACAAGTCCATTGTGGGCCCACTTCTTTTCGATGTTGTTATGTGACTCTGTGCCTCTTTCACATTTCAGATTTGACTGGGAAAGAGACCTTACACCTAGCTTCTGTCTATATCTATTTATCTATTTATCTATTTATCTATTTATCTATTTATCTATTTATCTATTTATCTATTTATCTATTTATCTATTTATCTATCATTCATCTATCTATCTATCTATCTATCTATCTATCTATCTATCATCTATCTATCATCTATCATCTATCTATCTATCTATCTATCTATCTATCTATCTATCTATCTGTCAATATAATAATTTTAAATTGGGGTATTTTAATTTTTGGGGTTTTAAATCGGCCAAATCTATTTAATTATTTTAATTTTTAATTATTGTTGTGTCTTGTGTTTTTAAATTGGCTGTACACCGCCCTGAGTCCTTCGGGAGAAGGGCGGTATAGAAATAAAATTATTATTATTATTATTATTATTATTATCTATCTGCCAGTCTATCTGTCTGTCTCTTCTAAAATAGACTGGGTGAAACCAGGCTTAATAGCAGTAACTCTGAGAGGGATCTTGAGAGTCTTAGTGGACAACCAATTCAATATGAGCCAGCAATGTGAGGCGGCAGCCAAAAAAGCCAATGCAATCCTAAATTACATTAACAGTGGGATACAATCAAGATCAAGGGAGGTACTAATACCACTCTATATAAAGCCTTAGTAAGACCACACCTAGAGTACTGCATCCAGTTCTGGTTGCCACGATGTAAAAAAGATGTGGAGACTCTAGAAAGAGTGCAGAGAAGAGCAACAAAGATGATTAGGGGACTGGAGGTTCAAACATACAAGGAAGGGTTGCAGGAACTGGGCATGTGAAGAGAAGGACCAGGGGAGACATGATAAGCAGTGTTCCAATATTTGAGGGGCTGCCACAGAGAGGAGGGGGTCAAGCTGTTTTCCAAGGCCAGACAAGGAATAATGGATGGAAACTGAACAAGGAGAGATTCAACCTGGAAATAAGGAGAAACTTCCTGACAGTGAGAACAATCAACCTATGGAACGGAAGTTGCCTTCGGAAGTTGTGGGAGCTTCATCGCTTGAAACTTTCAAGAAGAGAGTGAACTGCCATTTGTCAGAAATGGTGTAGGGTCTCCTGCTTGGGTTGGGGGTTGGACTAGATGACCTACAAGGTCCCTTCCAATTATGTTAATCTGTTAAACAAGATGACCGATCAACCCGAAATTGTCTATCTCTTCTAAAACAGGCTGATTGATTAACCTAAAATTAGCTGCTGTCTCAAATGAGAAATCCTGTAACCCCAAATTGTCTTTGAATGGTCTGATGGAGGAGCCCACGTTCAAAACTCTTTTATCAGCCCTACCATGCCGTTTAAAATGTCCATCTTTTTTTTTATTTTCCTAGGGAGTGACCGCTACACAGTTTAAGCTTTATCCTGGAGAATCGCTCGTCGTGAAAGGGACAATTTTACCAGACTGCAAAGAGTAAGAGGAGGAATTGGGACAAAGTTTCATGGAATGGGGAGGTGGAGGAGGAAGAGGGCTATTTGGGCTTCCCTTCAATTCCCAGAAGTAAAAAGGGGTCACAATGAACATTACAGTTGAATTCCCCCAACACTGACAAAACTATTTAGTAAGGCTGTTACTATTATTCTCATCCTTCCTGTTATCTATCTCCTTTTCTACTTATGACTATAACTTTGTTGTTTGTATCTTTACGATTTATATTGTTTTATTTAATTTCTTAGTATGATTTATGTTGATTGCTTACTTAGTATCCTATGACTAGCACCAGGTGTTGTAACTTATGATTTATGATGAATGTATTTTTAGGATGACTTTGATCATGATTTATCACTGATATCTTTTATGTAAACTGAGAGCTTATGCACTGAAGACAAATTCCTTGTGTGTCCAATCACACTTGGCCAATAAACTATTCTGTTCTGTTCTGTTCTGTTCTGTTCTGTTCTGTTCTGTTCTATGCTATTCTCTATATTTATATCTATATCTATAATCTATCTATCATCTATCTACCTCTATCTATCTCTATATCTATCTATCTATCTCTATCTATCTATCTATCATCTATCTATCTATCTATCTATCTATCTATCTATCTATCTATCTATCTCTATCTGTCTATCATCTATCCTCTCTTTCTCTCCATCTATTCATCCATCTGTATGTCATCATCTATCTCTATATCATTTGCAGTTAAATCTATCACAGGTTATGCAACGTATCCGGTAACTCTTTTTCCAAATGACAATTTTTATTAACGGGCCTAAAATTTTGCGAGCTGCAACTCAAAAATGTTTATGCCTGTTAATAAAATCTGGAGTTAGAGAAGGAGCTGCCTCCTGATTTTTTTTAAACAGCATGGAACAGTGTTTTTCAACTTTGGTTACTGGCTGGCTGGGGAATTCTGGGAGTTAAAGTCCACACTTTTTAAAGTTACCAAGGTTGAAAAGCCCTGACATAGACTAACATAACTCTCTTAACCTGTGGTGATGATTTCCAATTTTTGTGAGTTAAACAGGATGGCTGCATGAGAGTGAATTTTGGAGGAGCTGTTCAAACTTTAAAGGGGGAGTCAGTGGCCTTAAGGCTGTACTGTACGGCCTGCCCTCATTTTGTTTAAAAAATCCTCAGCAAATGTCCTTGCTCTTCGTCAGAGAGCAGCTATGCCCCCACACGCCCAAATCCAAAGAAGTTTTCCAGATGCTCTCCAGACAGTTCCTTGCAAAAATGGTTTCTCTTACGGCCATTAATCTTCTTCATATCCTTTTTTTAGTTGGGGAAGATTAGGAGATAGAAAACCTTTACCAAAATAACTTTTCAGTGCCTGGAAGTGGGCTGTTCCTTCCTTTTGGTTTTCCTAAGAAGAGATATCCCTGCCCATTCATGGTCTGATTTAAAACATTTCCTTCCTTCCTTCCTTCCTTCCTTCCTTCCTTCCTTCCTTCCTTCCTTCCTTCCTTCCTTCCTTCCTTCCTTTTTTTCCCTTCCTCCCTCCCCTGTATTCTCCTTCCTTCTTTCCCTGTATTTCGTCCCTCCCTCCCTCCCTCCTTTCCTTCCCTGAATTCCCCTCCCTCCCTCCCTCCCTTCCCTGTATTTCGTCCCTCCGTCCCTCCCTTCCCTGTATTTCGTCCCTCCCTTCCCTAAATTCCTCCCTCCCTCCATTCCTTCCCTGAATTCCCCTTCCTTCCTTCCTTCCTTCCTTCCTTCCTTCCTTCCTTCCTTCCTTCCTTCCTTCCTTCCTTCTTTCCCTGTATTTCGTCCCTCCCTCCCTCCTTTCCTTCCCTGAATTCCCCTCCCTCCCTTCCTTCCCTGTATTTCGTCCCTCCCTCCCTCCCCTAAATTCCTCTCCCTCCTCCCCTCCCTTCCCTGAATTCCCCTTCCTTCCTTCCTTCCTTCCTTCCTTCCTTCCATCTTTCCCTGTATTTCGTCCCTCCCTCCCTCCCTTCCCTGAATTCCCCTCCCTCCCTCCCTTCCCTGTATTTTGTCCTCCCTCCCTCCCCTACATTCCTCTCCCTCCCTCCCTTCCTTACCTGAATTCCCCTTCCTTCCTTCCTTCCTTCCTTCCTTCCTTCCTTCCTTCCTTCCTTCCTTCCTTCCTTCCTTCCTTCCTTCCTTCCTTCCTTCCATCTTTCCCTGTATTTCGTCCCTCCCTCCCTCCCTTCCCTGAATTCCCCTCCCTCCCTCCCTCCTTCCCTTCCTTGCTTGCTGGCTCCCTCACTTGTATTCCTTCCTTCCTCTCCCCTTCCCTCCCTTCCGAGTTCCTTCTTATCCCTTCCCCTCCCTCTGAAAGTCCCCATTGTGTTCTGGCTCCTCTCACGCTTGTAATTCCACCCTCAGATTCGAGATCAACCTGGGTAAAGACTGTGATAACCTGGTGCTCCATTACAACGCACGTTTTGACAGCAAGGGCGATGTGAACACTGTGGTGTGTAACTCCAGGCGAGGCAGTGCCTGGGAGGCCGAGGAAAGACCACCTGACTTCCCTTTTCATCACAATTGTGAGGTTGAGGTGAGGACTTATTGGCAGGACATGAGACACAAAGAGGGGGGCAGAGGGTCACTAGAGCAGAAGTTGTATCTTTGTGACGCTCTGGAGGAGGGGTCGGCAACCTTAAACGCTCCAAGAGCCACAAAGGTCCTAACCGTGTTGTGGAATGTAAGGACTAAAAAACATTCCTAGGTCAGTCAGAGACAGCTTTATTGCGCAAGGTTCAGAGCCAGATTTGTACCTGAAGCTTTGAACAACCAAAGAACTCTGATACAATGGTTTTTATACATTTCTAAGACAAAGGATTCAGTGAGATCATACATTTTCCATATATGGTTAATCATGAGATCATACATCCGATTTTCCTTATATGGTTACATACACTGGATAATAAGTTCATCTAATTACTTAAAGCATTAATCTTTAGTTTATAAAATTATCTTAGCCGCACAACTTTTCTTAAGTACTCCGAGTTGCTAATGGGAGAGTTACTACTGTCCTTGGGTAAATTTATTGGATTAAGTAACTCTTTGTAAAATATAGGTCTCAGAAGATATATTACCACTTAAAGGGGTTTAACTATTTGTTAATGTAATTTCCAACAAGCACTTTCCTCTCTTATAATAATGTGAATAGAGAGGGTCTCTCAGAGTTCATGTATCCAAGCACGTCTTCCCCTTATAATAATATGAATAGAAAGGGTCCCCCAGAGCCCATATATCTGACTCTGTATGATTCCTATTTTATTCACATTATTGATTGGGGTTTTAATTTGTTTGGGCCAAAACTATTTAATTTGATTTTAATTCCACTTTTAAATTTTGTATGTATGTATTTTATTGTTTGGCTGTGCACCGCCCTGAGTCCTTCGGGAGTAGGGCGGTATAGAAATCAAATCAAATCAAATAAATAAATAAATTTCTTTTATCTACATTATTCTTTATTTGCTATATTTACCTCAACCGGAAGCCCCCGTTCAATTCTGGAGCCAACCAGAAGTCTGGTTCCCCCACCATAGAGTCTCCTCCTAGCATGGCGTCCTTTTTCTTCTACCTGTCCTAACCGAAAGCCCTATCAATTGTGGAGTGACCAGCAACAGGGAGCCGCAGCTCAGTCAGTGGTGAAATGTAAAATTTGTTACTACCGGTTCTGTGGGCGTGGCTTGGTGGTAGTGGGGATTTAATGTGATTGAGTGGGCGTGGCCAACTTTTTTTAAAAAAAAACTTTTAAAAGCATTTTTTCCTACAACCTCTGAGGTTGTAGAAAAAATTGCTTTTAAAAGCCTCTGACGATCCCAGCTGAGCCACGCGATCCTCAGAGGCTTTTTTTTTTTTACTTTTAAAAGCATTTTTTTGGCTGAAGAGGTTGTAGAAAAAATGCTTTTAAAAATTAAAAAAAAGCCTCTGATGATCATGTGGTTCAGCTGGGCATGGGTGGGAGCGGCAGGGATTTTTGCTACCGGTTCTCCGAACCACCCGCCGCCATCGCTACCGGATCGGGAGATCCAGTCCGAACTGGGAGCGTTTCACCCCTGAGCTGAGGGATGAAAGAGCCGCATGCGGCTCCAGAGCCGCAGGTTGCTGACCCCTGCTGTATAAAGAGGAAGGTTAATGCATTTAAGAAGGAACTTCCCTAACTGTACCATGTAAAGTCTATTCTACTTCAAAGTTAACCCTGGATTAGAACCTAATGCTCTTTCTTCATAGTGTAAAACATAACTTTGATAAGCATTCAGAGCCTAAGATCACCAAAGAGACTTTGATGTCCACCCTCAATCTTGGTTTTCTTTTGTTGTGATGTCTTCCAGATCACCTTCAGTTTTACGGACAAGGACATCCGAGTGAAAACGGAAGGGAGTGGAGAAATTATCTTCCCCAACCGGCTGGACCTTAATCTGATTGATTATCTTGGAGTGGATGGAGACTTCAGAATCAAATCGGTGACATTTCCCTGAGGAGAAACCGTCTCCCTTTTGGTCTTGTTCTCTGCTCGAATAGAATTGGTTGTCCCAAACAATTTGACATGATGTTCTAAGCAGGGGGTTGGACTAGAAGACCTCCAAGGTCCCTTCCAAGTTCCAACTCTATTATTCTCTCATTTTTTTCTGGAATTTGTGCATTCCTTTTACCCATTTTTTTTGTCAAAGCAGACACTTGGACTCCTTAAATTTTCACCCTCTTTCTTGCCCATCTCACCTCAAGATCCGTTTCTTTGCTGTGCTGTCTTATGAATGAGCTTCATTTTCCAAGAAATAAAGACCTATGAAGAAGACAGTTGTGGTTCATTTTTTGAAAATCAAGCTTTCCGTTTACATGTCGCCTATTGCAGATGGAATCTGGGTCTTCCAAAGCTTTCAAAACACTTTGGAGATCTTTGCTAAGCTTAAATTAAAGCAAAACTAACCAACCACAAAAAGGTTTCATGAGATCAACAGAACTGCTGAGATAGATGTATGTGCAGGCATTCCTCGACTTACAATAGTTCGTTTAATGACCATTCGAATCACCAGGAGATGGTCAGTTCTAGTCCCGCCTTAGGCATGAAAGCTGGCTGGGTGACTTTGGGCGAATCACCAGGAGATGGTGAGATACAACAGCAGTGGAAAAAGTGACTTATGATCGTTTTTCACACTTATGACCATTGCAACAAGAAGATCCCCATGGTCACGTACGTGATCAAAATTCAGACATGTGGCAACTGACTCATATTTATAACAATTGCAGTGTGCCTGGGTCAGTTCCCACCTTAGGCATGAAAGCTGGCTGGGTGACTTTGGGCCAATCACCAGGAGACAGTGAGTTCTAGTGCTGTCTTAGGCATGAAAGCCGGCTGGGTGACTTTGGGCCAATCACCAGGAGATGGTGAGTTCTAGTCCCGTCTCAGGCAGGAAACCTGACTGAGTGACTTTGGGCCAATCACCAGGAGATGGTGAGTTCTAGTCCCACCTCAGGCAGGAAACCTGACTGAGTGACTTTGGACCAATCACCAGGAGACAGTGAGTTCTAGTCCCGCCTCAGGCAGGAAACCTGACTGAGTGACTTTGGGCCAATCACCAGGAGATGGTGAGTTCTAGTCCCACCTCAGGCAGGAAACCTGACTGAGTGACTTTGGACCAATCACCAGGAGACAGTGAGTTCTAGTCCCGCCTCAGGCAGGAAACCTGACTGAGTGACTTTGGGCCAATCACCAGGAGATGGTGAGTTCTAGTCCCGCCTCAGGCAGGAAATCTGACTGAGTGACTTTGGACCAATCACCAGGAGACAGTGAGTTCTAGTGCTGTTTTAGGCATGAAAGCCGGCTGGGTGACTTTGGGCCAATCACCAGGAGACAGTGAGTTCTAGTCCCGCCTCAGGCATGAAAGCCGGCTGGGTGACTTTGGGCCAATCACCAGGAGACAGTGAGTTCTAGTGCTGTTTTAGGCATGAAAGCCGGCTGGGTGACTTTGGGCCAATCACCAGTTAATGGTGAGTTCTAGTCCCGCCTCAGGCAGGAAACCTGACTGAGTGACTTTGGACCAATCACCAGGAGACAGTGAGTTCTAGTGGTGTCTTAGGCAAGAAAGCTGGCTTGCTGACTTTGGGCCAATCACCAGGAGATGGTGAGTTCTAGTCCCGCCTTAGGCATGAAAGCCAGCTGGGTGACTTTGGGCAAATCACCAGGAGATAGTGAATTACAACAGCAATGAAAAAAATGACTTACGACCGTTTTTCACACTTGACCATTGCAGCATCCCCATGGTCACGTGATCAAAATTCAGACGCTTGGCAACTGACTCATATTTATGACGATTGCAGTGTCCTGCAGTCATGCGATCAGCTTTTGCGACCTTCTGACAGGAAAAGTCAGTGTGGAAGCCAGATTCATTTAACAACCGGGTTACTAACTTAAGAACTGCATTTGTTGTTGCCTTTGTCTGGTGTTGTTATTCACTTAACAACATTGGCAAGAAAGGTCATACAATGGGGCAGAACTCATTCAAATGTCTCACTTAGCGTTGGGCTCAACTGTGGTCATAAGTTGAGGAGTTGCGCCATGTGTGATATGAGAGGACAATGCCCTGTATTTCTAAAACAGACTCATTATAGAATCTGCCACCATAGATTTCTAAAATATCTTTTTCTCAATAGGGGAGACTTCATAATTGATGGCATTAATAGGTAGGCACTCAGGCAAGCAACCATCAACAGGCACATAGAGGTAAACCTGGAGTCCACAACTCCCAGGCTGTGGCCCACTACTGGGCCACACTATGTTTGGAACTGAGCATGTGGCATGCACGCAAAACTCCCCTCGTGTGAGTGGCAGTGACTTTTTTTTTTTTAATTTGATTTATATGCCGCCCTTCTCCAGAGACTCAGGGCGGCTTACAATGCGTTAAGCAATAGCCTTCATACTTTTGTATATTTATACAAAGTCAGCTTATTGCCCCCACAAACTGGGTCCTCAATTTACCTACCTTAGAAAGGATGGAAGGCTGAGTCAACCTTGAGCCTGGCGAGATTCGAACCTGCAGTAATTGCAGGCAGCTGGTCTTAATAACAGGGTGCTTTAGACCACTGTACTACCAAGGCTCTTGCGCAACACTACGTAGTACGATAGATTGCAGGGCTGGCTCAACGTGTAACATGTTCACACTGGTGCAATATGACTGGGTGTTTTGTTAATATGATTTATTGGGTTAGGGATTTTCTGTCTTCACTGTGAGTTGTATTATGTTGGGTGTGTATGTGTGCACGGAGGGAGCTCCACCAATCACATTGTACGTATGTTGTGCACTGACAATAAAGATTTGAAATTTGAAACTCCCTTTCCACGAGCAAATGGAGATGCGCACACTTGCGCTTGCCTGCCTATCACTCACAACGAACTATTCCCTACCCTAGTAGTATCCCCTAGTAAAGACCTTACTATTTCACCAGGCTGGCCTGGCCTAATTTTCCCCCTCTTTTATAAAAGATTTTTAAAATTTTAAATATCTTTTAGTATTTTATATATTCAATTTTAAATTGGTTTTAAAAGTTTGGGGTTTTAAATTTGTCGGGGCCAAAATTATTTAATTTGATTTTATTCTATTTTTAAATTTTGTATGTATGTGTTTTTATTGTTTGGCTGTGCACTGCCCTGAGTCCTTCGGGAGTAGGGCGGTATAGAAATCTAATAAAATAAATAAATAAATAAATAAATAAATACCCCCTACCCTGTCAGGCCGGGCCATCAAGCCAGAATGATTGGGGACCGCTGAGGTAGACAATAGCTATAACAGAGGTCTATAGTAAAAGTCAACTACACAGTGGAATTGTGGAAGTGCAACAAGGCAGTCTAACAACTGTTCCTTTCATTCGCTCGGAGGCTGCCTTCTGGAACTGGTACGCATGCCAAATGCTCGGCTGCTTGCTGAGAGGATGGGGATGGGCGAGACAAGGGCAGGGGTGGGGAGGGGGTCTGCAGCTGTCCCAGTGCTCAAACAGGGAGCTGGCGTTAGCCACAAAAGCATTTGCTGCCTCTTGACTGAATCCGCTCAATGGAAACAGTTGGCGTCTTTCTTCTCCAATGCCAGTAATCCCAACATACTTTCAGACTGAGAAACAGGGACGAATCCATTCTCCTGCGTTGGCTTCTATGCCGTCAATCAATGGCTGTGCCCTGCTAATGCCAATGCCAATGTAATCTGTCTTTTCAGCTAACTGACCAGGATTAGAAGTGAGGTGTAAAGTCAGACTGATGTGGAATGGCTGGGGTACGGGAGTAAGACTCCGCCTTCCCTCAGAGATTATAACTTTCCAGAAGACACCGAATTTTAAATATTCCACAATAGTTAGAAGAGTCAGAGTCGGTGGGTAATATTACAGAATTCCTAGTTATTGCTTTGTCTCTTGTGGAAATTCTCTAGAAGCGTCTATTTAGGGATTTTTAGGGATCCAGTGGTTAAGGTACCAGGCTAGAAACCAGGAGACTGGGAGTTCTAGTCCTGTTTTAGGCATGAAAGCCGGCTGGGTTACTTTGGGCCAATCACCAGAAGACGGTGAGTTCTAGACCCGCCTTAGACATGAAAGCCGGCTGGGTAACTTTGGGCTAATCACCAGGAGAATGTGAGTTCTAGTCCCGCCTTAGGCATGAAAGCCGGCTGGGTAACTTTGGGCCAATCACCAGGAGACAGTGAGTTCTAGTCCCGCCTTAGGCATGAAAGCTGGCAGGGTGACTTTGGGCCAATCACCAGGAGAATATGAATTCTAGTCCCGCCTTAGGCATGAAAGCTGGGAGGGTGACTTTGGGCCAATCACCAGGAGAATGTGAATTCTAGTCCCGCTTTAGGCATGAAAGCTGGGAGGGTGACTTTGAGCCAATCACTCTTTCTCAGCCCAACTTAACTCAGAGGATTGTTGCTATGGGGAAAATAGAAGTATTATGTATGTTTGCTGCCTTGAGTTACTTATAAAGTAGTAAAGGTGGGAAAAATAAATGAAATGTACCACCAATGTTGATCTAATAAAGCAGAGTGCACAACCTTAAATTCCCAAAACATATCCTCCTCCACAAACATAACATAATTGGAGGGGACTTTGGAGGTCATCTAGTCCAACCCCCCGCACAAGCAGGAGACCCTACACCATTTCTGACAAATGGCACTTCAATCTCCCCTTGAAAGCCTCCAGTGATGGAGCTCCCACAACTTCTGAAGGCAACTTCTGTTGCATGGGTTGATTGTTCTCCCTGTCAGAAAATTTCTCCTTATTTCTAGGTTGAATCTCTCCTTGGTCAGTTTCCCTCCATTATTCCTTGTCTGGCCTTCAGGTGTCTTGGAAAATAGCTTGACCCCCCTCCTCTCTGTGGCAGCCCCTCAAATATTGGCAGACTGCTATCATATCTTCCCTGATCCTTCTCTTCAGTAGACTAGCGATGCCCAGTTCCTGCAACCGTTCTTCATTTGTTTTAGCCTCCAGTCCTCTGATCATTTTATTGCTCTTCTCTGCACTCTTTCTAGAGCAGGGGTGTCAAACTCAAGACCTGCAGGCTGAATCTGGCCCATGGGGTGCTGAGATTTGGCCTACAGGGCCGCTCTGGAAACAGTGAAGGACTGGCTTGCGGTGCCTCTGCCAGCGAAAACGGAGCTCCTAGAGGGCTGCAGGAGGCCATCACAGCTGAAAACGGGGCCGAGAGGGGCACATACAGTCCCACCAAGCTCTGTTTTTGCTGGCAGAGGGCTGCAGGAGGCTGTCGTGGCTGAAAACGGAGTTCGGGAGCCCATATTTGCTGGCAGAGCGCTCGAGCCGCCACAGGCGCCCCTGACACGAGTGACATCAAGCTGGCCATGCCCACCACGGCCCCCAAGTTCAAACACAACCCTGATACGCCCCCCCCCCCCAATGAAATCGAGTTTAACACCCCTGATCTAGAGTCTCAACATCTTTTTTACATCGTGGCAACCAAACTGGATGCAATATTCCACGTATCGTCTTACCAAGGCATTATAAAGCGGTACTAACATTTCACATGATCTCGAGCCTATCCCTCCGTTAATATAGCCTAGAATTGTCTTGGCTTTTTGGGCAGCTGCAGCACATGGCTGGCTCATATTTAAGTGATCATCCACTAGGACCGTGATGGTGAACCTATGGCACGCGTGCCACAGGTGGTACACACAGCCATATCTTTGGGCACATGAGCGTTGCCCTAGCTCAGCTTCAACGTGCTGGCCAGCTGATTTTCAGGCCTTCCGGGCCCACCAGAAGTTGGGAAATGGGCTGTTTCTGGCCTCCGGAGGGCCTCCAGGAGTCTGGGGAAGGCTGTTTTCGCCCTCCCCAGGCGCCTAGAAAGCCTTTGGAACCTGGGGAGGATGAAAAACAGGCCTACCAGGCCCACTGTGCCATTGCGTGCCAAAAGCGGGGGGAGTGCCTCGGAGGGGGCATGCACGCATGTTTGGGGGAGCGGGGTGCATTGAATTATGGGTGTGGCCACACATGTGCGCAACCGCCCACCCCCCACGCTCCTCCCGCTTTTGGCATGCGATGGCAAAAAGGTTAGCCATTGCTGCACTAGGACTTCAAGAGCCCTCTCGCAGTTACTACTTTTGAATCAGGTGCCAACATATTCTACACCTGTGCATCTCACTCTGCAGTGATGTGACTCTTGCAGGAAACGGACGTAAATTTACACTTGCACCACGAACAAATTGAAGAGAACGTTTAAATCTTTAATGGTTTCCAAGAAGACATCAACCACTCCAGTTGCCGATGGTCATTCTTAACATAATTCTGCCCACCCCCCGACAATCATGCCCATGAACAGCGCAACCCTCCCAAACAATCACATTCTTTCCTTTTAGCCAGGCAAACAATCCGCGTACAAGACTAAAATGGTATTTCACTCCTCCCCGCCCCCCCGGCCTCGTGTAGCATTCAATCCAGCGAGATCAACAGGCAGAATTTGTAAAAAGGCGGCTCAACGTTTGACATTTGCCGATTGTTCGTCAACAGGCGATCTTGCTCGTTTGGTCTTGGACGGAACCCGAATTGTCTCTGGCGGACAATTTCAGAAAGTGTTATAAATAGGATAAGGCATCGGTGTTATTCCTGCACCATTTCGAGTCCCCTTACAACTGCGTTAAGGGTGTGGTTGTTAAGCTTTTTTGACGGCTGGCAAAATACAGGAGGAAGATATTTGGAAGATGGCTACACAGTCCACCTATAACAATCCGTAAGCGAGGCACAGTAATGTCACAACACCCTCACCTGGAAATGGCAGGCAAATGGGGGGGGGAAAAACGGTATCCTTTTTAATGGGCTAGTCGTAACTGCATGGTAGCTACAAGATAGCCTTCCACTTACAACCATTCCTTTAGTGAAAATTCGGAGTTACGACAGCGCTGAAAAAAAAAGGGACTTACAACCGGTCTTCCCCGTTACAACCGACACAGCAATCCCTGCGGTCAGGGGGTCAAAATTTGGGCGCTCGGCTACCAGCATATACACCGTAGGCACAATGATTAGGGCAGTGAGTATTTTGACCGTATCATCATGTTCATGCATATTTTCCACCTCCAAGCTGCATAAATCTGAATGCTGATTGGATATAAGCATATCAGGTGATGTGTATTTGTGTAATGAGGAAGGTGGTGGCCTAGGCCGCAGGGGTGGGCAAATGTGGCCCTTTTACAACCTGTGGACTTCAACTCCCAGTATTCCTGAGACGGCTGTCTCAGGAATTCTGGAAGTTGAAGTCCACAGGTTGTAAAAGGGCCACATTTGCCCACCCTTAGCCTAGGGAGATCAACACCCTATATCAAGGTAGGCAGAATAATTCTGCACACTAATCGTTGCCCAATAATTGTGCACAGGTAGATATTCTCCTACGAAAGCCCAAACCTCACTTTGACTTCCTTAAATAGTTAGGTTTGAGGTTTATTAACGTTTTTGGATGGCCCGAGAGCACTGAAGGTGTTCGATAATAAAATTAATCCTCAAAAATACAATTGCCTAATAATTGTGCACACAATGTATTTAAGACGGTTGCAGGATCCTGTGATCACCATTTGCAATCTTCCCAGCTATATTCCAACAAGTAAAAGCCACAGATTCATTTAATCCACTTAACAGTGATTTGCTTAATAGCTGAGGCAAAAGGTTCGTAGAATAGGGCACAATTCATTTAACAACCGCCGGGTTTAGCGAGGGAAATGCTGGCTTCCACATTGGTTGTAAGTCGAGGACCAGCTGTACAGTTGTCCGCAACTTAAACCCAAAATTTATGTTGCTGAGAAATTTGTTCAGTGACTTTTGTCCCCATTTTACGACCTTTCTTGCCTCAGTTGTGAAGTGAATCACTGCAATTCTTAAATTAGTAACCCGGTTGTTAAATGAATCTGGCTTCCTTGTCGACTTTCCTCGTCAGAAGGTCGCAAAAGGGGATCACAAAACTTTAGGTCACTGCAACCATCATAAATGTGAGTCAGTTGCCAACCATCCGAATCAGCGGTCAAATCCACTTAACCTTCGCTACCGGTTCAGGTGCAGATGGTTAAAAAATGGGACGTAATGATGTCCCAGTGGGTGGATGGAGCCTCCCACCACCGGCGCTACCAGTTCGGCGAGGGGGATTTCACCGCTGATCCGAATGTAAATCATGTCACCATGGGGATGCTACAATGGTCGTAAGTGTGAAAACTGGTCATAAGTCACTTTTTTTCCAGTGCCGTTTTAACTTCGATCACTAAACGAAATGTTGTAAAGTCGAGGACTACCTATATTGGCAAATCGGATTGGTTTGCTACAGAACATGGCCCTCACTCAGTTTGTGCACAAACATATTTTTTTTTAAAAAAAAAGAGACATCATCATTCCAAAACATTCTGCACCAACAAGGGAGATTAATGGTAATGAAGACACAAAAATTTCATGCTATCTCGTTTTAGACTGTCACATGCATCACCCCGGGGATAATTCTGAAATAGCAGCAAACATCTCAGTTTGAAATGGTCGATGGAGGTTGATGAAGCTCTAAAGTCTGAAGGCTTTTCACCTTTGCAAATATAAGGGTTCTATGATTTCATAATTAAAAGCTTGTAATGTCGGCAGAGGCCTATGGTGTGAAGGTGGTTGATTTTCCTCTTTGCGAAGAGTTAAATTTCTGAGAAGGCTATAGAATTCAAGATCAGGACCTAGGCGTTGTTTATTGGAAAAGAAAACATGGTCATTTTTTTTTTTTAGCATGGAAAACCTTTTACAAAATAATGTGAGTTTCCCTGGTGCCATTCATCTTGTAGTCCATGAACATTAGTGAGTTGAATATTAAATTGCTTCAAGGAGCAGGGCTGTTTTTTTCCAAGTGGAGTGTATGCCAAAGGCTGACTCAGACCCTACTTAAGATCTAAGACACAGATCCTCAAATTTTGGAAAAATTCTCCGAAAAAGGAAGGGGCTTGTGTGACCCCTCGCACACAAACCAAACAAATTCCTTAAAATGTCAAGCTCAACTACCGTATTATGTATACCCGAGATAACATTTTAAAAGGCTTGGGCTCCCTTTACAGTTGGTCAAGACACATTGCACCCCCAACTCATGGCCTGAGACTGCTACCTTAGGACCAGTGTTGGGATTCAAATAATTTAACAATTGGTTCTCTGCCCTAATGACTGGCTGGGTGGGCATGGCCATGGTGGGCATGGCCAGTGGGTGTGACAGGCAGCACTCGGCCCCCTGCACCCCCCCGGGAGCAAAAACAGGCCACCAGGGGGGGCACTGCACCCCCCAGACCTTGTAGTTTGGCCTAGTAGGCCTCCCTGCAGCCTCCTGGGAGCAAAAACGGGGCGCGTGGGGAGTCCTGGAAGGGGTGGGGCCAGCCAGCAATTTAACAACTGGTTTGCTCGAACCGGCTGAATCCCACCACTGCTTAGGACTCAAAACTGTTTGGAGTTCAGCACATAAACCTTCAGCTCAGTTGCTGTTCCAGGAGAAAGGCAGAAAGACAATTTTTGAGGTAAACTCTAGGAAAGGGGTGTCCAATCTTGGCAGATTTTAAGATCTGCCGACTTCAAACTTCCAGAATTCCGAAGAGTTGAAATCCACAAGTCTCAAAATGGCCAAGGTTGGACACCCTGCTCTAGGACGAGTAGTTTTCCGTTGTTAGGGTTCCTGCCGTGTTGCACCTCCTCAGGTATGAAGATACCGAGAGCCCAACTAACATTTCTCAATGGTTTCTCAATGCCGTGAGGGGCAGCTTTACTATTTCCTCAGAAAAGTCACTGCCCTCCTGTTCCTGCCCCCCCCCCCAAAATACCTCTCTCAAGACACGATGGTACAAAAATGTTGGTGAATTTAAAGCTCCTAGCTTTAAGAATCTAACCTTTGCAACTTTTAAAGACTTGTGGACTTCAGCTCCCAGAATTCTGCAGCCAACATGGCTGACTGAGGAATTCTGGGAGTTGAAGTCCGTAAGTCTTAAAAGTTGCCAAGTTTGGAGAGCCTTGTTTTAGAAGACCCTTAAGGCTTTTCTAACCTCAGTGCCTCTGGACTTCAACTCCCAGAATTCCCCAGCGGGCATAACCATTGCCAAGAATTCTGGAAATTAAACTTCACACCCTTGAAAGGTACCTACGACGGTGTAACTCTGCTCAACTCCAATGTTCTCACAGAGTTCCATGGGCGTAATTTTACTTAATTACACCAGCCAGAGCATTGTGGTTCCCAAGGAACAAACCCCACTTCATTGAGAACTGGCTAAGCTACAAAATGTGCAGAATATTATTACAAGTTCTGCTGCAGGAAAACTTGTAAACTTAGCAGAAATTCATTGAGAGACTTTTTCTGGCCAAGAACTAAACTTGGCTAGGGTGGACCTGAGTAAATCCCTAAATCCAGATTGGACATCCAGTAAAAGCCATCCGTCATGTTGTTTAAACCAGGGGTCTCCAACCTTGGCAACTTTAAGCTTGGCGGACTTCAACTCCCAGAACTCCCCAGCCAGCTGGCTGGCTGGGGAGTTCTGGGAGTTGAAGTCCGCCAAGCTTAAAGTTGCCAAGGTTGGAGACCCCTGGTTTAAACCAGTGTTTCTCCACCATTGAGAACTTTAATGCGTGTGGACTTCAACTCCTAGAATTCCTCATGCTGGCTAGGGAATTCTGGGAGTCGAAGTCCACACACCTTAAAAGTTCTCAAGGTTGAGAAACAACTGGTTTAAAGGATGCAAATTGGGCCCTGCCTTACTACAGATACTAATGCTGCCTATGTGGTGGATTTATTTCAGGGGGTCTCCAAATCTGGCAACAATGTAGGCTGGTGACCCCCAGGGGGAGAGCCTTCTCTGTGGGGGCACCTACCCTCTGGAATCAGCTGCCCCCAGAGATAAGGAGAATCCAAGACCTCAGTGCCTTCCGCTGTGCCCTTAAAACCCACTTTTTCCAGCAAGCTTTTTTAAATTTTTAAATGTTTAATTGGTTTGTGGTTTTTTAAATTTTGGGCCAAATTTATATAGATTTTAATTGTTTTTAATATTTGTATTTCATGTTTTTAATTCTGGCTGTGCACCACCCTGAGTCCTCAGGGAGAAGGGCGGTATATAAATTGAAAATAATAAATAAATAAATAAATAAACTTTAAAGGCTTGTGGACATGCTGGCTGAGGAATTCTGGCAGTTGAAGTCAACAAGTCTTAAAAGTTGCCGTGTTTGGAGAACCCCGATTTATTCCTTGGTCATAGCTAATTTGCAATTGTTCAGTCTTGCTTGATATCGATAAAATAGAACTATTATCTATCATAGGTCCGTGTCCAACAACTGGCTGGGACTTCTGAATTGTGGGGACTAATCTTGTGAACGATCGATCGGGTTAAATAGTGCTAAATTGTAATATGGTTGGCTTGATTTTGGGTTCTGTCAACCTTTGTAAACCAGGTTTTTAAGCTTTGGTTTGTTAGCATGAGCTTAGCCAATGGTGGTTTGTACTATAAAGAATGGTTGAACAAGCCAAGGGATTCATAACTGACGAATCAAGTCATTGATGAAGCAATGGAGTGACCTCTTATGAAAGCATAGGAGCAGCACATCAAATCTGGACATGAAATGGACATGAAGGTAGCACCGGATGGAAGCATTTCATCACTTGAGTTGTATGGTCCATTTTTCTTTTAAAAAAAGAAGCAAGACAGGTGCAAATCTAGTTACTCCGTCTTAAGTTACAGGTTTTGGTGAGTTACAGGTGTAAAATAAAATCAAACAATTTGACCACCATGATAGGGATGGGGGACACATGCATACCATCCCTATACTCCTGAGAACTTCCCAATTATGGGTGTGTGTGTGGGGGGGTACATGCCAACGACATCAGATGCATCATGTCATCATGCCAAAGAAGCATAGTATGTAGTCAGTGTCATCATGATAGCTTCTACTGAATGCCTCCGATTCCAGTGGTATCTCTCTACTGATAACAGAAAATATTTGTAGCTCAGGGTTGAACTGCGAGGTCCTTGGTGCGCACTGAGCTTGACTGTTTTCTCACAGACGTTTCATTACCCAACTAGGTAACATCATCCGTACTAAAAGGAGTGGGTTTGTTCTCTGTTTATATACAAATATGTAAACACTCTTGGTATAACATTAACAGAGCAAGCCACTGCATATAAACTGAGAGTAAACCCCATTCTTAACCGGCACTGATGACATTACATAGTGTGGTAATGAAACCTCCGAGAAGGCAAGCAAGCTCAGAGAGCGCCAAGGACCCCACAGTGATTGTGTGTATTTGGCCAAATGTTGAACTTGCATATCTTTAGCTTTCATAACATGATTCTTTGTGTCGACAGGCTTCACAGGGGGAAAAAAAAAGAGGAAAATACACCAACCAGGTTCACACGTTACAGTACGCCTTAATGTAATCTGTTATTGGCTTAGGTATTGCATACATTTAACCCCGGTGGTTTATATAAACCATAGCTTATAACAGTATCATGTATGGAGCATGTTGCTGTGGTTTAGCAAACCACCCGGGGGTTAAACAAACCATGGTTTAATGCAATGTGCAAACACAAACAAGGGAATCTGATGGGTTTTTTTTAAAGAAAGAAAAATGAGAGACTAACTGCTTTATAACATTGAGACTCTTCTTACATAGGCGTTATAAAAATAAAAGTATCCAGAATTAACGCTCTTAAAATATATTCCATTCTTTTTTTTCTTTTTTTTTTAGTAATTTTACTTCAGTGAAACTACACATTCTGAAACAGACTTGTTTTCTGCTCACAGACCTCATTAAAGGAGGGTTTGCCGCCAGTAGTGAGTGTCTACCGGTTCTAGCGAACTGGTAAGGGCGGCGATGGGTGGCTCCGCCCACCCGCCCGGACATCATCACGGACGGTCTGCGCATAAGTGTCTGCGTGTGTGCAGACGTGACGCGCGCGAGCGAAGTGAGTGAGCTCACATTTGCGAACCGGTAGCAAAGGTAAGTGAAACCTACTACTGGTTGCCACCTTCTTTTTTTCTCATTTTTTCTTGTTACACCCCCTCCTTTTCCCTGGCCATTTTAAAAGCTTTTCCTCCAGCTGGCTTTTGAGGCCTAAAGGTCCTTAAATGGGAATGGAGGAGGAATAAGGTTGAGGTTGAGGTGAAAGATTTCCAAGGGAGAATTCCCCCCTCCTCCACTGATCATTTACTAGGAATATCTGTTCTATCATCATCTTCATCACTTTCTTTTTTATTACAGTCACAGCCCAGCATAAAGCTTTGAAGCAACAGGTGCCGCTTTCGAGATTATCACATACATTCCTGCCCCTTGAATTCATCTAAAGCAGGGCTCTCCAAATTTGCAACTTTAAAGACTTGTGGTGGACGTCAGCTCCCAGAATTCTGCAGCCAAGAATGGCTGGCTGAGGAATTCTGGGACTGGAAGCCCCACCAGTCTTAAAAGCCGACAAGCATGGAGACCCCTGATCTAGGTTTCCCAACCTTGGCCACTTTCAAGACGCGTGGACTTCATCTCCTCTGCTGGCTGGGGAATTCTGGGAGTTGAAGTCCACGTGTTTTAAGGCGGCCAAAGTTGGGAAGCCCTGATCGATAAAGCAACGTAGAGCGATGGCTCCGAGCGCATACAAAATATAGAAAATAGGAAATGACTTCCCTGCTGTAATAAATTAGGAAGAAATCCTTCGGATTGAACTTAGAAGAAGAAGAAGAAGAAAATAAATCCCGTTGGCTGTGTGGACTGTCAATTCAGTCCGCCCAACTCTTGTGCTACGTTATGTCTTAAGTTTTGGATCGCTTTTACAGACAGTCCAAGCCAAAGAGGTTAGCAAAAACGAAGAACCACAGTGTTTAAAAACAACCAAGGATTTTGTTTTGTTCTTTTTGTTTTTTTAAAAAAATCTATAAATAAAGAGAGAGATTGGGAAAAAAAATAATTAAAAAAAACACCTCGAGAAATTCTCCAATCCTTTGCAGGCGGATGCGTGTTCCGACTTTTATTGTTTTTTTAAAAGAGTCAAGTGGGAAAATGTAGGAAGAAGCTTCTGTGTCGTGCTGACTCCTGAGTTGTATGGTTCGCACAAGTGCTGGGTTGGGTTGGGTCTCACACCGCAGTCACACTTGGAAGACAGTATTTTGCTGTGCAAAAACATTCTCGAGTCCCTTATTGGTACCTTCGGCGGACGTTCAAAGGGAGAGGTCCTCCCACCCCACCTGCCGCCTGCCTGGCAGAGAGACACTCTAGGCATATGCATCTCGCTCACCAACCTAACGGGATCCTGCTGAGCATAGAGGGGAAAAAAATGGGCAGAGGTTTCCCCCGCGTTCAAAGCTGTGCAGAGAAGTGCAAATTGATCTGCAAAACCTGGGAGAGAAGGCAGTTCTCATGGATTTGTAAGCGTACAACTCCTGGCCCACGACGCCAACATGGGGGATCCCCTTCCCTGTAAAACTGAGAATTTCCAAATTCTTTCCTTTCGCCAATGTGGGAACTGCATCTGCGCCCCATTTTTTAAGCCGATAAGCACAAAGTGAACTCATTGCGTGTCAATAGTTGTGTGCACGAGGAATCCCTGACTCGGAGCCCGAAATTTTTTTTCAGTCTGTCCTTTAGCATCATCCACACAGCTGCTCCAAACTATTGTATTTGCCCCTCCCATGTGGGGTGGAGGAGGTGCTTCTTTTTGTTGTCGTTAAGCACACACACACACACACACACACAAAAATTAAAAATTAAAACCATACCCCCAACCCTCCCCGCATTGTTGAAGTAGAATCAAAACAACCGGTTAATAGTGTATATATGTACAAAATCTTTACAGAATTCCGTCTGGTAGCTTTAAAAAATATAAATATTGTTCAAGACACAGCAGAGAGCTCATCGATATTTTAATTAAGGCTTCATTATTGTAGATCCTTCATAATTTAATCTGGAGCTCGGAGAGGGCACTCCCGCAACGGGCACGGCTTGAACTCAGAAAGGTTGGAAGCGAATGTCAAGGCATTCCTTCCTGGGTCATTTTGAGCCTCTAGAACAACATCCTTTCTCATGTGCTCCAAGTAGTTTTGCTGTGATTGCAGATAGAAGGGAAAAAATAATGTACATGTCTATGGAAATTCTTAGTCATCCAGATCATGGCTGTCCCAAAGGTGTTTTTTCAAAAGGTGGCTGGTCTTTGTTTTTCCTTGAAGATGTTTCGCTTCTCATCCAAGATGCTTCTTGAGTCAGAACCGAAGAAGCTCCTTGGATGAGAAGCGAAACATCTTCAGAGAAAAACAAAATCTAGCTGCCTTTTGAAAAAAGCGTCTTTGGCAGGGGAAAAAAAAAAAAGAACGTAAACTCTTCGTGGCTGTTTTGAGTTCCCTACGTGAATTAGAAAAGAGAAAAACGAATCCTCCTTCGATTTCAAAAGTGAAACTCTTGTCTCTGATTAAATAAATGCAAGGGGTTTGTTCGCTTTAACGTGAGCTTCATCTGGAGGAGGTCAGAGGAAAGATGGGGTAGATCTGTTCTCACAGCTGGCCCCCGGGATCGCTGGAGGTTCGGCGGCCATTTTGCTCTCGAGGAAGTATTCTGTGGGGAGGCTTTCCAAGAGGCACTTGAGTTGTTCCTGCCCGAGTTTGATCTTGTCATCCAGCTCCCGCTGTTCTATAAGCAGCCCCGATTTCATCTTCACAAAGTGTTGGTAATCCTGAAGCTGTTCCTCCGAGAAGTAGCTGCACAGGATGTCCAAGACTACACGTTCTCGACGGTCCAGGTTTTCCTTCAACTCACGAGCATCTTCATGCTGGCCTGCTAACATCTTCCGCTTTTCATTCAGAGAAACCTGGGAGAGAAAAATGGGAGAAACAAAAAAGAGACAAAATGAAAGGTTCGGTACGGCAGCCCTGGCATGATGTGGGATCCTGTAGCGACCTAAGATGTCTAGAACAGAAGTGTTGTGGCCCGCCAGGGGAGCTGACAGCAGATTTGGACAGTGAGGAGGTTGGGGAGGAACATGGGCCAGTCCTAGAGTCTGAGGAAGGCTCTGATGAGGGCTCCACATTTGAGGCAGAGAGGGGGCCAGGGCCGTATGTCAGTTATCAGCTGCCTTCGGAGTCAGACATCAGTGAGGCAGATGAGCAGCTGGAGCCTGTTCCCAGTATGCGCCTGCGCAGAGTTGCCAGACGAAGGGAACAGCTAAAGAACAAGGGTCGACTTGGGAGTAAAGCCACAGATAGATGATGAATGCAGAGGGAATAAAAGAGGATTGAAAGGGGAGGGGTGTTTGCAGGAGACAATTAGTTCATTCCTGCATTCTTGCCAAGTATTGCGGCATCTGAAAGATATCGGCCTGGCTACTCTCCAAGCCCGATAAAGGTTGGTAATTGTGAACTATCTTGAAAGACTGTGGGAGAGGAAAGACTTTGCTGGAGAGGAATTCACTGTAAATTAAATAAAAGGGGTTTATTGGGACGAGGACTTGGCTTTGTGCTGCTGAGGAAGCCTAGGTCAGAACAGGAAGCCCTACGCAAGGGGATTTCAACAGGGTGGGTAAAGACAGACAGTACGACGCTATCTCCTCCGTGGGAATTGAAATCAGAAGCTGGCTTGGGTAGAAAGCTCCTTGAATGAGAGGGAGCTGAACTGAACCGGGGCCTCTTTCGTCTCAAGGGGTCTCCATGCAAGGACTTCTTGCATCCTTGGTGCTCCTTTGAGCTTGAAACTTTTCTCCTCGCAGACATTTCATTACCCAACTAGGTAACATCATCAGTGCTACCGTGTTTTCCCAAAAATAAGACCCTGTCTTATATATATATATATATTTGCCACCAAAAAAGGCACCAGATCTTATTTTCGGGAGAAGTCATCCACTGACTAACCTCACTTGCTGTTGTGGTCCGCCAGCAGCCCACGGAGCTAGCAGCGGAGTTGGATAGTGAGGAGGCTGGGGAGGACCATGGGCCAATCCTGGAGTCAGGGGAAGGCCCGCACGAGGGCTCTGCGTCGGAGGCAGAGATGGGGCCACGGCCATCTGGGAGCAATGCACGGACTCCGGAGACAGCAGAGAGGCAGAGGAACAGGAGGAGCCTGTTCCTAGTGCCCGCGTGCACAGAGCTGCCAGAAGGCAAGAGCAGCTTAAGCAAAAAGATGACTCAGGAGTAAGATCAGGAGATGAATGGCCCCTCCTATAAGGCTTAAAAGAGCAGCAAAGGCCCTTGGGCTCTTTGTAGGAAAGCAACATTGCTAAATCTGTTTTCCAGTCGACGTCTCTTGTTTCTGAATTTTGTGGGGCTTTGCCAGGGTGCCAAAGAAGATAAAAGTTTGTGATAAGCCTGAAGGACTTTTTCTGAAGGACTTGTTTTGGAATTAATTTGGACTAAGCTGGGAATGAAGTAATTCTCAGCTGTTATAATAAAATAGTTTTGTTTGAGACTAATTGTGTCCTGTAATGATTAAGTGAGCCTAGGTTACAACACTTGCGCGCGTGACCCCCGGCCTCCTTTTCGCTGTCAGAGGCCTTCAGGAACTTCTCCTTCTGCGGCCGGCAAGGCTTTCCTGAAGGCCTCTGCAGCCGATAACAGAGCTCCGGATCGATCAGCTGCAGAGGCTCTGGAAAAACCAGAATATCCCAACAGAAGAGGTTATTATTAAAAAAAATCTTAGACTGTGCGGAAGCGGATACATTAACCAAAAAATTAAAGGAGAGAGAGCAATTACAGGGAGGTTTAGTATGGGATAAATTTTATAAATGGCTAGAAAAGAGGAAAGTAAATCCCATTTTAGAGGAGGAATGATATCTGTTGAGAAACCTATCCTATATAAGATAAGTGAGGTCGGACAGACCTAATTGATATATTAAGGCATGTAAGTTGTTTTGTCTTCTCCGGATTATAATGTAGAGATACAGTACCGAACATTTATGTATTAAGGTACTGCAAAGAAGCAATGTATGTTTATTGTTGTTGTTTTTTTTTGTGTGTTATCTTTTTATGATGTGTTGTTTCTATGTTTTTTAACGAAAAATGTAAATAAAGATTATTATTATTTTTTTTTTAAAAAAAGGAAAGCCTTGCCGGGGTTGCCAGCTGCAGAAGAAATGGGCCGGCGAGGCAGGTGTGCGAGGCCTGGCTACAACTGTCCAAAGGTAAGTAGTAGGGCAGCTCCACCTCCCCCATCCTCACCCTAGCTTAATTTTTACCTGTGCACTCTGGAGTGGGCAGGGTCTTAATTAGGGCTTATTTTGGGGGTAGAGTTTATATTGGGTGCACGTGTAATAATCAAGCTAGGAGTTACTTTCAGGGTAGGTCATATTTTCGGGAAAACAGGGTAGAAGGGAGTGGGGTTTACAAGGACTCTGCCAGTTCAAGACTGGTTCTACACCTGCCTGATTTCTCAACATGACTCGTATTTATGACGACTGTAGCATCCTGGAGTCACATGATTCCCTTTTGCGACCTTCTGACAAGCCAATTCGATGGGGAAGCCAGATTCACTTAACCCCCGTCTGACCAACTTAACTGGCGCAGCGATTCACTTAACAATGGTGGCAAGAAAGGCTGTAAAATGGGGGCAAAACTCATTTAACAACTATCTTGCTCTAGCCACGGAAATTTTGGGGCTCAGCCGTGCTCGTAAGTCGAGGACTCCCTGTGTTTGGGTTCAGAGGTGGGAAATCGCCATACCCATTCTTGTTTATCCGCATCTTCGCCGAGGCTGCTGAGAACGTTCTCCACTCGAGCCAGGCGCCCTGAGAGGGAAAGCAAGAGGCTGACCACCTTATC
This sequence comes from Pituophis catenifer annectens, assembly GCF_029215685.1. Taxonomy (NCBI): domain Eukaryota; kingdom Metazoa; phylum Chordata; class Lepidosauria; order Squamata; family Colubridae; genus Pituophis; species Pituophis catenifer. Next base: position 76,031,231 of record NW_027256888.1, read on the forward strand.
CAGGTCGCCAATGAACATTCGGTACTTGTCAAATTCATTGGGCTTGCACAGGCCGCTGATCAGGGCTTCCACTTCCTCCCCCAAGGTGTTGTTCAGCTTGATGTCTGCTAGGAGGCTCTCCTTGGCTTCCTTCAGAATCTCTAGTTTGTGGGTCAAGCTCTGAATGAGTTCGGCCTGGTAAATAAGAAGAAAACAGAAATCAGTCACCACTGGAAAGCAAATTAATAGGCTATGAGTTATCTCTCTCTCCATATATATGTTATCTCTCTCTCTCTCTGTCCACGCCTGCCTGCCTGCCTTTATCTATCTATCTATCTATCTATCTATCTATCTATCTATCTATCTATCTATCTGTCTTCTGTCTGTCTTCTATATTATCTATATTATCTATATCATCTATTTATATCTATCTATCTATCTATCTATCTATCTATCTATCTATCTATCCTTTATCTATCATCTCTATTATCTCTCTCTCTCTCTCTCTATCACTATTTATCCATCCATCCATCCTTCCATCCATCCATGTCTCTTTTGTCTGTCTTCTATTATCTATATCATCTATCTATATCATCTATCTATCTATCTATCTATCTATCTATCTATCTATCTATCTATCTATCATCTCATCTATCTATCCATCCGTCCATCCAAACTACGGAACAGTACTTAGCTGGTCAAAGAAATAAGATGAGATTGATCTAATAATAACTATTATGATTAAATTAATAATTTAATGGATGACAAATCGTAACGACTAGGATGTTAAGTAAGGAATGGAGATAATAGTTCCTGGCGAGCATCTACGTAGAAGGGATACCACAAAATAACATACAGGTAATCCTCGGCTTATGATTGGTTGTTTAGAACCACATTGCTGGCTGGGGAATTCTGGGAGTTGAAGTTCCACGCATCTTAAAAGTTGCTGAGGTTGAGACACTCTGGTTTTTTTCAGGGTAGGTCAAATGACGGTAGCATTTCACCAGTGCAGCACAGGCCCTGCCCCTTTTGTGCATGCATTGTGAAAAGGTGGAGCTTATATCCCAACAGTGACGGGCTGCTTTTGTCATTTCAATGGAAGTCTCTAATCCCACAAATGTCTTGTCCACAAATACCTGTCCCTTCTGCACCAGACATGCTCAAAACTCACCTTCTTCTCATTGATGTCCACCTGTTCGTCATCCCCACCTGCTTCTTCAGGCAAATTCTTGATTTTATTCAAAAGTTCAGCTTTGGGTACAGAGACACTGTAGTACATTGGGCAGGCGACCGGCATCGTCATAGCAGCTTCCTTCTCATTGCTCCTAAACACAGTTCAGAAAACACACATATATATAAATAGGAATGCAGGAAAATATTTTTGCTCTTCTTGTGGCAATTAATATATGTTCCACAACTGGTACGGCTGTGCAAGGGATAAGTTTTTCTCCCTGCTCATGTACTGCTTTGAAAGTTAAACCTCAGCTTACATCAGCTGGTCAGCCTCCCAGCTAAGAACTTCAACTTTTTAGAAGTCTCAAAGGTGATCATGGTAAGGTGGGCATTATGGCCATTTATTTGGAAGGTACCCAGATGGGGGCATGAATCAAGGGTGGGATTCAGCCGGTTTGGGCGAACTGGATGCTAATTTTACATCTGGTTTGCTGAACCGGTAGTTGCAAGGACTGGTTGGCCCTGCCCACCCTGCCCCACCCCTCCCAGGAGTCTCCACGCGGCCCGTTTTGGATGCCAGGTAAGTGCAGGGCACGCGCGGAGGCTCTGGGTGGGTGAAAAATGGGCCTTCCGGAAATTCTTCCGGGCCTTTTTCTGCCCTCCGGAGCCCAGGGGAGGCCAGTTTCGCTCTCCTGGAGGCTTGAGGAAAGCCTCCGGTGCCTGGGGAGGGCGAACCCCCCCCCCCCACACACACACCGTGGTGCAAGTAGGCCATGCCCACCATGGCCATGCCCACCCAGCAACCGGGCAGAGAACCGGTTGCTAAAATGTTTGAATCCCACCCCTGGCATGAATGCTGGTTGACATCATATTAACAGTGATGTGAAGTAGTGAAGTGTTTTAACTACTTTATAATGCCTTGGTAAGGCCATATTTGGAATGTTGCACCCAGTTTGGGGTCACCACAATATAAAAAAAGATGTGGAGACTCTAGAAAGAGTGCAGAGAAGAGCAACAAAGATGATTAGGGGACTGGAGGCTAAAACATATGGAGAACGGCTGCAGGAACTGGGTATTTTAATGAAAAGAAGGACTAGGGGAGACAGGATAGCAGGACAGAATATCTCAGAATATCCCACAAAGAAGAGGGGGTCAATCTATTCTCCAAAGCACCTGAGGGCAGGACAAGAAGCAATGGGTGGAAACTAATCAAGGAGAGAAGCAATTTAGAACTAAGGAGGAATTTCCTGACAGTCAGAATAATTAATCAGTAGAATCACTTGCCTCCAGAAGTTCCAGCTCCAACACTGGAAGTTTTTAAGAAGAGATTGGATAACCATTTGTCTGAAATGGTACAGGGTCTCTTGTTTGAGTAGGGGGTTGGACTAAAAGACCTCCAAGGGTCTCTAATCTGTTATTCTATTATCATAGACATGTTCTTCAAGGACCTTGATGGTAACACCAGACCACCACTGGAGGGGGCAAGCCAACTATGCTTTTTTCTTACTTCCAAGCAGGGTGGATAAAAACCGATGATTTTTTTTAAAAAAAAAAATCAGATTTTTTAAAATTTAAATCGGATTTTTTTTTTACTTTTATCAAATTTATTTTAATAAAATGCTTTTGGAGTAAAAATCTATCTAAAGATAGTTTCCTATTTAAGATACATTAATAATTGAGTTTATTCAGCATGAAATGGAGCTTAGTTGTGTAGCATGAGGCTGCATATTCTGCAATATTGGGACAGAGGAGGAGTTGCTGCGGGACAGAAACGACAGTTGCTCTTTAAAAAATTGTGATTTAAATCGAGTTGATGTAAATCAAGCCTTTTTACGACTGATTTAAATCGTGATTTAAATCGACTTGATTTAAATCCAATCCAATCCACCCTGCTTCCAAGGATCTCCCCAGTCATTAACCTAAATAATTCCGTACTTCTGCAGAAACTTAATTCTCAGGTTTAATTTCAAGTGAACGGAGACCTTGCGTGGAGGTATCATAAAGCATTTAATCCACCTTTCTTAGCGCAGTACTCCAAATATAAAACTTTAAGGATTCCCCAGCCCTCTTATTCAAATTGTCAGCCCAACTCATTTTTTCCCCCCTGTACACTGCAAAGGGAAATCATAGGCAAGCGTGTTTCAGAGAAAATCCCCTGCGGTAGCTCTTGATCAGTATTTCAAGAAGCCACTGTGGGAATGGAGATTTTGCAATATCCTTCCCCCAGGAGTGGGGAGGGAATGGGGATTTTGCAGTATCCTTCTCCTGCTATGCCCACCAAGTCACGCCCACAGAACTGGTATTAAAAATTTTTGGATTTCACCACTGTTCGACTTACAACCATTCCTTTAGCGCAGGGGTCGGCAACCTGCGGCTCCGGAGCCACCTGCGGCTCTTTGGGCCCTCTGCTCCTGTGGCTCCCTGTCAGGTGATTCCCAACATTGGCTGGCCCCGCCCCTCGCCCTCCCCTCCCAGTCACTCCTCGCCTGGCCTGAGACGGTAAGGGCGACAGCGGGGGATGGAGAAGTGGCCAGGGCAGAGACAGAGAGATACAGAGAGGGGGGGAGGGAGAGAGAGACATAGAGAGATACAGAGAGAGAGGGAGAGAGGGGGGAGAGAGGGAGGGAGGGGAGAGAGAGAGAGATGTCAAAAGGATTGTGTGGTTCCCGGTGTTTTTTAACAACTGATTTAATGACCGGCTGGGTAGGCATGGCTGGGGTGCTGGTGGTCATGTGACTGGTGGAAGTGAGTGACATCGAGTTGGCCACGCCCACCCAGGTTTTGAGGTGCCCGGTGTTTTCTTTTCTGTGGGAAACGGGTCCTGAGTATTTAAGGTTGCAGACCCCGGCTTTAGTGACTGTTCTAAGTTACCACCAGAGGTATTCTGGTATTCAGCCAGTTCGGATTGGTTCAAGCGAATCGGTAATGGCGACTCACCCGCCTGGGCACAATCCCGTCCTATATCGCTGTGTTTTTGACGCTGTATAAATGCGTGGATGGCGCGCGTGAGCGAATTGCCATGTTTTGTGATGCTGCATGGATGGCGCGCACGCTCACATTTCCGGTGCTAGGCGAACCGGTTGCTACAGTATGTGAATCAACACCTCTGGTTACAACGGCACAGAAAAAAGTGACTTATGACCGTTGTCCAGACTTACGACTGTTGAGGCATCCCCATGGTCATGTGATCAAAATTTGGAGGCTTGGCAACCGCTTCACATTTATGACGGGCGTCATGTGATCCTCTTTTGCAACCTTCTGACAAGCAAGGTCAACGGGGAAGGCAGGCTCACTTGACGACTTACAACGATTCACTTAACAACTGTGGCCACGAAGGTCGTAAAATGGGGCAAAGCTCACTTGACCACTGTCTCGCTTAACAAGAGCAATTTGGAGCTCACTTGTGGTCATAAGTTAAGAATTACCTGTACTTCTTTTTCATTCCACTTGAACTGCAGCACAGAACGCACAAGTTTTTTTTAAAAACTTCAGATAAATAACATTTAAGCAAAAAGGCCAATTTGCTGCATGGATAATAGGTAAGTAAAACTTCAGTGTAACATTAAAGTAATAAACCTTTCTGTTTATTTTAATGTTCGTTTTCTGGTCCCAATTGTTTGTCGTAAGTCAAGGACTATCTGTTTATTTATGTCATGCCTATCATCTACCCCTATATCACATACCTTATAGATAGGTATGCGTACCCCTATATCATATGCTTTATACATAGTCAAGATAGTCCTTGACTTATGACCGTAATCCAATCTTCCCATTATAGCCGTGATGGCGAACCTATGGCACTCTCGTGGGCACGTGCGTCGTTGCCAGCTGCTCTTCTGCTTTCCGTATCTTTGCAGGCACCGAGCGCTGGAAAACAGCCTGAAAATGGCCCGAAAAAAGGCAAAAAAACCAGGCTGTTTTTGACCCGAAAACAGCCAAAAACCAGCCTGAAAACGGCCTGTTTTTTGGACCATTTTTGGCCTGTTTTCTGGTGCTCCAGCACCCACGAAGACCAGCCAGCCGGCGCGTGCATGCATGCACGTTCCTGTTTGGGCACTCTGCCGAAAACGTTCACCATTACTGCATTATAGTTATATCATGACGGTCATAAAGCAGATCACCGTGTGTGACTGGTCCCATTTTTTACATCCTTTTTTATTGGTGGTCATTAAGAGAAAGCCACGGTCGTAAAACAAACATTGTGGTTGTAAAGAGAGTGCTACAGTCAAAACCGAGCAGGCTCCGTAACTCCGCAGGATAAACACTAGTCTTTAGGGTTTCCTGCCTGAGAAAGGGGGCTGGACTAGAAGACCTCCAAGGTCCCTTCCAACTCTGTAATTCTGTGATGGGGTCAAAAACTTAAAAAAGAAACTTACTTGTTGCCGGCTGGAGAGAAATTACTGGCAGAATTCTTTATCCTTTTCTGCATTATTCTCTTCTTCGCACTTTCTTTAAGCACCCTGGAGCCTCTGGGGAAAATCCCCTCCATGAGGTCCATCGTGGTCTTCATGTTCGAATCGGGATCCAGGATGCTGGAGAGCGACTTGTCCTTGTGCACGATTTCCTTAGCCAAGGACTCTTCCTTCAGATCCTCCCGCGTTTTCTCTTTCCTTTTACTCTTCTTGAGACGGAACTCCTTCTTCTCGGATGCCACGTTTGCCGTTGCGGCTTCTTGAGAAGGTTCCTTCTCAACCGTTCCTTCGATGGCAGCATGGCGCTCTTGAGCTTCCGGAGAAGGAGGGACTCCGGTTGCTTTGGGTTCTGAAGATCCAACGGATGGAGAAATGTTGGTCCTGAGGAAGTCTGGTCCTGGTTTGTCTCTCGTGGAGAAGTCCCTGGAGAAAGCTTTGAGGTTCCTGTTCATACGGGGCAGGAAAAACAAGACAACCTAATGACTGTATTACTGTCTTATGTCTAAGGATATTTACTCATGTGGTATGGCTGTATTAAGATAAGAGATAATTTTTATTGTCATTTTTGTGTGTGTGTGACCACACTGGCCCACGTTAAAAATGAAGTTCTGTTGCCGGCTCTCAAAAGAAGGTATCTATCTACCCGATATTATTATTATTATTATTATCCTTCTCATCTTTTCTACTATCTTCTTCTGTTGGTATCATATTTATTTATTTATTATTTATTTATTTATTAGTCCAATTTATATGCCGCCCTTCTCTGTAGACTCAGGGCGGCTTACAATGCATTATAGCAATAGCCTGCATACTTTTTTGTATAGACCTGCTTATTAGGGCTTTCAGCCCCCCCAAGCGGTGTTGTTCTATACAAAATTGGCTTATTGCCCCCACAATCCGGGTCCTCAATTTATCTACCTCGAAAGGATGGAAGGCTGAGTCAACCTTGAGCCTGATGATATGACTGTATTACCTTGTTATTTGTATGTATACTTCTTGTTTGTATGTAGATGTTGTTTGTGTATGTAAACTGATTATATTACTTTGTTGTTTGTAGGTATACTGAGAGCTTATGCACAGGAGAGAAATTCTTTGTTTGTCCAATCACACTTGGCCAATAAAGAATTCTATTCTATTCTATTCTATTCTATTCTATTCTATTCTATTCTATTCTATTCTATTCTATTCTATTCTATTCTATTCTAATCTAATCTATTCTATCCTATCCTATCCTATCCTATCCTATCCTATCCTATCCTATCCTATCCTATCCTATCCTATTCCATTCCATTCCATATTAGTTTCTATTTTATTTCCTATTATTATTTTACAGACCCCTCGCATCCTGGACATAAACTGTTTCAACTCCTACCCTCAAAACAATATTATAGGGCATTGCACACCAGAACAACTAGACACAAGAACAGTTTTTTCCCGAACGCCATCACTCTACTAAACAAATAATTCAACACTGTCAAACTATTCACTAAAGCCCCATTACAATTACTATGAATCTTCTCATCGTTCCTATCACCCATCTCCTCCCACTTATGACTGTACGACTGTAAACTTGTTGCTTGTATTCTTACGATTTATAGTGACTGTTTCCTAATATGATTTGATTGCTTATTTGTACCCTATGACTATTATTAAGTGTTGTACCTTATGATTCTTGATGAACGTATCTTTTCTTTTAAGTACACTGAGAGCATATGCACCAAGACAAATTCCTTGTGTGTCCAATCACACTTGGCCAATAAAGAATTCTATTCTGTTCTGTTCTGTTCTATTCTACTCCCTATTATATTTTCTATTCTATTTCCTATTATTTCCTATTCTATTCTATTCTATTCTATTCTATTCTATTCTATTCTATTCTATTCTATTCTATTCTATTCTATTCTATTCTACTCTACTCCCTATTATTTTCTATTCTATTTCCTATTATTTTTTATTCTATTCTATTCTATTCTATTCTATTCTATTCTATTCTATTTCTATTTCTATTTCTATTCTATTCTACTCCCTATTATTTCCTATTCTATTCTATTCTATTCTATTCTATTCTATTCTATTCTATTCTATTCTATTCTATTCTAATTCCACTCTACTCCCATTTCTATTCTATTCTGTTCTGTTCTGTTCTGTTCTACTCTACTCTACTCTACTCTACTCTACTCTATTCTTATTCTACTCTACTCCCTATTCTATTCTATTCTATTCTATTCTATTCTATTCTATTCTATTCTATTCTATTCTATTCTATTCTATTCTACTCTACTCTACTCTACTCTACTCTACTCTATTTCTATTCTATCCTACCCTACACCTGAATGCCGGACAAATATCTAAGAATTTAGAGAATAGTTGTCCTCAAAGAATTCATAGGGTCATTCTGAGGACCAAGCTCATTTGAGTTCAGAGCCAGTAGATCAAAGTCAAAAATTAAGTTAAATGCATTAGTTTGAAATTCTGGCTGATGAACACATTCTATGCAAGAGAATATTTGTAACTCAAGAGTTGAACTGTGGGATCCTTATTGCTGGTCTGAGCTTGGTCGTTTTCTTGGTTGCTTTGAATCTCATGATAAACAAGCCAACAGTAAAGAACAGCCTAATCAAGGAACCACCAAGAACGGTCCCATCAACACTGACAGGATTAGCCAATATATAAAAAGAGAACAAATCCCACTCCCTTCTAGCACTGATGATGTTCCCTAGTTGGGTAATGAAACGCCTGCAACAAACAATCAAGCTCAGAGAGCACCAAGGATTCCACGTTCCACCCAAAGAGTAGAAAGAACTGGGAAAAGTCACTGCAATATCCAATACCTTGTCATCTTCTCGTCTGCAAGACTTATAGAGCTGTCTGATGCTGGATTGTCCTCTTCAAATGCCACACTTGGGGGTGGCGATGGAAATTCTTCTAGATTGTCAATGGGACTCTCAGGAGGTGGTGGATATTCTGATAGATCACCCATAGGATGAGTCTGGGCTTCTTGGATGAAAACATCATCATCATCCTCTTCTCGACAGAACAGTGGTGGGGACATCTGGAGGTAGGTCTCTGAGATGCGAAGGGACAACCTTCCTTGATTAGAGAGAGATTCTGGCTCAGAGAAGGAACTATTCTTAGAGGGGATCCCATGCCATTGTTGGAAAACCTTCTGGCCAGATGTTTGAACAGAAGTGGAGCTCTTTGGATGGTTGTCCTCTCTGGCCCATTTCATTTTAGCTGGGGCTTGTCTTTGAGACAGAGTAGACTTGGACCTCCAAGTTGTTTCTTCTGCTGGCTCCTTGCTTGGGTGATTGACACTTTCCAGGACCTGGCTCGGAGTTTTGTTATTGTCTTCCTTGTCAGCTCTGGGCGGCCACCTCGTGAGCGTGTTGTCTCCAGCAGCGGAGAAGTCTGAAAGAGTCGGGGTGGAGGATGCCGAACTGCGGGAAGAATAGCTGGCTTTGGAAGGAGCGACCCGTCTGAAGCCTTGCTTGGCCTCGGAATGCTTCTCCTTCATATCCGGGCAAGGGGAGACAAAGGCCGAAGTCCGACTGTGATGTCGGAGAATATCAGGGACCTTCTGTCTCTCTGCGGGTGGTGCCGAGCTCCCCACATTCTCACTGCTGTGATGAGGACGGTATTGCGTGAACGCCGATTTTTCCAGGTGGCCTCTCTTGCTATTGCCAAATGACCTAGGAGAGAGCAAGAAAACAAGAGTTTTCTCAAAGTGGAATAAAACAAAACAAAAAGAGGGGAGGAAAAAAAGCATTCTGACCCACCAAATTAGACTTAGACTAACTTTGTCACTTTGAATGCACATTAATCCGCATAAATTAAAATGAAATTTCATTGTGTACAGCTCTCAAAGGGCCCCCACCTCCAAAATACACGACATAAATATGACAAAATAAATAAATACAAAATTATGCATATACCGTATGTTAAGGAATCCAACCGGGTTATCATGGATATGCTGGATGACTGTTCTTATGCCATCTTCACTTGGACAATTATCCACAAACACAGCTGTCTGAATATGGTACTGTGTATTCACACCAACTCTCAGTATTCTGGGCCCATAACCAATGTTAAGGACTATGCGCAGAGTAACCCTTGAGTAGCAAGGTTGTGCACATGAGAAACGGCTGAGAGTGATTGTGAATAAGCACTGTCAATACACAGATACACTGAGTTGTGATATTCTTTTACTTTTAGGAAAATCAAAACAAAGTCCAATAAACAATCCAGATACATACACAGATAAAGATAGTTAAATTGTCAATCCAGGGATATTCCAAGAACAAAGTCTTCTTACCAGTTGTTGTAGTCATATGCAATAAAACAGTTCTTTTTAGAGTTGCAACAGGAATAAGTACAGCAGTAAAACAATCAGTTGACTCCCACAGAGAGGGCTTCCTCAGGGTGCCATCAGCCAAGTTATGTTGGCTGGCGACACCCAGGGGGAGGGCCTTCTCTGTGGGTGCCCCAGCCCTGTGGAATGAACTGCCCCCGGAAATACGTAAGATCTCCAACCTCCAGGTATTTCGTTGCGCACTCAAGACCCTGTTGTTCTGCCAGGCTGGGCTATCAACATAACAATTTTAAATTGGGTTTTAAATTTCTGGGGTTTTAAAATTTAGCCGAATTTATTTAATAATTTTAAACTATTTTAACTGATGTTGTTTTGTGTTTTTAATAGGCTGTACACCACCCTGAGTCCTTCGGGAGAAGGGCGGTATAGAAATAAAATTATTATTATTATTAGTAGTAGTAGTAGTAGTAAAACAGTAGAAAACAACAAGTAGCAATAATCAAGCAGTGATCATGCAGAGAGAACAGGCAGAGAGGAGCAGAGGTAGCAATAATAATGTAATAAGAGAAAAAACAAGCCATGATTCAAGCTTCCTCTTAAGTACGTTGGCTACAGAGCTAGTCAATCAGAACACAGTATGATGCAATATAGCATTACAATCTTAAAGCTATATATTACATTTTGACTGCAAACATGCATTGATGGTTTATATATATATCCATTCCCTAACACCGTATTTTTCAGATTATAAAACACACAGGAGTATAAGACCCACCAAGATTTGGAAGAGGTAAACAAGAAAAAAAGAAGTTTTTGCCCTCCCTGACTCCCAGGAGCATCCCATTTTTAGGAAAAATGGGGCCTGCAGAGGGTTTGGGAGGCCTGCAGAGTGCTCATGGGGGCTGGGGAGGGCAAAAACGTGACACATGGGGGGTTTGGGAGGCCGAAAATGGGCCCGTTTTTCACAAAAACGGGAGAGTTTTTGCCTTCCCCAGCCCCCAGAAAGACTCTGCGTTCTCAGGGTCACCTGAGTGATGCGAATGGGTGTGGAGCCTTCTTGGTACTGTTGAAAGGACTGTGTTGTAAACAGGAGGAGTGTCGTATCCTCCCCCTCTGTTGAGAGAGGGCAGTTCAATTTTGACACAGATGGGCTCTTTGACCCCTCTTTCAAACCAGCGGCCCTCTCTGTCCAAAATGTGGACTTTGCTGTCTTCAAAAGAGTGGCTTGTATCTTTTAAATGCACATTGGACTGCTGAATTTAGTCCTGATTCAACAGTTCCAAGAAGACTCCACATGTCAAAACGATTGATTTTGATATGTCAAAAGGATTGTGTGGTTCCCGGTGTTTTTTAACAACTTGTTCTGTCCCCCTTCCCCACACAGGCAAACACACAACCAGGCACGGCTGTCAAGATTTTATTAAGCAATCAGACTAGAAACCCTTGCAGATGAGAGTTTTGGCAGTAAACTGCGAAATGCCTGCCAAGTCAGTTTTCACTCACAGTCAGCAAGAGAGAGTTTATCCTCAGTCTGGTTCAGTAGCAAAAAGTAATCCACGAAGCAAGAGTTAGCCAAGGTCCAGTCCAAATTCGGTTTTAATTTGTAATTGGTTTTAACTGGGTTGTTTTAAATTGATGGCCAAAATTATTTAGTGTCTTTTAAACTGCTTTTAAATTTTATATGTTGTGTTTTACCGTGGCTGTTCACCGCCCTGAGTCCTGTTGGAGAAGGGCGGCATACAAATAAAATAAAATAAAATAAATAAATAAATAAATACGCACAAGCCAGATTTCAGGTAACACGATGTGACTCTCAGGTTTTTAACTTTGACCGTCACAAAGCCTGAAGAGCAATCACACCCACTTTTATTCCTTGTGGGGTGTGGCTCAGTGACTCAGGTCAATCTCTGACCCTCCCACACCTCTTTCGTTGCTGCGCATGCTTCTCCCTCCGACGCTGCCTGGGATCAAGCCAGGATTCATCATCCTCACTCCCTATCTGTTGTTGTTCCGATATGCTTTCCTCCTGGCATATCCCAGGCTGTTCCTCTTGGTCTTCGGATGGAAACTGAGGCATTGCCAGAGAGGAGGGTCCTGGGGAGGCCTTATCAATTCCTCCTCATCACCTTCTGAGTCCTCTTCCTCTGTTAGGACAGGCTCGGGAGTCGGGGTCACAACAAAACTGGTTCTCTGCCCTAATGACCGGCTGGGTAGGCGTGGCTGGGGGTGGTGGTCATGTGACTGGTGGAAGTGAGTGACATTGAGTTGGCCACACCCACCCAGGTTTTGTGGCTCCCGGTGTTTTCTTTTCTGTGAGAAACGGGTCCAAATGGCTCTTTTGAGTATTTAAAGTTGCAGACCCCTGTACTAAACAATAAGCAAGATCTCCATTCCAGTAAATAGGTGGTTTTACAAATAGGGACTGGACAGAAACATAAAACTTTCAACACAATCAAAGGTCCCAGTAATACCCCGATCCCATGTTAGGGAGCATGACACAAATACGTTAGGTTAATACATGACATTCTGAAATAGTTCTCCTATGATTTCCCTGCCATCTGGAGCCGTCATTATGTGGGATATGCAAAACATCTGAAGGGAGTCCTTTCCCAAAGCATGTGGCTGCAAGCAACCCGACCTCCCTTTGAATGTGGAAGCAGCTGTGAAGTCTGCAAGGCTTAGCACAGGCTAAGTTTGGGGGTTGCTGGAAGTCGCTGTGAGTCTCACAGTGAGGCTGAGGAGGAAGTAAAGCATTTGAGGGTGTTTGTGGCAGTGGAGGTGACCGGGAAGTTTTGGAAGGAATCCTAACAATCTTTCTGACCGAACTAGCATTTCACTCAACCTGATGCAATTTGAAAAGCATCCCTAATTATCTTTCCTTCCCTCCATTCCCTCTCCTCCCTATTTCTTTCTTTCTCTTTCTTTCCCTCTCTTTCTTTCTTTCATCTTTCCCTCCCTCCCTTTCTTTCCTTCCTGCCCTGCCCTCCCTCCCTTCTTTCTCTTTCTCTCTCCCTCCCTTTCTCTTTCTTTCTTTCCCTCACTCACTCTTTCTTCCTTCCTTCCTTTCTTTCCCTCCCTCCTTCTTTCCTTCCTTCCTTCCCTTCCTTCCTTCTTTCTCTTTCTTTCTCTTTTCCTCTCTGCCTTCCTTCTTTCTCTTTCTATCTTTCCCTCCCTCCTTTCTCTTTCTTTCTCTCTCTCACTGTCTTCATTCCTTCTTTCTCTCTCCCCTTCCTTCCTTTCTCTCTCCTCCCTCTTTTTTCTTTTTTTCCCTTTCTTCTTCCTTCCTTTCTTCTTTCCCTCCCTCTCTCCCTTTCCTTCCCTGCCTTCCTTCTTTCTTTCTCTCTTTTCCTCCCCCCTCCTTTCTCTCTCTTTTTTCTTTCTCTCTCTCCCCTCCCCTCCTTCCTCCCTTCTTTCCTTCCTTCCAATTTATGAGAAATGAAAACCAGCACAATTTGGTTAGTGAGTCTTTGGAATTGCACGGAGCTCTTTCGTTGAAGAAAAGGGCACCCTCAATGACCTACGGAGCAAGCTTACTGACTTTTACAGCTGTAGATTTTGGAAATAACATTTCTAAGCATTTAACATGTCTGCAACATACAAACCCCCATACAAACACACTTACCTGCTTGTAGCACCCAGTACGTAGAAAGGATCTTTCATAAAATGGGAGCTTTGATTACTGTCTTCCACCTGAAAATCCTTAAGGAGAAGAGATGGGAAGTTAAAAGCAAATTTAAAAAGCCACATTATTTTGTCAAAGAGAAGTTCAACAAATAGTGTCTGGGCATTTTGACAACTGGCATGTTTAATAAACGGTTCCAATGTCCTGGGGTCATGTGATTGTCATTTGCAACCTTCCCAGTCAGTTGCTGAGCGCCTGAATTTTGAACATGTGACATGGAAATTTTGGGCTCAATTGTTGTCGTAAGTCGAGGACTACTTGCACTCGAGTGGACAGAAGGAAGAGGAAGAAAAACCTTTTGGAAGGGACAGAATAACTGAATTGCCTCTGTGCTCACAGACAGAAAAAGACCCGTCTCTTCCTTCTGTTTTTGTCTCCTATGCTTGCTAATTATCTATTTTTTTTGTAAAAAAAATCTATCACTGCATCTATAGATCATCTTTCCTTACTCACTTCTGCCTGCCACATTAAAATATTAAAAGCCTAAAACTTCTGCTCAGTGGTGGGATTCAGCCAGTTCAGGTGAAACGGTTGTTAAATTTCTGGCTGGCCCCACCTCTCCCCTTCCAGGAGTCCCCACGTGCCTCGTCTTGGCTCCCAGGTAAGGGCAGGGAGGCCTACTAGGCCCAAAACGGGGCATGGGGTGCTGACTTTGCTTGTCAGGAGGTAGCAAAAGGGGGATCCCATGACGACCTTGGGGCGCTGCAACCGTCATAAATGTGAACCAGTTGCCAAGCGTCTGAATTTTGATCATGTGACCACGGGGATGCCGCAACGATCGTAAGTGTGAAAAATGGTCACTTTTTTTCAGCGCCGTTGTAACTTAGAACGGTCACTAAATGAACTGTTATAAGTCGAGGACTACCTGTATCCCAAAACAGCATGGGGATGTATTTTCCAATGGTATAATGGCTTGCCCCATTATAATTCAGTATCATCTTTTAATTCCTTGTGAGGTGAAGGCTGTGCAACTGAATGGAGCTAAGTGTTTACTGGCCGGATGCCCTTCCTGTTGCCAATGCAGAGTTTTATTCAGCAGATATATTCTCATTGTGGCCAGAGGAGAGATATCTGCCTCTACCTAGGACAGTGATGGCTAACCTTTTTGCTGTTGCGTGCCAAAAGTGGGGGGAGTGGGGTGGGGTCGTGCTCCCCATAATTCAATGCCCCCCTGTGCTTCCGCCCCCCCCTTTTTGGCACACAACGGCAAAAAGGTTACCGGTAGGCCCGTTTTTCACTCTCCCTGGGCTCTAGAGACTTTCTTGGAGCCTGGGGAGGGCGAAAACAGCCTTCCCCACCCTCCAGAGGCTCTTTGGAGGCCGGAAACGGCCCATTTCCCGACTTCCGGTGGACCCAGAAGGCCTGAAAATCAGCTGACCGGCTCACAGATGCATGCTGGAGCTGAGCTAGGGCAACGCTCGTGTGCCTACAGATATGGTTCCGTATGCCACCTGTGGCACGCGTGCCATAGCTTCGCCATCACGGACCTAGGATCAAACTCACAGCCTCCTGATTGTCAGGCGAGAGCGCCACCTCTAGGCCCCCGCACCGCTCCCAAGAGACTCTTCAATATGTTGCTAATAAAACTGCATTGTATACCCAGAAGAAAAGAGGAGTTTTAGCTGATAAATCTGCATTTACTCTTATATCCCATAGATGTAGATCGTGGTGCTGCTTGGTTGAATGCAGATAAAAACTATGAAGAGCTGCCAAGAGACAGGCGCGCATTAGAGAAGGGATTCAACCAAACGATTACTTAGAAAGCCGCCTGACGAGAAACGAGATAATTTTCTTAATCTATTTCAATCTTGTTTGAATTCTTTAGCTTGCTATCTGATCTGCAGAATAAATGGTGGTGTGGGTTAGATTTAAATTTTTGCAGTGACAGTTGATCCATAATAATAATAATAATAATAATAATAATAATAATAATAATAATAATAATAATAATAATAATAATAATAAAGCTGCTATTTTCCTCCTTCTCTCTCTGCTATGAAAAACAAAGCATTCCAATTAACGATACAAAATGGGTGGATAATCCTTGATTTACAACAGATTGATTTAGTGACCGTTCGAAGTTACAACACTACTGGTAAAATGACTTACGACTGTTTTTCCCACTTATGACAATTGTAGCGCCTCCATATTCAGGTGCTCAAAATTCAGACGCTTGGCGCTATCTTTATTATTAAAAGTATCCCTTACAATCAATCCCTTAGTGACCGTTCGAAGTTACCATGGCGCTGGAAAAAAGCGACGTATGACCATTTTTCACACTTAAGACCGTCGCAACATTTCCACAGTCACATGATCAAAATTCAGACGCTTAGCCACTGGCATGTATTCATGACAGTGGCCAGGTCCCGGGGCCACGTGATTCCCTTTTGCGACCTTCTGACGCGCCAAGTCAACGGGATAACCCAAGGACCTGCAACCTTAAACACTCAAAAGAGCCACTTGGACCTGTTTCCCACAGAAAAGAAAACACCGGGAGCCACAAAACCTTTCCCGTGCCTAACTATTTCTTGAGCAGCCACAAAACTAGCAGATGTAGTTGAATTAAACATTCTGTTTTCTTCTGAAACTTTTTTTTTCTTGGATTTATCCATGGTTGGCCTACCGGGGGTTGAAAAGCTCAATAAATTGTGTGCCGGCGGGTGTCACACATTGGCAGTTGTGACACACATTTTGAGTGACAGGGAGCCGCAGCAGAGGGGTGAAAGAGCCACATGCGGCTCGGGATAACCCGATTCATTTAACAACCGTTTTGCTAAACTTAACAACTGCAGTAATTCACTTAACAGCCCTGGCAAGAGAGAGGTCATAAAATAGAGCCAAATTCATTGGACAATTTAGCGACAGAAATTTGGGGCTCCATTGTGGTCGTAAGTCGAGGACTACCTGCACTGTCCTATCCCTTGGATTATTTTAATCACGGTGGGTTGAATAATTCAACGATCAGTGGGGCAGATCTCATGGAAAGCCACAGTCTATGGCTCACAACATACAATAACCGGGATCACCCTGCATTAATCCAAAATCTAATACAATGGGTGTTCCCAGTCAATGAGATATAATGGTATGAACCAGGGGTGAAATGCTACCGGTTTGGGCCGGTTTACGAAAACCGGCAGTAAAAAAAAAATGCTTTTAAAAAATAAATAAATAAAAAAAAGGTTCCAACGATCATGGGCACAGCTGATTGTCACAGCTGATCATCGGAACTTTTTAAAAACTTTTTTTATTTAAAAAATGCTAAAGTAAAAAAAAAAGTTGGCCATGCCCACCCAGTCACATGACCCCCCCATCAAGCCACGCCCAAAGAACCGGTAGGGAAAAGTTTTGAATTTCACTACTGGTATGAGCTTTCTGTGCATTTAAATGATCCCCCTGACTACAGCCGGAGTTTCCAAGTATGAAAAATTCAGAGACCCAAAAGAAAGAAGAAGAAGAAAAAAGAGCTTGGGAAAACACACACATACACAATACTGGCTTTTCTCCAGATGCTAAAGATCACATATTTTGAAGAGACACAGATCCCAGCCCGTCATAATTTACTGGGTCCAAAGATTACTTCGGCTATATAGACTGCCTTCCTCCGTTGTTATCCGTGGGGAAGGCAGCAGCTGGTGAGGGAGGGGCCCTTTCAACGCTCCCCCAAATTTATACGCGGGAGACCCATCAGGCATGCAGGCCGAGACAGGCTAAAAGAGAAGCTGCAACAGAAGAGCAGGAATGCTGGGGCCGAAGACAGATCGGCTGGCGAGATTGCACAGCTATCAATTTCCTCTCTTCTTTAAACAAATTCCTTGGGTGACACAGCTGTATAATTTATAGCCAGGCTGCACGGAACACTATATTCCCTAAGGAGAGCTTGCAATATATATATATATATATATATATATATATATATAATATATATTATATATATATATATATATATATATATATATATATATATATATATATATACACACACACACACACACACACACACACATATATATATATACACACACACACACATATATATATATATTTTCTTTTTTCCTTTTCGTAGGCTTTTATGTGCATATTCTTTCTAGCCAGGTTTTACCTATGTAAGCTAACTAGGGCTGAAGAACATCTTAGCTTACGTAGGTAAAACCTGGCTAGAAAGAATATGCATATATATATATATGTCTTCTTAAGTTTTCGTGGGTGTGCATATGCAAAAAATTAAAACCTCGGGTGTTTTCCCACGTCATTATAAATAAGTTGGTTAAAACATTTAAAATCCTGGTTTTAAGCTGGGATTTTAACCAGGATTTTAAAATATTTTAACCAACTTATTTATAATGACGCGGGAAAACACCCGAGATTTTAATTTTTGCATATATATGTATATCTATCTATCTATCTATCTATCTATCTATCTATCTATCTATCTATCTATCTATCTATCTATCTATCTTTACACACACACACACACACACACACACAGAGGGTACCGTGTTTCCCCGAAAATAAGACTCTGTCTTATATTTTTTTGAACCCTGAAATAAGTGCTTGGCCTTATTGCCATGCACTCAAAAGCCCAATTGGGCTTATTATCAGGGGATGTCTTATTTTCGGGGAAACAGGGTACCATGTTTCCCTGAAAATAAGACCCTGTCTTATATTTTTTTGAACCCCGAAATAAGCGCTTGGCCTTATTTTCGGGGAGGTCTTATTATTTTGGGGCGCGTAGAGCAAGATGGGGCTCCTCTTGCCGTCTTACCTGATTTCCAGCTCTGCGTTTAAATATTTTCGGGGAGGGCTTATTTTAGCGTATGCACTCAAAAGCCTGATTGGGTTTATTATCAGGGGATGTCTTATTTTTGGGGAAACAGGGTATATATATTTATAGAGCAGTGTTTCTCAGCCTTGGAAGCTTGAAGATGGGTGGATTTCAACTCCCAGAATCCCCCAGCCAGCAGTGCTGGCTGGGGGATTCTGGGAGTTGAAGTCCACCCATCTTCAAGCTTCCAAGGTTGAGAAACACTGATATAGAGAGAGGATTGTATATAGGCAAAGTATATATATATATATATATTGAGATAAGCTTTGTTTTTATCCTTATCAGTGCTTGGTCTTCTCTTCTTTCTTCTCTTTTAAAAAACGAAATAAGGCTGGATTCCAGAAAAAAAAGGGGGGGGCATTAAGAAACCGAAAGGAGCATTGCTATTGTTTTTAACTATTTAGTTGTGTCCGACTTTTTGGTGGCTGTACAGGTAGTCCTTGACTTACGACCACAATTGAGCCCGAAATTTCGATTGCTAAGTGAGACAGTTGTTAAGTGAGTTTTGCCCTGTTTTACGGCCTTTCTTGCCACAGTGGTTAAGTGAATTACTGCAGTTGTTAAGTTAGCGATGTGATTATTAAGTGAACCTGGTTTCCCTATTATTTGTTTGTCGGAAGGTCACAAAAGAGAATGGGCATGACCCCCGGGGATAATGCAACCAGTTTCCAAGTGTTTTGAATTTTGACCATGGGGATGCTGCAATGGTCATAAGAGTGAAAAAATGGTCATAAGTCACTTTTTTCAGTGCCTTTGTAACTTTGAATGGTCACTAAATGAACTATTGTAAGTCGAGGACTACCTGTAGTGGCATTTGATTTTACGACCTTTTTTGTATCATGGTTTTTAAGAAAATCACTGCAGTTGTTAAGAATCATATGGTGGCTAAGCAAATCCAGCTTTCAAGGACTACCTGACTGAACTCTTTTTCAAATTCCTATTTGCATGTTCCTCTTTCCTGAATGCTTGACAGTTTCATCAACACCATCAGCAGCCATGCTGTTGTGCCATTAACACAAACTCATTTAACGACTGTCTCGCTGAGCAACAAAAATTTGGGCTCCAATTGTGGGTTGTAAGTCTATCTTTATAGATAGACCCACGATCAAAAACCTCTGGGGCGCCGAAATACCTTGCCACCCAAATTTACGGAAAGATGGCTGCAGAAAATTGGGTGCTGCTACCGTGTTTCCCCGAAAATAAGACCCTTTCATATATATTTTTTTTTGAACCCTGAAATAAGCGCTTGGCCTTATTGCCATGCGCTCAAAAGCCCAATTGGGCTTATTATCAGGGGATGTCTTATTTTGGGGGGAACAGGGTAATCAGTCGACAGAACGAAAAACGTTCTTAAACTGTCTCAAGATTTAGTGCGCCTTTGCAAATAAGAAAGATGCAAGATGAACAAACACTGAGCAGCTTGTGGAAATCTCTTCTATACCTGTACGTACCTGGCACATTTTATCTGCCGAGGGAGATGACCTGGATCGGACGTGCATGGTCATAGGTTGGTTTTCTGTCCTATCCAGGAGGTCTTCCGCAGAAGCTGATTTCCCAGGCTTCTTGGTGAGCCGCGTCTTTTTCTCCAGGATCTGGTGGACGGGGTGCGGCGGGGTACAAATATCAAGATCGGTCTGAGTGCTTTTCGTAAGCTCGGGATTAACTCTATGATCTGGGCGGCCATCTGCTTTCAGCCAACTGGGCGTGGAGCTTTTGCTGCTACCGTGATTCGGGTGGCCCGCCATCTTGCTCTCGAACTCAATGGGATTAAAGCAGCCATGGAGCCCAGGCAGTGGAGAATAAACGTGCCCCATTCTAGAGGCCCATTCTAGAGTTTCCCTAGTATGAAAGAGACTCTGGTCTTGGAGAGAATTCATGCTAGAAGCCGGAGACAGAGATTGACTCTCTTGGCCATTGGTTTGACGGCATGGGGTCTGCGATCCTTCCCTTTCTTGGGATGCCGACGAGGGGCGCTTCCCGATTTTCCGTTTAATGTAATCTGCCAGGGCGTTTTGCTGCAGCTGCTTCAGCTCCGGCCTGGAAAGATTGATGGTGGAACAAGCTTTGTTCTCCTTCTCAAAGATCTTGCGTCGGTCAGCCACGGTGCTCTCTTGGAAGACAAACTGGAGCATCTTCTTCTGAAGTGAGGACGGCGAGAGGTCATTATCCGACACGCCTATTTCATTCATCTTCTCTGGTTCAGAGTAAGACCTCTTTTTCTGCTCAGAAGTCAGCCGTTTCCTTCCCCCGATACGGTGAACGTGCAGAGGTCCTGGGAGACCATCTTTATTGATAGGATCCATCTTTATCTCCGTCGGCGTGATGCTATGCCTCTCCTTTGGGGTATGTGGAGAAGCTGTCGTGCTCCTCATCCCGGTGTGGGCTGAAGCGGGTCTTGGCGTACTTCTCTGAACCTCCTTCCCAAAGGCAGGACTAATGTTGAGGTCCTTGCGCCTGAACGAGGTGGCCCTCAAAACTTTCGACTGAGCATCCTTAATGCTGTTCCTGTAAGTCCTGTTAACGGGGGCATCTCGCTGCGAGCCATGCGGTTCCTTGGCACTGACTTTCTGTAAGACTTCTCTCTCTGGTTCATCCAACAATTGGAACGTACTTCGGCTCCTTTGTAGCTGCCCGGACTTTTTGTGCGACTCCTTGCTGGAGCACCCGTGGCGGTAGGTGCTCTGCTGATCTGGCGGCGCTACCAAAGCTGCTGCGATTACCCTCTGCTGCTCTGCAGAATACCGGTTGGCCTTTTCTGGTTTGCCAGTGCTTCTTTCGTTTAGGTAGAGCACATTCGGGTACAGGTCTGAGTTATTTGTGCTGGCCGGCCTGCCGTGTTCATCCAGCAATTGACCATATTCTTGTGAGTTATGTCTACGTCGGCTATCTTCAACGCCAGACTTCTTTGAATTTTGGCTCAAGCTATTTGCGCTCTGTGGACGCTGATGGCCTTGTTCCCGTCGCTCTATCTTGCTGACCTTCTCCAGCACAGAACATCGGGTCTTCCTAGACTCCTTTTTCCCAGACCAGGGGGGCTGAAAGCTGTTGTTGCTGCAAGATCGGAACTGGTCAGCTCTGAAATCGGAGGTCTGTGGAAGCAATGGAGCGGAAGGCTCCTCATAATTTGGTTCCATGCCGTGGCTATAATCAGCACTGGTAGTGGCATCTCGGTGATCTTCTGTGGCACGCCATTCTCTGTCCTGCCAATATTCTGGGGCCTGCTCTTTAACATCCTTTTCTTCCTGGTTGGCATAGTTAACAAAATGCCACTTGGCACCCGAACAAGTCCTACCTGATTGCGCCTCCTTCAAATCCATGGGGTTTTGAAGCTGAGTACTCTCTGGGATATTTTGCAAGGAAGAGAATAGGTACTGCTTCGCCTTGTTGGGATTCCACTGGTTTTGTGCGGTAGGATCACACTCATTTATCGGCAGATTTGCATTCCAGTCCTCTTGCTGTTCTTCCGAACTGTACGGCTTTGACGGACAGAAGGCTTTGCTCTCGGCCATCCCATCTCGTAGGTGAAACGACCAAGGCTGAAAAGCATGGTTCAAATATTGGGCATCGTTCGCACTTTCTTGGATGTTGGGTTGTGCTATATAGGTGGGCTCTGCTTCCTCCTCCTGTCTCGGAGAGGTTGGGTAGGCTTGAGGATGGGTCCTGTATAAGATGACTTTCGAAGTCTCGTTGTCCATCTTTTTTTTCCCTGCTCCGGAGGGTCCACATTCAGGATGGTAGAAGACGGTTGCCTTGCTCGGGATGCTCTGGTTTCCGTTCTCATCCATGACAGGAAGCGGCTTGCAGGAAACAGCCTTTTCGTAGGAAGCTGGGAAAGAAGCCGGAGGAGGAGCGTGGCCACTCTCTTTGGCAAGCGCCGGGTACACCAACCCGCTGTTGTTCGCAGAAGGGTGAGGAACCAGAGCAAAATGTGGTTCGGGAGAAGGAACGGGGTAAACCCCGGTAGGTAGCAGCGGCTGTCCGGGTTGAGTAGCTTGGGGGTAGCCTTGTTTGGGCTTCATGGTGGGGCTGCCCTCTGGACTCCTCTCCATCACGGTGTGGAGCTGTCCTTCTAGGAATGCTGGTTTCGAGAGCTGTCCCGGAGGCGGCATGCCCTGGCCTAGGAGAAGCCAAGCATTTTTGGAATGGCTCCTCAAGGCCTTTCTTTGTTCGTGACTAGACCAAGAGCTGGGCCTGTCGTGGTGCCTGGTTGCTGCATAGCTGTCACTTCTGGTCGGCGGCATAGGAGGCCCCTTCGCGTACTGGCTCTCGTTGTCCAATGAATTCCGTGCCTGCGGGCCTTTGTGATGGCCGTGAGGCCTGCTGGCGCTGTAACCTTTAGGGTGGGCCTCCCCGCTGGGTACGAGAGCAGAAGATTTCACTTCGTATTCCTCTGAAACTCCTCTCTGGGCATTGTAGACCGTCTTAATGTACCTGATGTCCGCCTGCCGCATGCCGCCTTCTTGCGGCCTGGCCCGGGAATGGACGTTCTCCATGGAATAGGACCTTTCCTTACAAAAGGGAGGCAGCTGATATTCGGGGGTACTGGAACTGGTGGAGAAAGAGCTGTAAGCAGAATCCCTCTTGCTGTGAAGGTGAGCGAGTTGGTCGATGCTACTGGTGGACTTGGCTGGCGAAAGATGGCAGGAAGGATGGGTGTATCCCGCCGGCAGGTGGTCCAGACTCTCCATGCTTCCCCTGGAGCTGTACTGGTCGGGACTTTTTCTTAAAAAGCCATGGTCGAAGTTGGAGAGGTCGTTGGTGGAGGAACTGAAGACATGAGCAAGCGAGAAAGAGAGAGAGAGACACACACACACAAACACAGAAGAAAACACTTCGTTAGCGTGAATATGTGTGAGAGAGAGCGAGAGAGAGAGTGGGATGGATTTATAAAGGGACGGAGGGATATGTTTAGTTTATAGAGGATGGACAAAAAGCCATATTTGGGCCTCGTGCTGTTCTTAGTGTGTAGTCATCCTGGTTTCCTAGAAAGAACGATTTTGACATTGCAACACATGTCTCTTATTTATCACTCTAAAGGGAGGTGGGGGTGGGTGGGAAATAGATGGAGGAGATCTCCAGAGGAGGAGGAGGCAGCTTTGCAGGGAAATGCGTGTGAGTCAACTCCACCCATGAAATTCATCACAGGCATCCTAAACATCACCAAAATATTCAGACATCATTAAAGGAAGGAAGATCAGGAGAAATGGGGGGAGGGGGGAGAGAGGGGGAAATCCGTTCTTTTCTAAATCTTCCCTTCTTCTTCTTTTTTTTTTCCTTTTTAAGGTGCTGAGGGCAAATGTCCTTTGGGGAAACTCCAGCTAGAGTTTTGTGTAATGAAACAGGCAGGATGGGAAAGAAAGCAACGAGGAATGAGTGTGAGTAAATAAGCAGAAAAGTGGTTAAACATAGAATAGAATAGAATAGAATAGAATAGAATAGAATAGAATAGAATAGAATAGAATAGAATAGAATTGAAATAGAAATAGAAATAGAATAGAATAGAACAGAATTAGAATAGAAATAGAAATAGAATAGAATAGAATTAGAATAGATAGAATTAGAATAGAAATAGAAATAGAAATAGAATAGAACAGAACAGAACAGAACAGAACAGAACAGAACAGAACAGAACAGAACAGAACAGAACAGAATAACAGAGTTGGAAGGGACCTTGGAGGTCTTCTAGTCCAACCCCCTGCTTAGGCACGAAACCCTACACCACTTCAGACAAATGGTTATCCAACCTCTTCTTAAAAACTTCCAGTGTTGGAGCCTTCACAACTTCTGGAGGCAAGTTGTTCCACTGATTAATTGTTCTAACTGTCAGGAAATTTCTCCTTAGTTCTAAGTTGTTTTTCTCCTTGATTAGTCTCTATCCATTGCTTCTTGTCCTGCCTTCAGATGCTTTGGAGAATAGCTTGACTCCCTCTTCTCTGTGGCAGCCCCTGAGATATTGTAACACTGCTATCACGTGTCCCCTAGTCCTTCCTTTCGTTAAACTAGACATACCCAATTCCTGCAACCGTTACTTCCTATGTTTTAGCCTCTAGTCCCCTAATCATCTTTGTGGCTCTTCTCTGCACTTTTTCTTTCTTTCTTTCTTTTTCATCAACATGTTCTCTGCACTCTTTCTAGAGTCTCCACATCTTTTTTTACATCGTGGCGACCAAAACTGGATGCACTATTCCAAGTGTGGCCTTACCAAGGCATTATAAAGTGGTATTATTAACATTTTCAATTCCAGGGCATGCTGGCTGGGGATTCTTGGCGCTGAAGTCCACGACAAGGGCTTTACGTTAAGAAGGCTGCTGTACAGGTAGTCCTCAACTTACGACAATTCGTTTAGTGACCCAAGTTACAAAGGCACAGAAAAGAAGTGTCTTGTGACTGTTTTCCACACTTACAACGGTTTACTTATTTATTTATTTATTGAATTTGTATGCCGCCCTACTCCCGAAGGACTCAGGGCGGTGAACAGCCAAATAAAATACATATAATACAAATTGCAGCTTCTCCGTGGTCACGTGGTCAAAATTCAGAGTCTTGGCAACTGACCCACATTTATGACGGTTCTGTGATCCCCTTTTGCGACCTTCTGATAAGCAAAGTCAATGGGGAAGCCAGATTCACTTAATCATCGTGTTGCTAATTTAACATCTGCAGGGATTCAGTTAACAAATGTGGCAAGAAAAGGTTATAAAACGGGGGTAAAACTGACTTGACGGCTGCCTCGGTTAGCAACAGAAATTTTGGGCTCAGTTGTGTTCATAAGTCGAGGACCACCTGTATCAGCGTCCTGTGACACACTGCTTAAAAACACTGGAGTTTTTTAAAGAAGAGATTGGACAACCACTTGTCTGAAATGGCATATGGTTTCCTGCCTGAGCAAAGGGTTGGACTAGCAGACCTCTAAGGTCCCTTCCAACTCTCTTATCCCGTTACTAATAGGCTAAATCATTACTGGAAACATCAGGACACAGAAGTATGTAATGAGGACTTTTTCTGTCCAAATTTCAAGAAATTCTGCATTCCTTCCATCCTCCCCTCCTTTCTCCTTCCTTCCTTCCTTCTTCTGCTCCTTTCTCCTTCCTTCCTTGTCCCTCCTTTTCTTCCTCCCCTTTCTCCTTCCTCCTTCCTCCTTCCTTCCTCTGCTCCTTTCTCCTTCCTTCCTTGTCCCTCCTTTTCTTCCTTTCTTCCTCCCCTTTCTTTCTTCCTCCCTCCTCTTTCTCCTTCCTTCCTTCCTTCCTCTGCTCCTTTCTCCTTCCTTCCTTGTCCCTCCTTTTCTTCCTTCCTTCCCTCCCCTTTCTCCTTCCTTCCTTCTCCCTTTCTCCTTCCTTCCCTCCTTTTTCCTTCCTCCCTCCTTTCTCCTTCCTTCCTTCCTCTGCTCCTTTCTCCTTCCTTCCTTGTCCCTCCTTTTCTTCCTTCCTTCCTCTTTCTCCTTCCTTCCTCCCTCCCTCCCCTTTCTCCTTCCTCCCTCCCTCCCTCCCCTCCTTTCTCCTTCCTTCCTTCCTTCCTCCCTCCCTGCCTGCCTCCCTCCCATCCATACATTTTGACATACACCACACCACATCACCCCACCTCTCAAGGGCTGATCCGTGGTCAAGACCACGTGGCTAGAGTTACCTCGGATGGTAGGCTTGGTGCCAAGGACTGCTTATCGTCCCCTGAGATACTTGCATCATACTGAGATCGGCTGGGTTCTCCGGGAACTTGGCTGGCTGCCAGGAGTGTGATCTGTTGCCCACCGGATCACTTTGCCTGCAAAGAGACAGAACAGCTAACATTGTTAGACTTGCCTCTTTGCTCAGGTACCTCAATATGTACAGCCCAATCGCGTTATTCAGCATTTTACCTTGTGCCCTAAAAATGTGACACTGTCCGGAATTGAAACATGCCACAATCTCTGCTTTCTGATTTCTTATTACATTCTACTCTGATGCATGAAAGGATCAGCTGGCTGGAAAAACAATTATTTATTTAGCTGGGGCTGGATGTTCTAATTGCAAAGATCTGACTACTAAGCAAACAAAATACTATATGCTGTTCATTCCGGCTTGCAATTTATCAGTGTTAAGAGCGACGAGACCTTTTCAAATTCAAAAGTAAGTCTGGCTGTTACCTGTGATTGATTTGGAGTGCTATACATTTAATACTTCATAGGAGACCCCGCGTATAGACCAAGAGGGGCGTGGCAGTGAACCTTACATAAACTAATTTCTGTCTCCCTACCAGATAAATTAAACCATTTCAATCAGAAGCAAAGCCATGAAAAAGGTAAAAAGATGGTTTCTGTAGAATGTATGCAATTCATGGATACATGGTAGTCTTGCTGGGGCTACCATCAATAGACTAACACAGGGATCCTCAAACTTGGCAGCTTTAAGACCTGTGGACTTCAACTCCCAGAATTCTCCAGCCAGCATTTACATACTGCTGGGGTTACATAATCAGCTTTTGCAACCTTCTGACCAGCAACTTTCAATGGGGAAGCCAGAATCACTTACTGTTCTGCCCCAGCTACGGACGCCCAAAGAACGCAGCACACACAAAGTCAGTTCAAACCTTAATTTACTGAATAAACCAGTCTTTTACAACAACGGCTGTTAATTAATTGCATTAACAGCCGCCAAGAATTCGAAGAATAATAACTGAAAACTTACTATGGTTGGCAGAATGCCCAGAAGCAATTTGCAGGAAGCTGGTAAGATAAGCAAGACAAGACACGAAGGTATATGAACTAAGTTGTTCCCTACAAATTGCTTCGGTCAGTGTTCTTCCTTAAATAGGCTAAGGGAGTGGCCAATTAGCCCCAAGCCTTACTCTGGAGGAGACCTCCTCCTGAGGAGCCACTCCGGCCTTTTGGCAGCTCTGCGCGCCCGTGCATCGAGAAGAGGCTCCTCCTCTTTGTCCTCTTCACTTAAGGGAGTTCCTTGAGGTTCTGAAGGCCCTGGCTGAATCCCCGCCTCTGGCACCACATCTTCTCCAGCCTCCTCATTGTCTGACTCGAGTGCCAGCTACACAGGCTGCTGGTGCAGCACCACACCAGCCTCCTCGCTGTCTGAATCAGTTACTAGCTGCACAGGCCGCGTACGGGCCACAACACTTACTAACTTAAAAACCCGCAGTGGTTCACTTAACAACGGTGACAAGAAAAGTTTGTTCAAATGGAGCAAAATTCACTTAACTGCCTTGGAAATTTGTGGCTCAACAATGGTGGCCCGTTTAAGGACTACCCGTATTCATGATTTCTGATTTGCATATTACGAGGTGCCAAAGAAATCAGTGGATTTCCTAGAGTGATGGGATCAGCCAAATCTACTGTGAGTCAGCTGGGTGAATAATTCAAGAATTCCGCCAGCGTCGGCCTAAAAATATATCCCAGCATCAAAAATAGATACGCTGCATTTGGAGAAGCTGAATAAGTACGACAGAAATGTGGAAAATTGCAAGGAGTCATGGCTATATTCAAGAAAGATGCATGCAAAAATGCGTAGTGGAGAAAAGTTATTTATAACCACTGCGACATTGCTTATGTATAATTTGGGGTGGACGGGACGGAGGAGGGAACTTGACAGAATAGATTAATACTTGATTGCATACCCTCCTGACCCCAGATCGGATTTAAATTGAGCTGCCCATCCCTTCTACGATACAAGCAACAAAATGATGAACCGATAAGTAATGCTTCATAATCTTGGTGCTAGTTACTTGTAGCTTCTGTCATGCTGGCAAGACAAATTGCAGCTATCCGTATGCTCTCATCTTTACATGGATTAAAAGACACAAGGGCTCTTGCTTGGCTCCGCGTCTGATCATCCTTGCCAGGAAAAGGATGAGGAAAATAAATAAATAAATAATGAACATACGGGGCTCACAAAAATAGAAACGGCTCCGAGTTTCAGAAGAGGATTTTCTCCACGTTCGATTAGTAGAAAGGACATAGAAGAGAAAGGAATAGGAATAGGAATAGGAATAGGAATAGTAGTGGAGTGGAGTGGAGTGGAGTAGAGTAGAGTAGAGTAGAAAAGAATAGGAAACAAGAAATAGAAATATTTTCCTTCGTATATGGAATGGAATGGAATAGAATAGAATAGAATAGAATAGAATAGAATAGAATAGAATAGAATAGAATAGAATAGAATAGAATAGAATAGAATAGAATAGCAGAGGTGGAAGGGACCTTGGAGGTCTTCTAGTCCAACCCCCTGCTTAGGCAGGAAACCCTCCACCACTTCAGACAAATGGTTATCCAACATCTTCTTAAAAACTTCCAGTGTTGGAGCATTCACAACTTCTGGTGGCAAGTTGTTCCACTGATGAATTGTTCTAACTGTCAGGAAATTTCTTCTTAGTTCTAAGTTGCTTCTCTCCTCGACTAGTTTCCACCCATTGCTTCTTGTCCTGCCCTCAGGTGCTTTGGAGAATAGCTTGACTCCTTCTTCTTTGTGGCAACCCCTGAGATATCTACAATAATTCATTTAGTGACCGTTCAAAGTTACAGAGGCACTGAATAAAGAAACTTAATGTTCCTTTTTCACACTTAGCACCCCTTGCCACATCTTCCCTTACATTGGACAATATTTTCCCATTTGGCATTTCATCCTTTTTACAGGTAGTCCTCGACTTACAACAGTTCGTTTAACGACCGAAGTTACGACGTCGCTGAGAAGAGTGACCTACGACCATTTTTCACACTTACAACCATTGCAGCATCCCCATGGTCACGTCATCAAAATTCGGACGTTTGGCAACTGGTTCATGTTTACGACGGTTTTTAGGGTCATGTGACCTCCTTTTGCAATCTTCTGACAAACAAAGTCAATGGGAAAAATCAGATTCACTTAACAACCGTGTTAGTAACTTAACAGCTGCAGTGATTCACTTTAACGATTGTGGCAACGATGGTCGTAAAATGGGACAAAGAACAAAAATCTTGCTCAGAGACGGAAATGTTGGGCCGAATTGTGGTCGTAAGCCGAGGACTACCTGTACTTCATTTTTACATGTTATAAATTACAGGAGGCCAACGCCTTTATTTGGTCAGCTCAGGACCATAAAAGATCACGGAATCAAAGTTTGGAGAAGTTGAAAGGCTGGGTGGCGTTTTATGGTCTTGAGCTGCGGTCATAAAAACATTTTTCCCTTTCGCGGAATTCGACATTCTTTTATATGGGGAATAGTTTCACATTGGGAGACACAGCTTTCTACTTCTTTTTTTGCAGAAGCTGCTGGGGTAGATACTATTTCCTTTCAGTACCACAATGTTGAAGGAACTTTCAGCCAGAAGATCTCTGGGTAGAGATTTCATGACTTCTTCTGCTCCATGGACCAAAGGGAGTAAGTTGAATAGTAAGAGAGAATTTATTTTTTTTATTTTTATTTTATTTTATTTCGAATTTATATACCGCACCTTCTCCCGAGGGACTCAGGGCGGTGTACAGCAAGATAAAAACATACAATACAAACATTAAAAAACAATTAAAAGGATATATATTAATTTGGCCCCAATTTAAGATAACAAACCAATTAAAAATTAAAAATATGTTAAAAAATATGTTAAGCCAGCCCGGCTTGCTGAAAAAAGAAAGTTTTAAGGGCACGGCGGAAGGCACCGAGGTCTTGGATTCTCCTTTGATGTAGCGATTAAGATGGTGGCCTAGAAACCAGGAGACAGTGAGTTCTAGTTCTGCCTTAGGCATGAAAGCCAGCTGAGTGACTTTGGGCCAATCGCCAGGAGACAATGAGTTCTAGTCCCGCCTTAGGCATGAAAGCCAGTTGGGTGACTTTGAGCCAATCACCTGGAGACTGGGAGTTCTAGTCCCACTTTAGGCATGAAGGCCAGTTGGGTGATTTTGAGCCAATCACCAGGAGAAGGTTAGTTCTAGTCCCGCCTTAGGCATGAAAGCCAGTTGGGTGACTTTGAACCAATCACCAGGAGACGGTGGGTTCTAGTCCCGCCTTAGGCATGAAAGCCAGTTGGGTGACTTTGGGCCAATCACCAGGAGACAGTGAGTTCTAGTCCCGCCTTAGGCATGAAAGCCAGTTGGGTGACTTTGGGCCAATCACCAGGAGACGGTGAGTTCTAATCCCGCCTTAGGCATGAAAGCCAGTTGGGTGACTTTGGGCCAATCACCAGGAGACGGTGAGTTCTAGGACTCCTATCCCCACCCCACCTCCAGCTTTGCAACTGAAGCAAAGTAGAAAAGGCAGAAGATTCTCCAATGTGGAGGTCCTGTTTTTTTTTTAAATGACAGGTCAGTTGCTGGCAGGATTTAATTGTGGCTTAATGCCCTGGCTTGACAGACATTACAGATGGTAAATTTGATTCTGAATCTAATTGCAATTCGTTCTGTTTGATTGCATACTTTGCATTTTTAATCTTGCAATTTGCTTGAGATTCGGAATAAGCAAAAAAAAAAAAAGTGTTATGAACTCCACGATAAAGAAGCAAACGAGCTTTTTTTTCCTTGGAAGACAAGTCTTATGATTTATCAGGATTTATTTTATTTTTTTTTGGTATTAAAAAGATGCGTCTCAAGGCAGAGGTTCTGTCTAGGGCATTTCTTGGAGCGATGGATCAGCACTGCAGTTGTCCTCTGCGGCAGTGGTGAGTTTCAAAATTTTTTACTACCGGTTCTATGGGCATGGCTTGGTGGGTGTGGCATGGCCTGGTGGGCGTGGCAGGGGAAGGATATTGTAAAATCTCCATTCCCACCCTACTCCAGGGGAAGGTTACTGCAAAATCCCCATTTCCTCCCAATCAGCTGGGACTCGGGAGGCAGAGAATAGATGGGAGCGGGGCCAGTCAGAATTTTTACGACCGGTTCTCCGAACTACTCCAAATTTCCACTACCGGTTCTCCAGAACTGGTTAGAACCTGCTGAAACCCACCTCTGCTCTGAGGGCCTGTGGGGGATGGGAAATGGGACAGACGGCCTCCTGAAGCACCCTGCTGGCCAAAATGGGGCGCAGAGGGGCGCAAGTTCCCCCCCCCCCCACACCCCATTTTGGCCAGCAGGGTGCTGCAGGAGGCCATACAGGCTGAAAATGGGGTGCGTGGGGCAGTGGTGAAATCCAAATTTTTTTACTACCGATTCTGTGGGCGTGACTTGGTGGGCGTGGCAGGGGAAGGATACTGCAAAATCCCCATTCCCTCCCCACTCCTGGGGGAAGGATGTTGCAAAATCTCAATTCCCACCCCACTCTGGGGCCAGCCAGAGGTGGTATTTGCGAACTAGTCAAAAGTTCCGCTACCGGTTCTGTGAACTGCTCAAAATTTCCACTTTCTCTCGAACCTGCTGGATTTCACCCCTGGCGTGGGGGCCACCTGCGCCCCATTTTATCTAATAGAGGCACCACGGGCCGGTCCTTTGCTATTTCCAGGTCGGCCACGCAGACCGGATCTAAGCATCCTTCGGGCTGCATCTGGCCTGAGGGCCTTGAGTTTGACACCCCTGCTCTAGGGTGACAGAACTGGTAATTGCAAAAATCCTAGCAACCAACAGATGGCAACATAGAGAATTTGTTCTAATGTATTGCTATTATATTTTTTTGGAATTCAGATCTAGTAGCCCTATTTTCCATCCGCTTCCATGTTCCAGAGCCAGTTAATACAGATAGCGGACTCGACGTACTGTCATTTGTTTAGTGACTGTTCGAAATTTACAGTGGCACTGAAAAAAATTGACTTAGGATCAGTTTCTCACACTTACGACGGTTGTAGCATCCCCACGGTTATGTGATCAAAATTCGGCATGTTGTAACCGGCATGTTTTTATGACGATTGCGCTGTCCCAAGGTCATGTGATCACCATGGTGGCGCAGTGGTTAGAGTGCAGTACTGCAGGCTACTTCTGCTGACTGCTGGCTGACTGCAATTTGGCAGTTCGAATCTCACCAGGCTCAAGGTTGACTCAGCCTTCCATCCTTCCGAGGTGGGTAAAATGAGGATCCAGATTGTTGGGGAGGGCAATAGGCTGACTCTAAAGCACTGTGAAGTGGTATATTTATTTATTTATTTCATGTATTTATATATATATATAAATCTAAATGCCATTGCTATTTATAATCTTCCCAGTTGGCTTCCGACAGGCAAAGACAATGGGGGAACCCAGATTTGCTTAACGCCTGCATGATTCACTTGCAGTGATTTGCTTAACAACGATGGCAAAAAGGTCGTAAAATGGAGCCAAACTCAGAAATATTGTGGCTCAATTGTGGTTGTAAGTCGAGGACTACCTGTATAGTACTATGAATTCTGCAGCAAGATCACTTAATTCATCATTTCCCTTCTGGTTTTGAGGATAATTTCTGACTCACCACCCAAGAAGTCTATCTTCTGTTATCTAATATGTTCACAATGAATGCTACTTCCCCCAAAGCAAAACGTAGAAATATTTTCAATTTCTTTATATTTCTTCTTCTTTTTCTACCTAATGCTTCACTAATGGTTTGGAAATTTAATCAAAGGCATCAGATTTTAGAAGCGTTTTCCACTGGATTCTAAGGTACAGCTGTTGGACATCAGGTGAAAATGTGACACTTTCAATGCTGGCCATGTGTTTAATTGTCTTATGACCTTCCATCACAACTGAAAGAAAAAAATCCACAAATACTTCTAATTCCTACCTTTCGTTTATTGCATTCTTTTCAGAATTATCTTTTGGATAATTATAATTAAAACATCCAAGGAATGTAAAAGTGTTATAAATACAGGAATGCTGTGCAAATGAGATAGAGAGAGGGAGGCAGAGAGAGAGGAGAGGGGGAGAGAGAGAAGGAGAAAAAGAAAGAGGGGGGAGAGAGAGAGAGACAAAGTGGGAGAGAGGGGGGAGAGGGAAAGAGGAGGGAAACGGAGAAAGAAAGGGAGAGAGAGAAGGAAAGACGGAGGTGGGAAGAGAGGGAGAGAGAGAGAAAGAGAGAGGAGAATGGAGGGAGACTGAGGCGGAGAGAAAGAGGGAGAGGAGAGGGAGAGAGGGAGGAAGAGAGAGGGTGAGAGAGAAGACAGAGGGAGAGAGGAAGAGGGAGAGGAGAGGGAGAAAGGGAGGAAGAGAGAGGGAGAGAGGAAGAGGGAGAGAGAGAGAGAGAAGGAGAGAGGAGAGAGAAAATAGAGGGAGAGAGACAGGAAGAGGGAGAGAGAGAGAAAGGGAGCATATTATTTTCTAAGGAAAAACAGAACCAGAAGGAAGTTTATTTCAATCGTTATTAAAATGAAACTCTATCCCTCAGGCTACATCTACACAAAAGGGAGCAAATTTCTCTTTGATAGAAAGCTTACAAAGTAATATAGACTATCGCTGTATTAGATATTTGTTCTGCTTGAATATTCTAAAACGCCTATTGCCCTGTGGTGAACCTGAAGTAAAAATAATCAAGAAATGGCCACAAGTAAAACTCAAACTGTTTACTTCTGTGGTTATTTTTGCCTTTTCTAAGGTCAACGTATAATTGCAAATTACCCTGCAAAAACAACCAGAACAACGGCATCTGATAGGTTACCCATGACAGACCTTAAATGCACTCAAGGCGAGCACAGAAAAAGAAAGCTGGTTAAAAACTCGCTTAACCACTGTCTTGCTTAGTGACAGAAATTTTGGGCTGCATTGTGGTCGTGAGTCGAGGACTACCCCTATTTCCTTTCCTGCTTTGGAGATCTGTTTTGATATGGATGTTTGAAAAACACCCTGCTATTAAGCTCTTCTAGTGCTTGTGAAGGGAAACGGTGGCTCAGTGGCTAAGACGCTGAGCTTGTCGATCGAAAGGTCGGTGGTTCAAATCCCTAGTGCCACGTAACGGGGTGAGCTCCCGTTACTTGTCCCAGCTTCTGCCAACCTAGCAGTTCGAAAGCACGTTAAAAAAAAATGCAAGTAGAAAAATAGGGACCACCTTTGGTGGGAAGGGAACAGTGTTCCGTGCGCCTTTGGCATTGAGTCATGCCGGCCACATGACCATGGAGACGTCTTCGGACAGCGCTGGCTCTTCGGCTTTGAAACGGAGATGAGCACCGCCCCCTAGAGTCGGGAACAACTAGCACATATTATGAGGGAATCTTTACCTTTACTAGTGCTCGTGAAGTAAAAGCAAGGAAAGATAAATATAATTTCAGAACACCTCGTGACAGAAAAGAGCTCTAATCACAGAGACTGGTTGTTCTGGTCACACCTGCCAACAGGTTAAGCGACGGGAAAGAAAAATGCAGGAGAATCAGAGAAAGAAAACAGCAGCCAAAGCAGGATATCCTGAATGGGACAGGAGGCCTAGAAACCAGGAATGCCATTTGTTATTTACCTTTCGACTTTAAAACTCTCCCTTAGCAAAAAGGGGAAAAAAAGGGCCAACAACAGTCTAAAATTCCTAAAGATATCTGCCTGATGCACCAAAAATAACTCCAGGTAAGGTTCTTTTTTTGTCACCGAGGTGCTTTTGAAGCTTTCTTTCCATTTCACACCATCAAAGACGCAACCTACAATACAGTTTGAAAAAAAGTTTGCCTTTTTGGGAGTCAAAGCCATCTCCGGAAGCAAATTCAGCCCCCTTTCAAATAATGTAGGTCTTTTGAATTAAGGCATTGGAACTGGATTGTTTGATAGCTCCCAGATTCAAGTTAACCTTTGTTTCTCTGCAAGGGTGAGGGGGGAAGGAAAGGGGGGCGGGGAAGGAAAAAAAAAGGGGAAGGGAAAGGAAGGCAATGAAAAACAGAAAGAAGAAATAAAGGAAGGGAATGCAAGAAAAGGAAAAAAGAAGGGAAGGGAAGCAAAGGAAAAAGGAAAGGAAAGGAAAGGAAGAAGAAAGAAGGGAGGGGGAGAGAAGGGAAGAAAAAAGGAAAAAGAAGGAAGGAAAGGGAAAAAAGGAAGGGAAAAAGAAAAAGGAAGAAAGAAAAAGGAGGAGGACAAAAAGGAAAAGCAAGGGAGAAAGAAGAAAGGAGAAGGGAGAAAGGAGAGGAAAGGAAAGGAAGAAGAAAGAAGGGAAGGAAAAAGGAAAAAGAAGAGAAGGAAGGGAAATGAAAAAAATGAAAGAAAAAGGGAGAAAGGAGAAAGAGAAGGAAAGGGAAGGCAAGGAAGAAAGAAGAAAGGAGAAAGGAGAGGAAAGGAAGAAGAAAGAAGGGAAGGAAAAAGGAAAAAGAAGAAAAGGAAGGGAAATGGACAAAAAGGAAAAAAAGGAAGAAAGGAAGAAAGGAAAAAGAGAAGAACAGAAAGGAAAGGAAAGGAAAGGAAAGGGAGAAAGGAGAAGGGAGAAAGGGGAGGAGAGGAAGGAAAGGAAGAAGAAAGAAGGGAAAAGGAAAAAGAAGAGAAGGAAGGGAAATGGAAAAAAAGGAAAGAAAGGGGAAGAAAGGAAGAAAGGAAAAAGAGAAGGACAGAAAGGAAAGGCAAGGGAGAAAGAAGAAGGGAGAAAGGGGAGGAGAGGAAAGGAAAGGAAAAGGAAACATAGGGAAAAAAGAACTGGGCTGAACCTGATTGTTCTTTAATGATTCAATCTTTTGTTAGGAACATTAGTCACTTCATCTCACAGAGCCTCCTTCTACCTGTCCTTTCACCAAGACAACTCCAAGGAAGCACCATCCATGACCAGAGGTTCACTGGTTCCGCGTTTGCTCCTTCTCCTCTCTCCAGCTCTCCACTGAGGGAGCACAGCGGAGAAAGATCTTACAGGAATTGCCTGAGGTAAAACCAACATTTTGCTGATCGTATTCTCCTCCTCCCGAGAAGACGGATCTTGATAGCAACAGTGTCGTTTGAGGTCAACAGGACAGGAAAGATTAATATAATCTCCTTCCTAATCAGATTGAGCTAGTCCACAGGTACAATAGTACAGATCAGGGATTGGCTTCCTTTCCAAGAGGGATAGAGTCTGGAAATATCTCATTAATTTCTGGATTAAATTAATTTCTTTTTCCCTCTGGATCTGGCTCCCCTGCTTTTTAGAAAACCGTTTTCAATCAACCTGGCTAACAAGAGTTGACAGCACATTCTAGACATTGGGTCTCTCTTTGAGCCAAAGACAGGAGTCATCTTGAGCAGAGTATCTGGGTTATTGATTTCCAGTCTCAATCTATCCTCCAAACCCATGTGTTTTTTTAAAATTTTTGCAAATAGGCAGGTGTCTCCTTCCCTTCCTTGTTAGGAGGGGTGGGATTCAGCCGGTTCGGGTGAAGCGGATGCTACTTTTACATCTGGTCACCGAACCAGTAGTTGCAAAGACTGGCTGACCACGCCCACCCCACCCCACTCCTCCCAGGAGTCTCCACGCATAAGTGCAGGGCCTGCGCGGAGGCTCTGGGAGGGCGAAAAATGGAAGTTCCAGAAGTCTGGAAACGGGCCTGTTTCCGGCCTCTGGAGCTTGGGGGAGGCTGTTTTCGCCCTCCTGGAGGCTTGAGAAAAGCCTCCAGAGCTTGGGGAGGGCAAAAATGCCGTGGTGTAGGAGGCTGAGTAGGCCACGCCCACCCAGCAACCAGGCAGAGAACCTGTTGCTAAAATTTTTGAATCCCACACGTTTGTTAGGCCTTCACCTTAGCCAGGTTGGATACACTACTCTCTTCAGCCACTGGGGCCTTACAGAAATGTCCTTCTTGGCATACATGATGCCCATGTGGAGATGGTTTTGTGGCATCCCTCAGCCTTTTGCTCCTTTGTGGCTCTCTTTGCAAGGAATCTTGCAAGATTCTTGTCTATTCCATTTTAAAGAATTTCCCTGATAGGACCATGAAGTTGATCTGACCCATCTATCTCAGCAGGACCCTGATGTCTCTTTTCATATGACCAAGTTTTGTTCTTCTATTTCTTCTATTCATCTGACCTATGAGCGAAGGTTAGTACTAATTTATTCGATTTTTATCCTGCCCTTTTTAAATTATTTTTTTTTAAAAAAGCTCGAGGCAGCAAACAAACATAATGCTCCTTTTTCCTTCTCTGGTTTTCCCCACAACAACAAACAACAACCCTGTGAGGTGGGTTGAACTGAGAGAAAGGGACTGGCCTGTCACCTGGGCAGCTTCCATGCCTAAGCGGGACTAGAACTCACAGTCTCCTGGTGGTTGGCTCAAAGTAATCCAACCGTTTTTTATGCCTAAAGCAGGACTAGAACTCCCAATCTCCTGGTGATTGGCTCAAAGTAATCCAACTGTTTTTTATGCCTAAAGCGGGACTAGAACTCCCAATCTCCTGGTGATTGGCTCAAAGTAATCCAACTGTTTTTTATGCCTAAAGCGGGACTAGAACTCCCAGTCTCCTGGTGATTGGCTCAAAGTAATCCAACCGTTTTTTATGCCTAAGGCGGGACTAGAACTCCCAGTCTCCTGGTGATTGGCTCAAAGTAATCCAACCATTTTTTATGCCTAAAGTGGGACTAGAGCTCACAGTCTCCTGGTGGCTGGCCCAAAATCATCCTGTCAGTTTTCATGCCTAAGGCAGGACTAGAATTCACTGTCTCCTGGTGAATGGTCCAAAATCACCCAGCGTGTTTTTATGCTTAAAACTAGAACTCACCACCTCTTGGTGATTGGCTCCAAGTTATCCAGCCATTTTTCATGCCTAAGGCGGAACTAGAACTCACAATCTCCTGGTGATTGGCCTAAAGTCACCCTGTCAGTTTTCACGTCTAAGGCGAGATGAGAACATATTGTCTCCTTCTTTCTAGATGAGAACCTTTACCACTAGACCAGGGGTGGGCAAATATGGCCCCTTTATGACCTGTGGACTTCAACTCCCAGAATTCCTGAGCCAGCTTGGCTGTCTCAGGAATTCTGGGAGTTGAAGTCCACAGGTTGTAAAAGGGCCACATTTGCCCACCCCTGAACTAGACCAAAAAAAACATTCCACCTCACTTCATAACTCCCTCACTTAGCAACAGAAATGTGGGCCTCAATTGTGGTTGCAAGTCAAGGAGTACCTGTGTAAACAAACATCATATAAAACTATACACCGCCCAGAGTCACTTTGAGAGTGAGATGAATCGTACCTAAATTTGACAAATAAAGAAATAAATCTGTTCTGTTAATTGGAGGCTTTCTACCATACTTTTTGGAGTAAAGATGTACTTTTTTCCCCCTTAAAAGAAGGTGGAAATGTTGGTGCGTCTTATACACCGAATATAGCCATTTTTGGCCTCCTGAAGCCCTGCCTCACGCGTCGTGTTTTTGCAAAAAATGCACCCATTTTTTGCAAAACAAGGCGCACAGAGGCTTTGGGAGGCCTGCAGAGTTCTCCTGGGGGCCAGGGATGGCAAAAACCATTTTTTCCCCCTTGCTTACCTCTTCAAAATCTTGGTACGTCTTATACACCGGTGTGTCTTATAGTCCAAAAAATACGGTAATCTGAATCTTTCCTCCTTTTAGATTTACGTCTCCCAAATTTTGTGAAAACTGACCAACACGGAAAAGAAACTAAGAGATCCCATTTTGTCTTCTGGCATAACAGAATTCTTTATTCGGGCATAATTAACCTTGCGCTCACCTGTTCTTCAACCGCAGCTTAACTTCATTCAACCACGATGTTTTGCCAGACTGCGAGTCGGACTTGTGACCCTCCGAATTGGGAGACTGGGTGGTGTTGGTCGCGGAGTGGCCCTCTGCTGCCAAGGTATCTCTGTGGGCCCAAAAGCAAAGGGAAGGTTTGAGACCCCTGCTCATACATCGATCAAGATAAAACATCCCTTTCTGAATCGAATACGTTCGCAGAGTTCAAGTACTTCACTATTAAAGCATTTCCAGTCCAGGTTTCAGTCTGAAGTTCTCTGAAGCGGTTTTCAGAAAAAGCCTTCTCCATGTTGGTATCCACCAAGGGTATTGAGACAGCAACTGCTTAAATTGCTAGCCAGTATAACTTAAGGCAGAGAGTTATAGGAAATGTATCTCCATATATCTTTGAATGTTATGAGATGAAAAATTGCCATCACAATACAATTATAAGTAATGTGTATTTAAAAATATCACTTTATGTAAGAATATGGATGGATAATCTCTTTCTCTCTCTCACACACACACTGATTTATCACAAGATATAAAATTATCAAAAACCAACTTGATCCATGGGATTCAGAATAAAATTCGTTTTTATTCCGAAGGAAATGTACTTTAAAGCAGAAGAAACTGAGTTATGCCTTTTCCTTCCTTCCTTCTTTCCTATTCCTTCTCTCTCTCTCTTTCTTTCTTTCTCTTTTCCTTCGTTCTTTCTCTTTCTTTCTATTCCTTCCTTCCAGTGGTGGGTTTCCAATTTTTTTTACTACAGGTTCTGTGGGTGTGGCTTGGTGGGTGTGGCAGGGGAAGGATACTGTAAAATCTCCATTACCACCCCACTCCAGGGGAAGGATACTGTAAAATCTCCATTCCCTCCCCACTCTAGGGGAAGGTTACTGCAAAATCTCCATTTCCTCCCGATCAGCTGGGACTTGGGAGGCAGAGAATAGATAGGGGCGGGGCCAGTCAGAATTTTTACTACTGGTTCTCCAAACTACTCAAAATTTCCACTACCGGTTCTCCAGAACTGGTCAGAACCTGCTGAAACCCACCTCTGCTTCCTTCTCTCTCTTTTCTTTCTTTCTATTTCTTCTTTCCTTCTCTCCCTCTTTTCTTTTTCTTTCTTTTTTCCTTTCTTTCCTTCCTTCCTCCCTCCCTCCCTCTCTCCACTTAGTCCATTCCTGTCTGCTATACCGGTAACAAATAGTTTTCAAACAGAAATTGCAAACTAACTCAATATATTTATATATTAGTACAAAAATAATACATGTTTTTACCTGCCTCTTGCCTGTGTTACACTGAAAACTGCCAATTAAATTTTACGTAAGTATTACCTATCATAACTATTATAGCTATCGAGAGATGGTGGGATGTTTCTCTAATGCACTTCATATAAAAGTAAACTAAAATTCCTTCATGTTTGCGTTATTGGCTCATTTAATAATTTCTCCATCATACCCCCTCCATTTACAAGCAGATTATCAGGATTTATCACACACGTCTCTCCCAATTGCATGCATGTGGCTGGTGCAATGAAGTCTCCATTAAAAATGCAGTGAGAAAGGAAACATCTGAATTCCATTATTAGAGGATTTTAATTTATTTCATTTTTGCTGTTTTCAGCATGAAAGATCAATCAATCAGAGAAGGACTGGAAATTTGCTCAGTTTATGGGGAGCCAGAAAGCCAGAGATACACATACAAACAAAACAAGATTGCAAGAGATTTTTTTTTTTAAATGATCCATTGAATAATCAAATCAAGGAAGTCAATATTATTAAAGCTGAAGCTAAGCCTAGCAATTATTCTTCACTTATATTTTGCTTCAAAACAACTCCATTTTCCTTGTTGTTATCCACAGGAATAAATGGATCATAATAAGCACCTTGAAATGTACTCTTATCTAGTGGAGTCCTGAAAAATTAATAGATGGGAAAGGTAATTACTTTTATAAATATATAGTGGTTTGCTCGTAACTAGGTGTAACTGATTTAAGGGTGACATTGTGGAAAGGTTTCGTGTCTGCCATGCGAGAGGCCTGATTTTAGCCACTTTTCATTGGAGATTCCTGCACCCAAGCCATGGAACTTCCTTCTGTACAAATAATGGCTGAATTAATGGAACGCTAATTCTTTGCCCACAGATACATCAACCAAAGCAGGTCCTCTCAGGGGTGGGCTTCAAAAATTTTAGCAAGAGGTTCTCGGCTTGGTTGCTGAGTGGGCGTGGCCATGGTGGGCATGGCCTAGTCGGTCTTCTGCACCGGGGAGGGGGCATTTTTGCCCTTCCCGGGCTCCGGAGGCTTTCCTCGAGCCTCTGGAAGGGCAAAAATGTCCTCCCCAGGCTCCGGAGGCCCTCCAGAGGCCAGAAACGGGCCTGTTTCCAGCCTCCTCAAACTTCTAGTAGGCCTGTTTTTCGCCCTTCCTTAGCCTCTGTACACACCCTGCACTTACCTGCATCCAAAACGGGCCGCGTGGGGACTCCTGGGAGGGGCGGGGTGGGGTGGGCGGGCCCAGCCAGGAGTGGGACTTGGGGGTTCTCCGAACTGCACAGAATCTTAGCTAGAGTTTCTCCCGAACCCCTGCGAACCCCCAGCAACCCACCCCTTGGTCCTCTTAAGAATCCTACTTTCTGATCTTGGAGAAAGAAGAAAACGAATAGGGTGAGAAAGAAAAATGTTCTAATGTTCAACTCCTGCTGTCAAATCTGTATTGGGGGGAGGGAGGAGGAGAGTATGTTGTATATTTGGTGGGTTGAGAGCTTAAGATAGTTGAGATGGTTGAGATTCCATTACCGTGAAGGACACCTCTACTCTGGGTGCTCACCAGCCCTCTTTGTCCTCCCCCTTGTTGCAAGAATGCTAAGCCCCTGCATTGCTTTACCCTCAAAGCCTGACTGGGGAAATGCAAGAATACTTTCACCTTCAATTTCAGCATCTCAACAATATTCTTGCACTCCAGATCTTCCGTCACCTGCTTAACCCGTCCTCTAACTCCCACCCTACTTGGGTTTTTCGCTCCATACTTGGCCACACTCTACCAGCTGTTCTTGGATCTGCATGGTGCAAAGAAGGAATGTTCCTCCTCGGTGACCAAGGAGACAATGAACGTAAGGAGAAAAGTTAAAACTGCATTTCCTCAAGAAGAAAATATTTGTAGCTCCAGATTCAACTGTAGGGTCCTTGGTGTTCTCTGAGCTTGGAGGTTTCCTGGCAAACATTTCATCACCAAACTAGGCAACATCAACGGTGCTTGATGATGTTACCCAGGGTGGATTTGATTTACATCGAGTTGATTTAAATCACAATTTAAATCATGATTTAAATCACTAGTAAAAAGGCTTGATTTAAATCAACTCGATTTAAATCATAATTTTTAAAGAGCAACTGTCATCTCTGCTACTCCTTTGACCCACTGTTGACTCACCGATAGTCCCAGTGTTGCAGAATATACAGCCTCATGCTACGTAACTAAGCTCCCTTTCATGTTGAATAAACTAAATTATTTATGTATCTTAAATAGAAAACTATCTCACGATAGATTTTTACCCCAAAAGTTTTTTATTAAAATAAATTTGATAAAAATAAAAAAAAATCCAATTTAAATCAAAAAAATCCAATTTAAATCAAAAGAATCTGATTTTTTTGATTTTTTTTAAAAAAATCATTGATTTTTATCCACCCTGATGTTACCTAATCTGGTAATAAAACATCTGCGAGGAAACTCACCAAGCTTGGAGAACACCAAAGACCCTACAGATTTCCTCAACCCGGCAGCTCCAAGTGTGTTGGCTATCTTGGGTCAGTATTTAGATTACAGATTAACAGAGTTAGAAGGGACCTTATAGGTCATCTTGTCCAGTCCAGTGCATTTAGGGACTTGGGGAAGCCAAGGTGACGTCAAAGAGTTGGCTATGACCTGGGAATCTCCAATATTATCTCCATCATGAAATCATGAAACTTAGCTTGAACCACAAGAGACTGGCATTCC
This sequence comes from Pituophis catenifer annectens, assembly GCF_029215685.1. Lineage (NCBI taxonomy): Eukaryota > Metazoa > Chordata > Lepidosauria > Squamata > Colubridae > Pituophis > Pituophis catenifer. Next base: position 76,074,046 of record NW_027256888.1, read on the forward strand.
ATTTTCTGCTCAGCTTAAATGAAAATGAACACCTTTCAGCAAACATAAGCCTAATCTACTTCACAAGGCATTGAGAGGATAGAAACGGATAATCTCCTATAACCCATGGAGAAAGGCTGAGATGTCCACATATGAACACACATCAGTATTTCCCAGCTCCATGCAGGAGTTTTGCATGGATTAGTGTCAGTGGTGGGTTCCTCCCAGTTCGGTCCGGTTTGGCCAAGCCGGTAGTGGTGACGATATGACATCACCGAACCAGTTCTCCCCCCGCCCTCCCCCCCCACCTACCCACGTTATTCTTACCTTTTATTTGGTCCCACCCCCAATCTATTGCTGCCTCCTGAGTCCCAGCTGATGACTAGAGGGAAAAAAACTGTTTAAACTCTTGCCGTGGGGCTTCAAAGGGCCGTCCTACAGCTGATCAGTGTTAAAAGCAAACAAATGAGTCGGGTCGTAAGTGCGAGGACTGGTTGTAAGTGCGAGGACCTTCCAGAAATGACTCTGACCAGCTAGCCACGCCCACCTAGTCACATGACCTCCAAGCCACACCCACAAAATAAGCCACGCCCACAGAACCGGTAGTAAAAAAATTTAGAACCCACCCCTGATTAGTGTGATATAATGTTAATTATGAGACAGGGATCTCTATCCGAGAGATTAAGGCTGTGCCAGTCCTTCTTCCAATGAGGTGCTTTATGACAGGGTTCTTCAACCTTGGCAACTTTAAGACTTATGGACTTCAACTCCCAGAATTCCTTAGCCAGACATACTGGAACCTTGACAATTTTAAGACTTATGGACTTCAACTCCCAGAATTCCTCAGGCAGACATGAGGCATTCTGGGAGTTGAAGTCCATAAGTCTTAAAAATTACCAAGGTTGGAGACCCCTGCTTTATGATACGTGACAGAGAAGCCAAGTACCTCTTCTTGAAGCATTTCAGCAGGTGTCTACGGAGATTCTCAATCATCCAAGTCATGGTTGTCCCAAAGGTGTTTTCTCCAAAAAGAACCAGACTTTTTTGGTGTTTTCTTTGAAAACGTTTCGCTTCTCATTCAAGATGCTCCTTCAGAACTCAAGATATCTGAACTGAAGAAGCTTCTTGGAGGAGAAATGAAATGTTTTCAAAGAACAGTCCAGTGCCCTTTGGAAAAAAAAAATATTTGGGATATGTCTATGGAGATTCTCAGTCATCCAGATCATGGTTGTCCCAAAGGTGCATTTTCAGGAGGCAACTGGACTTTCTGGCTTTTTTTTGAAGACATTTTGCTTCTCATCCAAGATGCTTCTTCAGCTCTGACAGGATAGTGGGTCCTTCCATTCCCCACCATCCAGTCAGAGCTGAAGAAGCTTCTTGGATGAGAAGCGAAACGTCTTCAAAAGAAAAACCAAAAAGTCCAGTTGCCTCTGGAGAAACCATTTTTGGGACGTCTTTGGGAAATTTCAGCAGGTGCAATTTTTCCAGGCTCATAGGCCTGTTTGGGCAGCCGGCATGCAGAAGAACCCAAGATCAATCCCTTTCTGAACCAGCCACAGAAGCTTGGAAAATTGGTGGCTCGTTTACAAATTTGGAAAGCGCTGGGATCAGAGGTGGTTATTCAGCCGGTTCAGGCGAACTGGTAGTGAAAATCGCAGGTAGGCCCACCCACCTTTCCCGACTCTATACCATCCTATTTAGGCATGTTTTTGAGGCAGTGCGACCTAGCAGTTCGAAAGCATGTAAAAAATGCAAGTAGAAAAATAGGGACCACCTTTGGTGGGAAGGGAACAGCGTTCCGTGCGCCTTTGGCGCTGAGTCATGCAGGCCACATGACCACGGAGACGTCTTCAGACAGCGCTGGCTCTTCGGCTTTGAAACAGAGATAAGCACCGCCCCCTAGAGTCGGGAACGATGACTAGCACATATGTGCGAGGGGAACCTTTACCTTTTTAATGAAGCTGCCACTCAGCTGTATTTCTTTTCCCAATCAGGAACCCATTTTGTATAAGACAGTTAATGACTACCCAAAACTGTGTGAATAATATGATGTATTACGTGGTTGTTTGCATTTTTACCTCCCCCCACCCCATTCAGAGACTTTCCTAGCAGAGAAAACATTAGCAGAAGATCACATGACCCCTGCAGGTGAGGCGCTGAAATTTTGACCTGGAAGATCAAAATTTTCTAATTGAGCCAGATGGAAGAAAATGTGTCCTTTTTTCCCCTTCTTTCTTTCTTTCTTTCTTTCTTTCTTTCTTTCTTTCTTTCTTTCTTTTTTTTTGCATTTCTAGCACTGCATATTTTTTATATATAAAAAATAAAAGAACACCGCTTGGGGGGGGGGGCAAAAGCCCTACTATTCAGGTATATACAAAAGTATGAAGGCTATTGCTTAACTCATTGTAAGCCGCCCTGAGTCTCCGGAGAAGGGCGGCATATAAATCGAATAAATAAATAAATAAATAAATAAATAAATAAATAAATAAATAAATGTACTTTTATGGGGTATCAAGGGACCTGGTGGCTCAGTGGCTAAGAAGCTGAGCTTGTCGATCAAAAGGTCGGCAGTTCAGCAGTTTGAATCCCTACTGCCATGTAACGGAGTGAGCTCCCGTTACTTGTCCCAGCTTCTGCCAACCTAGCAGTTCGAAAGCACGTAAAAAAAATGCAAGTAGAAAAATAGGGACCACCTTTGGTGGGAAGGTAACAGCGTTCTGTGTGCCTTTGGCGTTGAGTCATGCCGGCCAGATGACCACAGAGACATCTTCGGACAGCGCTGGCTCTTCAGCTTTGAAACGGAGATGAGCACCGCCCCCTAGAGTCGGGAACGACTAGCACATATGTGCGAGGGGAACCTTTACCTTTACCTTTTAGGGAAATTAAGTGAATACCACAGCTGGCTGGGATGGAGTTTCCCCAGGATGTCCCGAAGGAAATCTTTTCTGAAGGATTTCCACTTTGTAATAGAGACCCTGCCTTCATCGTCAGCTCTTGCTTTAGCAATATTTTAGAGTTCCATCCTTCTGCTACCTTTAGGAAAACACCTAGTAATTCTTGTCTGTCAACAAGACAATATTATGTGCTAGCTCCGGAGGAAAACAAGAGTGCAGCGTTGAGTAAAGTACTGAATTATACAATTTTATCAATGCTTTGGAGTCCGCAGAATCTGAATAAGCCATGATGAGGTAACATGACACGTGAAACATGATAACTTTGCACAAAGGATGCACATTAGAACTTGCTATCGTGACACTGAATCAGAGGTGGGTTTCAGCAGGTTCTGACCAGTTCTGGCGAACCGGTAGTGGAAATTTTGAGTAGTTCGGAGAACCGGTAGTAAAAATTCTGACTGGCCCCGCCCCCATCTATTCTCTGCCTCCTGAGTCCCAGCTGATCAGGAGGAAATGGGGATTTTGCAGTAACCTCCCCTGGAACGCCCACCAAACCACACCCACAGAACCGGTAGTAAAAAATTTTGAAACCTACCACTGCACTGAATGTAGGCATGTAAGTCACATCGTCTGCTTCACATATTCAGTTGTGTTTGCCAGGGTTTTCCTGAAGGTGGATTTCAATTTTTTTTTACTACCGGTTCTGTGGGCGTGGCTTGGTGGGTGTGGCAGGGGAAGGACACTGTAAAATCTCCATTACCGCCCCACTCCAGGGGAAGGTTACTGCAAAATCCCCATTTCCTCCCGATCAGCTGGGACTTGAGAGGCAACGAATAGATGAGGGCAGGGCCAGTCAGAATTTTTACTACGGGTTCTCCGAACTACTCAAAATTTCTGCTACTGGTTCTCCAGAACTGAGCAGAATCTGCTGAAACCCACCTCTGCCCTGGGCGTAACCAAGTAATCCTTGACTTACGATCGCAATGGAGCCCAACATTTCTGTTGTTAAGTGAGTTTTGCCTCATTTTGTGACCTTTCTTTCCACATTCGTTAAGTGAATCACTGCAGTGGTTAAGTTAGTAACACGGTTGTTAAGTGAATCTGGCTTCCCCCTTGACTTTGCTTGTCGGAAGGTCACAAAAGGGGATCACGTGACCCTGGGACATGCGACGTCATAAATATGAGTCAGTTGCCAAGTGTCTGGATGTTGAACACGTGACCATGGGGATGCTGCAATGGTCGTAAGTGTGAAAAACAGTCAAAAGCAGGGGTGCTATTCATCAGGTTCTGGAGAACCGGTAGCGGAAATTTTGAGTAGTTCAGAGAACCGGCAAATACCACCTCTGGCTGGCCCCAGAGTGGGGTGGGAATGGAGATTTTGCAATAGCCTACCCCCAGGAGTAGGGTGGGAATGGAGATTTTGCAATAGCCTACCCCCAGGAGTGGGGTGGGAATGGAGATTTTGCAATAGCCTACCCCCAGGAGTGGGGTGGGAATGGAGATTTTGCAATAGCCTACCCCCAGGAGTGGGGTGGGAATGGAGATTTTGCAGTATCCTTCCCCCAAGAGTGGGGAGGGAATGGAGATTTTGCAGTATCCTTCCCCTGCCATGCCCACCAAGCCACGCCCACAGAACCGGTAGTAAAAAAAAATTGAATTCCACCACTGGTCGTAAAGTCCCTTTTTTCAGTGCCTTTGTAACTCCGAACGGCCACTAAATGAACTGTGGTAAGTCAAGGACTATCTGTAATGCAGAGAAATTTCCATGGACTGGACATTGCTTTCTATAAGTCTATTTCTGCATAGAATTAACTTAGCCTCACTTAGAATAGTGAAGTAGCAACTCGAAAATTACCGGAAGGAGGATTTTTACTCTATTCACACACACACAATTATTCTGTTTACTTAAAAGACCTGAGGGATCCTGATTTAGTTCTTGAAAAAGTCCTGCTAAAGTTCTTGGTGAGCAAGGAGGGAAGAGAGACCTGTTTTTAATTGTTAAATGTCATTTATTTAAATGCCGCTCTTGTTCTCTGTCTGACTTAGAAATTGGCTGGAATGTTGAACAATAGAGATCCTTCAACAAGCAATTAGACCAATGCAAGGAGTAATTAGAAGAGGGATAATTAAAACTTGCGTGCTTAGCAGAAATTCACTAAAAGACGCGGAAAAAATGCTTTCAAACAAAAAAAGCATCCAGAGAACTTCTGGCATCTACCATCTACGCTTTGAAAAAAAGTAAACTTGAAAAACCTAGGAATGTAGAACTCAATTTATTGGGCCAAATGACCCAGTTTTTTGCAAAAATCTTACAAAAAAATAAAATAAAAATCCTCGAATGCCAAAACAGGCCAACTATTTTTCTGCAGTCGAGTGTTTTCCTGTAAGATTTGAAGTATATGACAGTATAAAATATTTTTAAAAATGCTTGTTTCATAAAAAAAATAAAATAAGAAACTTTAAGATGCCATGAGCATCTTTTTTTTTTTCAATTTTTTTTTCAATTTATTTTTAAACATAAAACATAAAACACATCTTTTTAGAGCAAAGGTTTGAACCGGTATAAAGTAAGTATAAATTCCAAATTTCATCCATTAACATCTTAAAGAAGAAAAAAAAAGAAAAAAAGAAAAAGAGAACAAATCTAAACCCAATTCTTAGCATTCAATCTAACATTTTGTTCTAGTAGAATTTAACATTCTACTATATATCACCCTAAATCTTAAATTCCAAATCTAAACAGCTTTTTATAATATTCATTTATCATTTTAACAATCAGTATTTCATATATTTTCCTTACTTCAAAGACCCAAATCAAATCAGTGTTTCTTCAAAATCACATCTAAAGACCGACATATTTTACTCCCATCTTAAAAACATTTGAAAATCCATTCACTTTAAAATTTATTCCACATTTCCACCTATAATTTATTATACCCAAAATATTTTATTTTTGCTAGTTAAAGCTTCTTCTCCATTACAACTAATTCTAATGTTAAGTGGTTCATAACTTATATAGCTATTCCCCAGCAATATTTTCCTCCACTTCTATCAATTTGGCTTTAACTATTCTTCAGAAAAAGTAAACTTGAAAATTCTAGGAATGTAGAACTCAATTTATTGGGCCAAATGACCCAGTTTTTTGCAAAAATCTTACAAAAAAACCCAAAACTTCGAGTGCCAAAACAGGCCAACTATTTTTCTGCAGTCAAGTGTTTTCCTGTAAGATTTGAAGTATATTACAGTATAAAATATTTTTAAAAATGCTTGTTTCATAAAAAAAAATAAAACAAGAAACTTTAAGATGCCATGAGCATCTTGTGCTTGAACATTATTTTAATATATTTTGATTTTGAAAATTATTATTTTCCAGACAAAACTCTTAAGAGGTCTTTAGTTCTAAAAACAGTTCTTATTTTTCCTTTGCTCTAGTGTGAAAAAAAAAATCTGTTTTTTTTAGATGGAAGACAGATTGAATGACTGATGTCAATAGTAGTTCTAATTTTCATTGTAATTTTGTTACTAATCTAAATTGGAACTATTCATAATAATTTTTATTTATAAGCACCTAGAGCAATGGTGGGATTCAAATAATTTAACAACTGGTTCTCTGCCCTAATGACCGGCTGGGTAGGCGTGGCCAGGGGGTGTGACAGGCAGCACTCGGCCTCTTGCACTCCACTGGGAGCAAAAACGGGCCACCGGGGGGGGCGCTGCACCCCCTCATGCCCCATTTTGGGCCTAGTAGGCCTCTCTGCAGACTCCTGGGAGCAAAATCGGGCCACAGGGGGCCGCGCTGCACCTCCCGCACCCCATTTTGGACCTAGTAACAGTGGTGGGTTGCCCCCGGTTCAGACCAGTTTGCAAGAACCGGTAGTAAAACCGGCAGGAGGCCCCACCCACCGCCCCCAATGTCATCATTGGTGGTCTGCGCATGCGTAGAAGCAAGGTGCGTGCGCAAGCAAAGGGATTGCGCGCGCGTGATCCCGCTGCGAACCGGTAGTAAAGGAAAGTAGAACCCACCCCTGCCTAGTAGGCCTCCCTGCATTTACCTGGGAGTCAAAACGGGGCACGTGAGGAGTCCTAGAAGGGGCGGGGAAGGGAGGGGCCAGCCAGCAATTTAACAACCGGTTCTCCCAAAACCGGCTGAATCTCACCACTGACCTAGAGTTTATTAAGAACCAAAGCAACAATAAATTCCATGAACAACCATTCTGCAATCCAGAATGGATTAATACCCGTTTCCTTAACGGGTATTAAATATTTGCAAGAGCTAAAGAAAATGGCCATCTCTGCCGTTTCAAAGAAAATGTAGGGCCTGAAGAATCTAAATCCAATCTTCAAAGTGGTACTTGAGTTCCATTTTCATTAACTTAAGTTCTATATTGATTGGCCCCCACCCCTTCCATGGTCAATACTCATGACCCGTATTCCATTCAATAATTCATCATTTGAAATTTTATTTTGTAGATTTATTGCAATTGTGTCTTTTAATGGTCGAGTTGAGATGGAGGGAGCCCATTAGTTTCTAATGGACCTGAAAATACAGGAGATGGGGAATAAGTCTCGGTGCATTTTGGAAAAAAAGATTTGACTTGTTCTCAAAGCGAACATGTAGTCCTCGACTTAAAGCAGTTCGTTTAGTGACTGTTCAAAGGTACAACGGCACTGGAAAATGTGACTTATGACCCTTTTTCATAATTACAACTTTTGCAGCATCCCCATGATCATGTGATCAAAATTCAGATGTTTGGCAACTGGTTCATATTTATGAGGATTGTACTGTGTTTCCCCGAAAATAAGACCGGGTTTTATATTAATTTTTGCTCCAAAAGACGCATTAGGGCTTATTTTCTGGTTAGGTCTTATTTTTGGGGAAATACGGTGTTAAATGCACCCATCTGACAATCTTACCTGGGGCTTATTTTGGGGGTACGGCCAGTGGTGGGTTTCAAAAATTTTTACTACCGGTTCTGTGGGTGTGACTTGGTGGGCATGGCATGGCTTGGTGGGCATGGCAGGGGAAGGAGACTGTAAAATCTCCATTCCTTCCCCACTCCAGGGGAAGGTTACTGCAAAATCCCCATTTCCTCCCGATCAGCTGGGACTCGGGAGGCAGAGAATAGATGGGGGCGGGGCCAGTCAGATTTTTTTACTACCAGTTCTCCGAACTACTCAAAATTTCTGCTACTGGTTCTCCAGAACTGGTCAGAACCTGCTGGAACCCACCTCTGGATACGAGCTTATATTACGAGCATCCTAAAAAAATCATGCTAGGACTTATTTTCCGGTTGGGTCTTATTTCCAGGAAAACAGGGTAGTATACCCATGGTGGTGTGATTCCCTTTTGCAACCTTCTGACAAGGAAAGTCAAACCAGATTCACTTAACAACCAGGTTACTAACTTATCAACTGCAGTGATTCGTTTAACAACAGTGGCAAGAAATGTTGTAAAACGGGGCAAAACTCACTTAACAAATGTCTCACTTAGCAACCGAAATTTTGGGCTCAACTGGTGTCCTAAGTTAAGGACTAGCTGTAGTATATTATTATCCCATCTCTTCTCAATGGCTTCCCCACAGTTGCTATCTCCCATAGTTTATTTTCATGCTACCATACTGATTTATTTTATAAATCTCTTGTACGGATTATGGAGGTATGTGCAGCATTTGAAATATTCAAAAACATTGCAAAATAAATCTAAATTTGTTTAATCATAATTGTCAGTAGGGCAGACAAAACAGTGTGGAAAGTGGACATGGTAGCGGCTGGAAACAGCAGAACAGAGGAGAAAGAACTGGAGAAAAATCATAAAATACAAAGATCTGTAAGCAGAAATACAACCGCTGTCACAAAAGAAAGTAAAAATAACACCAACAGTAACAGGGGTCTTGAATGCAATCCCAGAATAACTGGAGTACCATTTGAACTCCATCAGCATTGAAAAAAAATCACCATCTGTCAATTGCAAAAAGCAGCTTTACTTGGAACCGCTTACATCCTGTGACGAGACTCTGGCCTGCGGAGTTGCCCTGGAAACAGTGAAGGAGTGGCCCGTGGTGCCTCTGCCAGCAAAACAGAGTTTGGGCGGGCCATGTGTGGCCCTCCTGAGCTCCATTTTTGCTGGCAGAGGGTTGCAGGAGGCTCTCCCAGCCGAAAACAGAGCTCGGGAGTCCATTTTCGCTGGCAGAGCGCTCGGGCCACCACAGGCGCCCACTGACATGAGTGATGTCAAGCTGGCGACGGCCACCTGGCCATGCTGACTCTGTCCCCCCACCAGGTCAAACACAACCCCGCCTCCCAGCAATTTGCCTCCTTGCTACAAACAGACTGTTTCAATTTCAGCTTCAGCACAGCCTGATTAGCACAAGCAGCTGATTGTCGGTTGGATCGGCCTCTTGAAGATCAGCTGTTTCAGGCTGCAGGAATTGCCATAGCCTATTGCTGCCTCCGCGCGCCCCATTTTCCGGGGGCTGGCGGGTGGACAGGGCTACATTCAGTGTATAAGACGCACCCAAATTTTCACCCTCTTTTAGGGGGGGAAAAAGTGCGACTTATACTCCGAAAAATACGGTAATAATTAGAGTGCTTTGTTCAACGGTGGTAAAAACAGATCATAAAATGGACATGACTCATTTAACAACTATTGTTGTGGCCCATCAGCGGCCTGTGCAGCTAGTAGCTGATTCCTACAGCGAGGAGGCTGGTATGGTGCTGCGCCAGCAGCCTGTGAAGCTGGCACTCGAGTCAGGCAATGAGGAGGTTGGAGAAGATGTGGTGCCAGAGGCAGGGATTCAGCCAGGGCCTTCAGAACCTCCAGAAGCTCCCTTAAGTGAAGAGGACAAAGAGGAGGAGCCTCTTCTCAATGCATGGGCAGAGAAAGCTGCCAAAAGGCAGGAGTGGCTCCTCAGGAGGAGGTCTCCTCGGGAGTAAGGCTTGGGGTTAATTGGCCACTCCCTTAGCCTATTTAAGGAGGAACGCTGACTGAAGCAATTTGCAGGGAACAACTTTGTTCACATACCTTTGTGTCTTGTCTTGCTTATCTTATCAGCTTCCTGCAAATTGCTTCTGGGCATTCTGCCAACCACAGTAAGCTTTCAGTATTATTCTTTGAATTCTTGGCGGCTGTTAATGCAGTTAATTAACAGCCGTTGTTGTAAAAAACTGGTTTATTTAGTAAACTAAGGTTCGAACGGACTTTGTGTGTGCTGCGTTCTTTGGGGTTCGTAGCTGGGGCAGAACAACTATCTTATGTAGCAACGGAAATGTTGGGCTCCACCATGGTCGTACGTTGAGGACTGCTTACATTGCCAAAGACAGAACCAATGAGCATATCAATACATTTAATTAGGCTTTCTCAGAATCGCTCCTGTTACATTTTGCCAAACACCTGAGCTAAATTTTACTTAGACCCTATTAGATTTTTATCTAAAAATAAATTATTGGATTCCTCACTTCGCATCCCAGCACACGAATGGGCGACACATGGCATCCGTGGACACAGTGTCCTATTCATAGTGAAGACAAGTGTTCAAACCCTGAAAAGGACAGACTAGATTGTTCCATCTTTGTAAGTGGCAAAAAAAAAAAGAACGAGATTTTTTTTTCCCCCTTCGAGTGTTAGCCTACGGAACAATTCACTTTTGCAATGTTTGAAATGTTTTGTCTCTTTACCGAAATAATTTCTAGCTGCTTGCTGTTATTTATACTGCGGTTCCCCTTGGGCCTCTGGTATTTCACACCACACACATTTACTCCATTAATTGAACATTCTGCAAATGTTCTCTTGGGCTTAACAATATCCTATAGGGCCGTGATGGCGAACCTATGGCACACGTGCCACAGGTGGCACGCGGAGCCATATTAGTGGGCACGCCAGCTCAGCTCTGGGGCGCATGCGCGTGCCGGCCAGCTGATTTTCGGGCCTTCTGGGCCCACCAGAAGTAGGGAAACAGGCTGTTTCCTGCCTCTGGAGGGCCTGGGGGCGGGGTGGGGAAGGCCCGTTTTTCTTTCTTACCTGGCTCCAGATCCTCTCTGTGTATCTGGGAAGGGCGAAAACAGCCTTTCCCACTCCCTTGGAGGCCCTACGGAGGCTGAAAGGGCCCACTTCCCGACTCCCGGTGGGACAGGAAGTGACTTTTTTCCTGTCCCCAGCCTCCAGAGACTCCTAGAGAGGCTCCTAGAGACTCCTAGAGAGGTTCTGGAGGCTGGGGACAGCAAAAAATGTTACTTCCTCTCCCACCGAGAGTTGGGAAATGGGCCCTTTCAGCCTCCGTAGGGCCTCCAAGGGAGTGGGAAAGGCTGTTTTCGCCCTTCTCAGATACACAGAGAGGATCTGGAACCAAGTAAGAAAGAAAAACGGGCCTACCAGGCCATCATGTGCCAGGAGCGGGGGGGGAGGGGGTTGTGCATGCATGCGCGTGGGCACATGCGTGCGTGATCCTCCCCGCCCCCCCTCTCCTGGCACGCGATAGCAAAAAGGTTAGCCATCACTGCTATAGGGCTATGATGACGAACCTATGGCACCCATAGGCATATCAGTGGGCACGCGAGCTCAGCTCAGCTCCCACCGGAAGTTGGCAAACGGGTAGTTTTCAGCCTCTGGAGGGCCTCCGGGGGAGTGGGGGAGGGAAGGCCGTTTTCGCTCTCACCATACTCCTAGAGAGGCTCTGGAGGCTGGGGACAGCTAAAAATGGGCCTTCCGGTCCCACCGGAAGTTGGCAAATGGGCCGTTTCTGGCCTCCGGATGGGGGGGGAGGCCGTTTTCGCCCTCCCTAGGCTCCTAGAAAGGCTCTGGAGCCAGATGAGAGAGAAAAACGGGCCTACTGGGCCATCGCGTGCCAGGAGTAGGGGGAGTGGGGAGGGGATCGTGCGATCATGTGCAGGGCGCATAGAATTATGGGTGTGGGCACATGCGTGCGTGACCACCCCACCACCCCTCCTGGCACGCAGTGGCAAAAAGGTTAGCCATCACTGCTATAGGGCCACTCAAGGCGATTTAATCTAAAGTCAACAGCTGCTCTTCAATTTACGATCACAATTGAGCCCCACATTTCTGTCTGGGTTCAACTGTGGTCGTAAAATGAACCTGTTTTGCTAAGTGAGACAGTTGTTAAGTGAGTTTTGCCCTGTTTTACGACCTTTCCTGCCACAGTTAACCGTGTGTCACTGTAGCTGTTAAATTAGTAATACAGTTTTTAAGTGCCTGGTGGCTCAGCAGGCTGATAGCATTGTGATTAACACCAGCTGTCTGCAATTACTGTAAGTTCGAATCTCGCCAGGCTCAAGGTTGACTCAGCCTTCCATCCTTTCTAAGGTAGATAAATTGAGGACCCAGTTTGTGGGGGCAATAAGCTGACTTTGTATAAATATACAAAAGAATGAAGGCTATTGCTTAACGCATTGTAAGCTGCCCTGAGTCTCCGGAGAAGGGCGGCATATAAATCAAATTACAAAAAAAAAAAAAAAGTGAATCTGGCTTCTCCATTGACTTTGCTTGTCAGAGGGTCCCAAAAAATGATCACATCACCCGGGGATGCTGCAACTGTCCTAAATACAAGCCCGTTGCCAAACATCCAAATATTGACCAGTAGATCCCCTGTAAGCCACCTGCAACCTCCTATGATCCCATAGTTCTAGAAACAAATTTCTGAACAAGAATATCAGAATGATGGTGTTCTTTCCTTAAGAATAGTAGTATAAAAGTGTTGTGCCTTCTCCACGGTATTCAAACGGCATCTTTCTCCCTTGCATCTGAAAATTATCCCAGCTGGTGCGTCCCACCGGAAGGGTATCTGTAAATTTTGCAATTCCTTAACAAGAAAGCCAAATTCTTTTCTAGCTTTCAACATTTTAGGAGGCAATTCTTTATAAATTCCAATTCGTGAGCCCCCGACTTGTACAGAAGTGTAAAAGGATTTTTGCAGGATATCATTTCTTATTTCTCTTTCTGTAAAATATATGACCACATCTCTAGGTAATTGTCTTTGTCTGGCCACCCAAGAGTTCACTCTGTAAATTTTGTCTATTTTATGAAAAACCACATCAGGATTAACTTGTAGAATCTTAGCCAAGGCCTCAGAACAGACTTGTCTCAAATCCTGTCTTTCCTCCTCTCGAATTCCCCGAAGCCGTATAGCGAACTCCATTGCCCTGAATTGTATCATAACAATCTCGTCTTCAACTCTCTGCATTTTATTGTCAACATCAGCAATTTTATAATCATTGTCTTTCATCTTTACATTAACTTCTGATTTAAGTTCTTCAACTTTAGAATCAACTTTCCCAATAAATTCTGCCAGGCCAGATGCCACTTCTGATATTTTTTTGGTCACCTTGTTTTGATTCTGTTTCACCATATCTTTAACTTCATTAATTTCCTGCATAAATTCCTGGTGTGATTTTTGAAGTTTATCATCTATCCCCTGATGTGATTTTTGAAGTTTGTCATCTATCTCCTGTTGAGATTTTTGAAATTTATCATCCAGAGTTTTAGAAATAAATTCTTTTAAATCTCCCACATCAAATTCTCTTTTTTGGGTCTGTAGCTGTTGAGCAGGGGGAAGCTGCGTTTCATGTTTGTGTGTGGGGGATCCCCCCCCTGTTGCCTTCCCTTCCTGCTTCTTTGAAGCCATCGTGCCACGTAAGCTAGTTTTTCTGAAGAGGGAAATTCCTTTTCCTTTCCCTCTTCCACAGAAACTTCTAAAAAAGTCCCCCAGATTTAATCAAGTGAAACTGAAGTAAAACAAAGTCAAATTTTAGAAAAAGAAATTTCTCCACGTACATCTACAGTTTTGGAGATTAAAGAGAGTGAAGAGAAGCAACCTCAACGAGAACTGCAAGAACAGTCCAAGCAGGAATTAGAAGGAGTGCAAGGTGCAGAAGGAGGTTTTTTGGATGAGCCCTTGCTGGAATCTTCTCCAATTTTGGACTCAGTTCGGATGATTGAATCTAAGGATCAACGTATAACTAGAGCTCAATCTAAGTTACTTAAACAAAAGCAACAACAACAACAGGAAAGACAAGACAAGGAGGCAGTTAAGAGTACTGCACAAGAGATTGGAGCTATGGGAGGAGCGAAATCGAAGCTTTCGGATGATCTTCAAGTATTTTGCTCTGTGCTCCGAAAAGAGGCTCATGACCTTTAAGTGTTTATCTTGGAATGTTAATGGGTTGAATTCAGCACAGAAAAGGAAGAAATTATTTATATATTTGAAACAATTTAATAATGATATAATTTGTTTACAAGAAACGCATATCACAACTCAAGATCAAAAATATCTGATAAACTCCAAACTAGGAACACATTTTATATCTTCAACTTCGCAAAAAAAGAATGGTGTGGTTATCTATGTAAATAAAAAATTAACAGCTAAAGTTATAGAAACAGATGAAGATGGTAGGTTTGTAGCAATTGAATTGCTTACGGCAAAGGGCCAAATTCTTTTGATTGGAATTTATGCTCCCAATCAACAACAGGACTATTTCTACAAGATGCTACATACCAAAATACTGCAATGGGATTACAGATCTATTTTAATTATGGGAGACTGGAATGGAGTAATTGATTCTAAATTAGATAAAAAGAGTTTGGCAAAGTCTAGAATCAGACTACCACAGACTTTTTTTGACATGAAAGAAGATATGGAACTAAAAGATGTTTGGAGAATACATAATCCAAAAGAACTGGACTACACTTTCTTTTCTGATAGACACAGATCCTTCTCTAGGATTGACTTTATCTTGTTGTCAGATGATTTACTTGTTAAGACAAAAAGAACAAAGATTTTTCCAAGAACTTTGACTGACCACAGCCCAGTATGGATAGAAATTGAGATGGATAAAGTTGAGAGATGCTCCTGGAGATTAAATGAGAACTTGTTTAGATATGAAAAAAATACAACAGAACTTAAAAAGCATCTGAAAGAATTTTTTGAAATAAATCTGAATAAAGGTACCCCAATTGAAATTGTCTGGGACGCAAGTAAAGCTTATATGAGAGGGGTACTTATCTACATGAACTCTAAACATAGACTGTTTCGACAAAAGAAAAGATCTGAATTGGAAATAGAAATAAAGAATAAAGAACAGTTACTTATTAAAAATCCAACAGATGAAAGAATAAGTAGTGCTATAAAACTTTTGAAAGACCAATTTCAAATGCTTATGGCGGAACAAGTTGCAACAAACTTACAATATGCGAAGCATAATACATTTTGCAACGCTAATAAACCGGGCAGATGGTTGGCTTACACATTGAGGAAAAAACAAAGTATACGGACTATAGATAGTATTGATATTGGAGGGAAAGAAATTTTTCAACAAAAATTAATTAAAGAAGCTTTTGTGGACTATTATACCAAATTATATGCCAAGGAGGAGGTGCAGAATGGACTTATAGAAAAATACTTAAACGATAAAAGAGTTACAAAAATTACTGATCAGCAAAAGGAAAGAATGAATTATCCTATAACAGAGGAGGAGATAATAGTAGCAATTAAACAGTTAAAAACAGCCAAAGCTCCTGGTACGGATGGTTTGACTGCAGTGTATTACAAAACCTTGCAAGCTGAAATGGTGGAACAACTTAGAGATTTATTTTGTAATATTCAACAAGGGGGTAAAATACCCCCATCATGGACAACAGCTTACATATCTTTGATACCAAAAGAACAAGTCGGTCCTAAAAAACCAGAGAATTATAGACCAATATCTCTTTTGAATACAGACTATAAAATCTATGCGAAAGTATTAGCCAACAGGTTGATGCCAGTAATCCAAAAGGTGATTCATGAGGACCAAGCGGGATTTATCGAGGGCAGACACATGAAGGACAATGTAAGGCAAGTAATAGATTTATTGGAATATCTTGAGAAGAATAAACAGATTCCTGCAGTGCTGGTCTTTTTGGACGCAGAGAAGGCCTTTGATAGAGTTGATTGGAATTTTCTACTAAAGACTTTAAAAAAGATGGATTTTGGGGATCAATTTATACAGGCGATTTCAGCAATTTACCAAGAGCAAAAGGCACAGATCATCATTAATGGAAGTTTGACAACAGAGTTTAAAATTGAAAAAGGAACAAGACAGGGATGTCCGTTGTCCCCACTTTTATTTATTCTAACACTAGAAGTCTTGTTAAATACAATACGGGACTCTAATACCTTGAAAGGAATAAGGATTAGGCAAGAGGATTACAGAATAAAGGCATTTGCAGATGATCTGGTTGTTACCCTATCACAACCAATGGAATCAATAATCCTGATGAAGGACATTATACAAGACTATGGTAAAGTCTCAGGTTTTAGACTGAATCCAAAAAAGACTAAAATGATAGTTAAAAACATGACACAAGATCGTAAACATGAGCTTGAAAGGAGGGCAGGTTTTGAGACTGTACCTAAGGTAAAATATCTAGGAGTTCAGGTTGCAGAATCAAACATGAAATTGTTTCAAAATAACTATGAGGTGTTGTGGCGAGAGGTGCAGAAAGACATGGAGACTTGGAAAAAACTGCAGCTGTCTTTACTTGGAAGAATAGCAGCAGTTAAGATGAACATTTTGCCAAGATTTCTTTTTTTGTTTCAAATGATTCCGGTGCTTAAAAGTGATAAACAATTGAAAGTTTGGCAATCTGGAGTGAATAAGTTTGTCTGGAACGAGAAGAAGCCGAGAGTGAAATTGAAAATTATGCAAGATGTTCCAGAAAGAGGAGGTCTTAAACTTCCAAACCTACAGCTATATTATGATGCGGCAGCTTTAACTTTAACAAGTGATTGGTTTGGAAGGAAAAAGACTGGAATATTGAATGCAGAAAGTTTTGATCTTGAATTTGGATGGCATGCTTACTTATTTTACGATGACAAAGTAGATAAAGTATTTAAAAGTCATATACTTAGAGATTCTTTGATGAGAGTTTGGAAGAAGCACCGACTCAAATGGGATTATAAAATACCGCTATGGCTGGATCTTGGTCATACTTTGTGGAATACAAATATAATGTCACTCGGGGGGTTTTTATATAAAGAAGTTCTTTTTACAGATGCGGGCAGATGGCAGCTGAAGACATTGCAGACACTGTTGGATGAAGGGATTAGTTTAACTTGGCTACAATATAATCAATTACAACTGAGATGGAAAGAGGACCAAAAAACTGGTATTATGTTGCATGAGGAAGAATTGGTTAGACATATAAGAGAGAAAGGTCCAATGCATATTAAAAGGCTTTATAATGTTTTGCTAGAAAGAGATTCAGAAACTGAACTAGTTAAAGACTGTATGATTAAGTGGGCACAGAATTTTGAAGAACCAGTGATGCTGGAAACATGGGAAAAAATTTGGGTTCAGAATGTTAAATTTACACAGTCGCAGAACCTGAGGGAAAATTTCTACAAAATGTTTTATAGATGGCATTTAGATCCCAAAAAGTTGTCATGTATGTACCCTAATGTTCAGCCAAAATGTTGGAGATGTGAATGTTTGGATGCTACGTATTATCATGTTTGGTGGACCTGTAGGAAAGTTAAGGCTTTTTGGATAAAAATTTGGTGGGTCATGCAGAATGTTTTGAAGAAAAAAATTCAATTTTCTCCGCAACTGTTTTTACTGGGTATAGTTAAGGGTTTTACATTGGGTGAAACAAAATTGATATTGTATATGATAACAGCAGCAAGATTGTTGATAGGTAAATACTGGAAGAATGAAGCTTTGCCCACTATTGAGGAATGGACTTTGAAGATGGCCAGTTTTGCAGAGATGGCGAAGATCTCAGCATATTTAAAAGATTGTTCACAAGAGACTTATGAATGGGAATGGAAAAGGTGGATAGAATATGTTCAGAACAAATACCAAACTAGAAAGTATCAAATAGCTTTTACTTGATAATAATGTACTAGAAATTTTTTAATGTAATGAGATAAAGAGAAAAATTATACAGGGGAGGGAGGGGCTCAAGTTTATATATAAGTGTTATATTAGGGTTCTTCATGATTATGAGTATATTATAGGGAAGTCTGGGGGGAGGGGAGGGTTAGGGAGGGTTAGGGAGGTTGGGAAGTTTGGGGGGGGAGGTGGGGGGGAAAAAAGGGGTGAAAATGTAATTGTAAAACTTTTGCAATAAAAAAAAAAAAAAGAATATCAGAATGATGGAACTGAAAACGACCTTGGAGGTCTTCTAGCCCAACCCCCTGCTCAAGCAAGAGACCCTATCCCATTTCCGAAAAATGGTTGTCCAATCTCTTCTTAAAAACCTCCAGTGTTGGAGCATTCACAATCTCTGGAGGCAACTTGGTTTATTGTTCTCGCTGTCAGGAAATTTCTCCTTAGTTCTAGGTTGCTTCTCTCCTTGATGAGCTTCCATCCATAACAACCTCTTGATCCTTCAAGCAACTTTCGGATTATGGGGTGCTGTCTGAGCTTGGTGTCTTTCAGTGCTGACATCACCGATTTAAGGTAGTGAAACATCTGCCAGAAAACCACCGAGCTTTGAGAGCACCAAGGACCCAACTGTTCAACCCTGAGCTACAAATAACAGTTGCTGGAATTGGGTATGTCTAGTTTAATGAAAAGAAGGACTAGGGGAGACATGATAGCAGAGTTCCAATATCTCGGGGGCTGCCACAAAGAAGAGGGAGTCACGCTATTCTCCAAAGCACCTGAGGGCAGGACAAGAAGCAATGGGTGGAAACTAATCCAGGACAGAAGCAATTTAGAACCAAGGAGAAATTTCCTGACAGTTAGAGCAATTAATCAGTGGAACAACTTGCCTGCAGAAGTTGTGAATGCTCCAACACTGGAAGTTTTTCAGAAGAGATTGGACAAACATTTGTCTGAAATGCTATAGGGCTGTGATGGCGAACCTATGCCATGAGTGCCAGAGGTGGCATGCAGCACACTCTCTGATGGCACGTGAGCCGTCACCCCAGTTCAGATTTATTTATTATTATTTATTTATTTATTTGTTAGTTTGATTTATATGCCGCCCTTCTCCGGAGACTCAGGGCGGCTTACAATGCGTTAAGCAATAGCCTTCATACTTTTGTATATACCTGGTTAGTAGGTGTTCTTTTTTATACAAAGTCAGCTTATTGCCCCCACAAACCGGGTCCTCATTTTACCTACCTCGGAAGGATGGAAGGCTGAGTCAACCTTGAGCCTGGTGAGATTTGAACTCGCAGTAATTGCAGGCAGCTGGCAGCTAAATACGACTTTAACAGTAGTTTAGTCCACTGCACCACCAGGCTCTCACAGATTCACTGTGCATGCATGCGCGCGCCTCCCGCCGGCCAGCTGGTCTTTGGGTCTCTGCAGCGCATGTGTGGGGGCACGCCCCCCCCCGCACATGCATGCATGAGAGCAGCATGCAGGGGGCCCGGGGGGGCATACGTGCATGCACAGGGGCGGGCGCATGGGCGGGGGCTACACACGCATTGCATTTTGGGGGTTCCGGCGTGTTAACACACGCGCATGAGCCCTTTGGGCACTCGATCCAGAGCAGGGGTGTTGAGGAATTCGCAGAGCAACCCTTGAGTAGCAAGGGTGTGCACATGAAAAGCGATTGAGAGTGGTTAGGAAATAACACAGCCAACACACAGATACACTGAGTTGTGTTTACTTTCAGGAAATAGTAATAAGGCACTGTCCAATAAACAGTCCAGGTCATTCACGTATAAAGCAGTAGATGGTTAAACAATAGTCCAGGGATAATCCAATAACAAAGTCTTCTTACCAGTCGTTGTAGTCATACACAATAAACAGTTGCAAACAGTTGCAAACACAGCAAAGAGAATCAAAGAGAAACAAACGTCAGGTTTCGATGTCATCTCAAATAAATTGCACTCCCAAACAATTAATCTTTGCTGAGATATTCCATTTATTGAGTACGACAGATCTGGCCCCGACTCATCGTAGCCGATACTAACCCTCTGACCCCCCAAACCCTTCCCTTTCCATTCCCCAATTCTCATCTTCTCATTGGCCATCTTCCAAATCAGTCTTCCCAGCTCCTGCCTTCAACCCCAGGAATGTCCCCCTCCCATCCCATCTCCTAGGGGATATTATCTACAGAGAAAATAAGTAGGTGAAAAGTCAAGCCTTGTCGTCTCCTCTTTATGGCAGCATTGAAATGCTGATACAAACCATGTGTCTAGCTCCCTCTTAAGGACATTGGCTACAGAGCTAACCAATCAGGACACAGTATGATACAGCAATACAGCAGTCTTAAAGCTATAATGATGGTTTATATATTGCCAACCCAACAAGTTAGGTAAAATCATTTCCTAACAAGGGGGTTGGACTAGAAGACCTCCAAAGTCCCTTCCAACTCTGTTATTCTATATTCTTTCCCATCGGTAACTTTTTGCATTCTTGCACACTGCATTCCGCTATATTTATGAAAACCCCGCTTCATCAAAACCTAGTTATCCTTTCCAGCTCAGGCATATACAGGCTTTGAACTCCAACCAGGAGGTCCCCTGATCTGTGGAAATCGAGAACTCGCACCTGCTCTTCATCCCACCCTCTCTACAGCTAAAAGTCATGGTTGCGTGACTTCTACGCTGCAAAGGGGCATATGGACACCTGGTCTCTGCATTGAAGAAGAGACGTCTGTTGTCAAGAGAGAGAAAAAAATGCACCACAATAGGAAGGCTATGACTGAATTGGAGGAGAGACAAAGGATAAGCAGACAAATAAATAGTATGTATTCAGGTGTGGGTTTTTCTTTTTTTTAAAGATTACCCCAGGAAAATATACAAGAGGAAAAAAGAGCTGAGCGGTGCTCCATAAATCCCAGTTTCCTCCAATTTAAAAAACTGCCATAAGGTTCTGGGCAGGGGAGACCCCGGAGAAAATGAACGGCCAAGGTTACCGCAGAGTCAATAAGTCTAGGGATCAATAATGCTTAGATACTTGCAGCTGTTTTTTTTTTTTTTTTTTAGTGCTACCTCTGATAACGATCAGACCTGGGAACCAAATTCTCCCGTCACATTTCCGAGCAGAGAAACAAGTTCAGAAATGAATCCAGGCAATCCAAATTACCCTGTTTCCCCCAAAATAAGACACCCCCTGATAATAAGCCCAATCAGGCTTTTGAGCACATGGCAATAAGGCCAAGCGCTTATTTCAGGATTCAAAAAAATATAAGACAGGGTCTTATTTTAGGGGAAACACAGTAGTTCAAACAGATTTTTTTTTTTTTTTTTTTTTTTTGCTGAGTGATTTATCGAGCCATTAATCTGTTCAATTCGGAGCTTCGTTCGGTTCCTTAATTTTTATTCTTGATGCAAATACGCCTCCAGGAAGACCTGAGCGGGATGTCAATACAGGTAGTCCTCAACTTACGACCCCAATGGAGCCCAACATTCCTGTCGCTAAGTGAAACATTTGTTAAGGGAATTTTGCCCCGTTTTACGGCCTTTCTGGCCGCAGTTGTTAAGTCAATCCCTGCAGCGGTTAAGTTAGTAACATGGTTGTTAAGTGAATCTGGCTTCCTCATCGACTTTGCTTGTAAGGAGGTCACAAAAGGGGATCACATAACCCTGGGACTGTGCAACCGTCATAAATATGAGACAGTTGCCAAGAATCTGAATTTTGATCATGGGGATATGGCAATGGTCATAAATGTGAAAAACGGACATAAGTATCTTTTTTTTTTCAGTGCCATTGTAACTTTGGACAGTCACTAAATGAACTGTTGTAAGTCAAGGACTGCCTGTGTGTGTGTGTGTGTGTGTGTGTGTGAGAGAGAGAGAGAGAGAGAGAGAGAGAGAGAGAGAGAGAAGGAGAGAAAGAGAGAGAGAGAAAGAAAGGAAGGAAGGAAGGAAGGAAGGAAGGAAGGAAGGAAGGAAGAAAAAAAGAAAGAAAGAAAGAAAGAGAAAGAGAAAGGTTTCCGTGACTGGTTGTGTATGATTCTAGGGCACAGCGCTCATTGCAATTTCTTGGCTGAGGAAACCAGCGTTGTCCAAAGACAATTTCCATGGTCATGTGGCCAGCACAATTACACGCCAAAGAGCCCATGGAATGCTGTTACCTTCCCACCGAAGTGGTACCTATTAATCTACTCGCGTTCGAATGCTTTCGAATTGCTAATTGGGCAGGAGTTGGAGCAAGGAACAGGAGCTCACCCCATCATGCGGTGCTCGGGTCTCGAACCCCTACTGTCAGCCCTCCAGCTGACAAGCTCAGCACCTTTAACTGCTGAGCCATCGCGCCCTGTCTACATACAGTACATACCAACAAGCTAACCTTAAGCAGAAAGACCAGCTTCCCCAGGAATAATGGCCTAATATATACACATTGAATTTGCACATCTTTTATTGAGGTTTATTTTGTTCAATAGATTATTATGCCCAGCTACATCTGTATGCTGGGAATACTTATATCTATACACTATCTACCTACCTCTCGGTATAAGGTTGCGGTCATACTGGAAGAGAACGGCTAAAGATGAAAAATGATTATAATAAAGCACCCTGAGAAAATTCCTGTGGGCATCCAGATATAATCTCAGTATCTGATTTCTCACAGCCCTCACGAGGGTTTCTCTTTCTGCATCAATGGCTTGAAATAATTTATATTTGGGCTCTAATGCTGGGAAAGATAGAAGGGAAGACAAGAAGAGACGAAAGAGGGATGGACTCGGCTACAGCGATGATGAATGTACAGTTGGAAGAATGGCAAGACCAGTGAACAGACCAACATGGAGAACATCCGTCTGTGTGGTCACTGAGACACTGAGCTTGTCGATCAGAAAAGTCGGCAGTTCGGCGGTTCGAATCCCTAGCATAGGTCTCCTGCGTCAGCAGCGGGTTGGACTAGATCAGGGGTCTCCAACCTTTTGAACCTCAGGGACCACTAAATTCATAATTTTAAATCCTGCGGACCACTAATATAATCTGCCTAATGACCGGCTGGATGGGCGTGGCTAGGTGGTCATGTGACTGGGTGGGCATGGCCAACTTAATGTCACTCATGTGAAGGGGCGCCTCGCCAGCCTCTACTCACCCCTCCCCGCCACTCCTGCTTAGGCAGGAAACCCTACACCACTTCAGACAAATGGTTATCCAACATCTTCTTAAAAACTTCCAGTGTTGGAGCATTCACAACTTCTGGAGGCAAGTTGTTTCACGGATTAATTGTTCTCACTGTCAGGAAATTTCTCCTTAGTTCTAGGTTGCTTCTCTCCTTGATTAGTTTCCACCCATTGCTTCTTGTCCTGCCTTCAGGTGCTTTGGAGAATAGCTTGACTCCCTCTCCTTTATGGCAGCCCCTGAGATATCTTGTGGTTCTGAACCGCTGAACCTTGTGGTTCAGAGCACCGATTTCTAACACCCACAAAAAAATGCCCACTTGGAAGAATGAATTCTTTTAACAGCCACAAGATTTTCTTAATGATCACTTCACAATCGTGGTGACTCGCTTTACGACAATCGTAAAAAAATGTCGTAAAATTGAAACCATCATGTGGTGCCTTGACTTCTAACTGAAACAACCAAAGTTCTGGGCTCCATTTTTTTTCAAAAAAGTTTTTTTTTATTTTTATAAACAAACAAACATACACTGCATAATCAATCCATCAGTGTATCATCTGAGTACATCTTTTGTGTCTTCTCCCTACTCCTCAATAATTTCTCATAACTTGATATTTGTCATTTCCTTTGTTATAACATTTCTCCCACCTTTCTTTACACTATTACTCTATGTATATAGTATATATACATAGATATATGTGTATATAGTATATGAACATAGATATATGTGTATATCTCTTCTCCAGCCAATAATAAAATTGCCCCCAAATCTGATAATATTCCGATTCTTCTCTTTCTTTAAGTATCAAAGTCAATCTATTCATTTCTGCACAATCCAATATTTTAGTTCTGGGCTCCATTATGGTCATGTCAGATTACCTGTATACCAGTGGTAAAATCTAAAATTTGTTACTACCGGTTCTATGGGTGTGGCTTGGTGGGGGTGGGGGTAATGTGACTGGGTGGGCGTGGCCAATTTTTTTTACACATTTAAAACCATTTTAAGAGGTTGTAATTCAAAAGGCTCTGACGATCCCAGCTGAGTTGCCTGATTTTTTTCTTTTAAAAGCCTCTGCTGATCAGGCAACTCAGCTGGGATCGTCAGAGGCATTTAAAAGAAAAAAACCCTCTGCCGATCAGGCAACTCAGCTTGGATCATCAGAGGCTTTGACGATCCCAGCTGAGCCGCACGATCATCAGAGGCTTTTTTTTTTACTTTTAAAAGCACTTTTTGGCCGAAGAGGTTGTAAATAAAATGCTTTTAAAAGCCTCTGACGATCCCAGCTGAGCCGCATGATCACCAGAGGCTTTTTTTTTTTTACTTTTAAAAGCATTTTTTCGGCCGAAGAGGTTGTAGAAAAAATGCTTTTAAAATTTTTTAAAAAAGCCTCTGATGATTGCGCGGCTCAGCTGGGCATGGGGGGGGGGGCAAGGATTTTTGCGACCGGTTCTCCGAACCACCAGCCTCCATCGCTACCGGATCGGGCGATCCGGTCCGAACCGGGAGCATTTCACCCCTGCTGTAAACTATTATATACCTTGAAAGATATTCATATACTGCAAGAGTGTGAGAACTGGACTTTGATCTACAAAAAATACACATTCTTACTTTTTCTAAAAGAGCTCCGATAAAGCAGGTCAGCTTGAACTGACTGAATCCCATGCGTGAATAAACACGAAAATGACATCTGTAGAAGGGGAAAAAAACCAACTCATTTTTCCAACCAATCCTATAATTATAAAAAATCTACAGCAAAAAAAAAATAGTTACCTCACAAATGGTTCTGCTGAGACCACATTCTGTAAGGAGGCAGGGATCAAGGACGATATTCTCATAAGCAATACAGGTGTAAAGCGTTATTTAAGTATTTCTATGGAAAATGTGGGGAATTGGTTCCAGTTCAACAGAAATTAGCAACGAACCATGTGAAATGTAACTTTTTATATGAATATTATTTAAGTATTACAGTCAAGGATAAAAAAAGAATATAATTTCAATTTATTGTGAACAAAGACACAGCATTAAGCTTGGTGCTTGGTGCTCTCTGAGCTTTGCTTGTATTCTTGAAGACATTTCATTACCTAACTAGATAACTTCATCAGTGCTAGCTAGGGTAATGAGACATCTGTAAGAAAACAAGAAAGTTCAGAGAGCACCAAGGACCCCTCATTTCAACCCTGAGCTACCAATATTCTCCTTTATGGGTAACACAGCATTAAGCTTGTACTGTATTGGTTTTTTTCTGATGGAATCTTCCATTTCTCTACTTATTTATTTGATGTTTTATCCTGCCTTTATTATTTTTACCGATAACTCAAAGTGGCAGACATATTTTAATGGGTGTTTCAGTTTTTTAATATAAGGGCCAAATTATTTAATATGTTTTAAACTGTTTTTAAACTTTATGGATATATGTGTTTTATTGTGGCTGTGCACCGCCCTGAGTCCCTCAGGAGAAGGGCGGTATAAAAATTTAAATAATAAATAAATAAATAAATATCTAAATATCTAAATAAATAAATATCTAATATTCCTTCCTTTTTCTCACAACAGCAATCCTGTAAAGTGAGCTGGACTGAGAGAGAGAGAGATTGGCCAATAGTCATCCAGCTGATTTTCATGCATAAGGCGGGACTAGAACTCACCGTCTTCTGGTGATTGGCCCAAAGTCACCCAGTCTGCTTTCATGTCTAAGGCGGGACTAGAACTCACCGTCTCCTGGTTGATTGGCCCAAAGTCACCCAGCCTGCTTTCATGTCTAAGGCGGGACTAGAACTCACCGTCTCCTGGTGATTGGCCCAAAGTCACCCAGCCTGCTTTCATGTCTAAGGCGGGACTAGAACTCACCGTCTCCTGGTTGATTGGCCCAAAGTCACCCAGCCTGCTTTCATGTCTAAGGCGGGACTAGAACTCACCGTCTCCTGGTGATTGGCCCAAAGTCACCCAGCCTGCTTTCATGTCTAAG
The DNA here is from genome assembly GCF_029215685.1 of Pituophis catenifer annectens. Lineage (NCBI taxonomy): Eukaryota > Metazoa > Chordata > Lepidosauria > Squamata > Colubridae > Pituophis > Pituophis catenifer. The sequence continues at coordinate 76,099,912 of NW_027256888.1, forward strand.
GCGGGACTAGAACTCACCGTCTCCTGGTTGATTGGCCCAAAGTCACCCAGCCTGCTTTCATGTCTAAGGCGGGACTAGAACTCACCGTCTCCTGGTGATTGGCCCAAAGTCACCCAGCCTGCTTTCATGTCTAAGGGGGGACTAGAACTCACCGTCTCCTGGTTGATTGGCCCAAAGTCACCCAGCCTGCTTTCATGTCTAAGGCGGGACTAGAACTCACCGTTTCCTGGTGATTGGCCCAAAGTCACCCAGCCTGCTTTCATGTCTAAGGCGGGACTAGAACTCACCGTCTCCTGGTGATTGGCCTAAAGTCACCCAGCCTGCTTTCATGTCTAAGGCGGGACTAGAACTCACTGTCTCCTGGTGATTGGCCCAAAGTCACCCAGCTATCTTTCATGCCTAAGGCAGGACTAGAACTCACAGTCTCCTGGTTACTAGCCTGTAGATTTAACCATTAGACTAAACTGGCCCCATGTTGCATGCATAAATATTAGCAGCATCTAAAACTCCAATTGAAACTGTGCATGCACTAGCTCCAATTGTACACACATTTGCAACGTGTTAAGAATTATGGGTTGCATTAAGTGCGACCTGGTATCAATTTACAATTTGCACTCAATTGACTATGGCAGTATTTGAACTCATGCTAATCACGACCTTCCTGTACATTGAGTGTGCTCAAATAATGCTTTCGATATCATTTGGGAGATAAAAGGTTCTGAAAATCCAGGCTCTCTGGATTTGAATCCACTTTAAAATTACGACCCGGAGAAATACTAATTGGATTGGGTGGAAAGAGCAAAGGCAAATTAACATGATGAAATTCAGAAAAGAGAGGGTCCTTCTCCATAAATAATAATTTTAAAACATTCCCCATCATCAGTCTTATTAGGATGGCTTCGAATTCAGCCGTCAGAAAGTCGAAATGCTCACAGAGCTGGACAAAAAAGGCTATAAAAGAGTGACTGAACTCAATCACGCAACCCTGGAATAATGCCAATTTCTTGGGGTTGCCCAACACACTGAACTGGAAATCGAGCAGACTGGTTGGGTGACAACATGCTAAAATAGAGTAGAGTAGAATAGCGTAGAGTAGAATAGAGTAGAACAGAACAGAACAGAACAGAACAGAACAGAACAGAACAGAACAGAATCAGAGTAGAGTAGAGTAGAGTAGAGTAGAGTGGAGTAGAATAGAATAAAATCAGAGTAGAGTAAAGTAGAGTAGAATAGAATCAGAGTAAAGTAGAGTAGAATAGAATAGAATAGAATCAGAGCAGAGTAGAATAGAATCAGAGTAGAGTAGAGTAGAGTAGAGTAGAGTAGAGTAGAGTAGAGTAGAGTAGAATAGAATCAGAGCAGAGCAGAGCAGAGTAGAATAGAATCAGAGTAGAGTAGAGTAGAGTAGAGTAGAGTAGAGTAGAGTAGAGTAGAGTAGAGTAGAGTAGAGTAGAGTAGAATCAGAGCAGAATAGAGTAGAATAGAATAGAATCAGAGTAGAGTAGAGTAGAGTAGAGTAGAGTAGAGTAGAGTAGAGTAGAGTAGAGTAGAGTAGAGTAGAGTAGAGTAGAATCAGAGCAGAGCAGAGTAGAATAGAATAGAGATGTAGAAAGTTAGCACCCACCCACCTCCTAGAAGAATGAAATATTCTAGGAAATATTAAAAAGGCAGAATATTATACCTCCCTGGATGAGAAAAGGGGAACCATGCTCTTGGAAAGCAGCCCCCCACCTTTGTTAATAGCCCCAGAAAGACTGGGCCATCCTATCTACAAGACAAAAGGCTGGGCCAGTTTATCTACAACACAACGAGCCAATGGCAAACCCCTTTCCAAAACCTTGCCAAGAAAACTGCAGGGACTTGTCCAGGCACACTGACATGCACACAAAATCACAAAACTGAAAACAAGGAAACATCAAAACATGTAATTTACATTATCTACAGAGAAGATAATTCGGCCCAATTTTTAAAGACTTCATTAAATGTTGACCTCCACAAAGTGGTATTGATCAGCTCCCCTGTAACATCAATAGATAGTTCATAACTAGAAAGGAAAGACACACCAACTGTCTGAGCTGTGCCCGGTGATCAATAAATAATTCGCTATATACTGATAAAATCTAAATTCTTCAGATGGTAATTCAAGATGTAGACTCACATCTTCACACTATATTAAAAAAATGTAGTATTGCTATAGCTCAAATGGGACAAGAAAGAGACAATCCCACATGGTCTAAGTCTGTGATGGCGAACCTATGGCACGCGTGCCACAGGTGGCACGTGGAGCCATATCGGTGGGCACGTGAGCTCAGCTCTGGCACACATGCACACACCGGCCAGCTGATTTTCGGGCCTTCTAGGCCCATTGGAAGTTGGCAAACAGGCCATTTCTGGCCTCCAGAGGGCCTCCAGGGCGAAAATGGAAAGGCCATTTTCGCCCTCCCCAGGCTCCTAGAAAGGCTCTGGAGCCTGGGGAGGGTGAAAAATGGGCCTACCAGGCCCGCCATGCCATCACATGCCAAAAGTGAGGAAAGCGCAGCGGGGGGGGTCACGCACACATGCGCAGGGGTGGGGCGCATAGAATCATGGGTGTGGGCACGCACACACGCAACCCCTCTGCATTCCCCCCACTTTTGGCACGCAATGGCAAAAAGGTTAGCCATCACTGGTCTAAGTGGTCCAAAATCGGCCTGGAGCACCGGAAACCCGAAGATCAGCTGGCTGGCGTGCACATGCCTGGTTTTTGGGTGTTTTTCGGGCTGTTTTCAGGGCCGTTTTTGGGGCCAAAAATGACCCAGAAAATGGCCCCAAAACAGCCTGAAAAACGGCCAAAAAACAGGCATGTGCACGCCAGCCAGCTGATCTTCGGGTTTCCGGTGCTCCGGCGCATGCGAAGATCAGCTGGCTGGCATGCCATTTTTAATTATTTTTAAATTTTGTCTGTCTTTGTGCTTTTAATCAGGCTGTACACCGCCCTGAGTCCTTTGGGAGAAGGGCGGTATAGAAATAAAATGAATGAATGAATGAATGAATGAATGAATGAATGAATGAATGAATAAATAAATAAATAAATAAATAAATAAATGCATGTGTGTGCCAGAAACCCGAAGGCCAGCTAGCTGGTGTGCACATACGCGCTGGCTAGCTCGACTTTGGGTTTCCGGCACTCCGGCGCGCACATATGCATATGCATTGCATGCGTGTGCCGGTTTGGGCACTCAGTGCCAAAAAAGTTCGCCATCACTGGTCTAGAGACTCTTTTTAAAAACATCCAGTGGTGAAGCAATTTAAATTCAAGCAATTTAAATTCCTCTGGCATAAACCCAGATGGTTTAAAACCCTGATTGGCAATGTGCCGACTTATGGTACGGTATGAATATTCCTACTTGCTCGTGACTTCCCCTACAAAAAAAAATGCACATTTTGAAAATAGGATTGTCTCCGAAGCAGAAATTTGTCTTGTGAAGAAGGAGCAAAATGATACCCCTGCCCCAACATGTTGCAAACACGTTCCTTGAAACCTTTAATGCAAGAAATATAACTAGAGCTGGTGCTTAAAACAGAGACGAGTTCCTGCACCATCACAGGGTCACATCGTATGTATTACTAATACGACGGCACTCGATTCAAGCTTTGTTGTACGGGCAGCTCTAATTGCGCGAGCGTGCATGCGTGTACGTGCCAGCCTGCCGCTTTCGCAAGTGGAGCTGCGTGCGCCAGCCCACCACTAACGCAGACCGGTTCCAAATAGACGCAGGGCCCAATAGTGGCCCAATAGACGCATGCTGCTGCCCGGGGTTGTGGGCCCCTGGAATAGTCATTCCAAGATATTTAAATATAGCCATAGCCTTTCTATCCCAAGCTTTTAACCCTTTGGGTTAAACCCTGATATTAGCGGAAATTGACCCCAGAAATCAGGGGTCAATTACCACATTGATGGCCAAGCACACACAGTCAAGACAGAGAGAGAGACAGAGAGAGAAAGAGACAGAGAGCGGGGGGGGAGAGAGAAAGAGACAGAGGGATAGGGAGAGAGAGGGGGGGAGAGACAGGGAGAGAGAGGGAGAAAGAGACAGAGAGGGAAGGAGACAGGGAGAGACGGAGAGAGAGAGAAAGAGACAGAGAGGGAGAGAGAGAAGGAGAGAGAAAGAGGGAGACAGAGGGAGAGGGAGAGAGAGAGAAAGAGACACAGAGAGAGGGGAAGAGAGAGAGAGAGAGGGAGACAAGGAGAGAGAGAGAGAAAGAGACAGAAGGACAGGGAGAGAGAGATGGGGAGAGACAGGTAGAGACAGACAGAGACAGGGAGAAAGAGACAGAGAGGGAGGGAGACAGGGAGAGACGGAGAGAGAGAGAAAGAGACAGAGAGGGAGAGAGAGAAGGAGAGAGGCATAGGGAGAGAGAGGGAGAGGGAGAGAGAAAGAGACACAGAGAGAGGGGGAGAGAGAGAGAGGGAGACAGGGAGAGAGAGGGAGACAGGGAGAGAGAGAGAAAGACAGGGAGAGAGAGACAGAGAGAGGGAGAGAAACAGAAAGAGATAGGGAGAGAGAGAAAGAGAGAGAGAGGGACTATTATAGGGTATATACAATATATACAATTTATATTTAAATATAAAGAACTAAATCTATATAAATATAATATATTAAAGATATCGATAAAGGAGAGAATGTTTGTAGGTAAGGTTGAAATGAGGGGTCCTTGGCGTTCTCTGAGTTTAGTTGTTTTCTTGCAGACATATATATATATATCAGTCAGCATACATAAATACAGAACATAAATTTACAAAAGATATATATGAGATGTTGGGCATTTCCCTTGCAAAGGTGGTAAGGCTTTTTACCACAGCTTCTGGTTTTTTTCTTCAGCCATTTTTCTCAGGTATGCATAATCTGGAACTGCAGTCAAACTGGAGGTGGTGATAGTTTTATTGACAGGGGAGTGTTAAGTGGGAGGAAAGGAAGTAGGTTTATCAGGAGGCTGATGTGTAAATGGCCTCACCCTTCTCTAGCTAGTTTGGGAGTTGACCTCCAGCCCTGCTAATTTTAATCCCATCCTTTGGAGCCAAATCCTTAAATTCTCACTCCACAAAGAGGCAGTGCCTTTCGTCCTTTTTTTTTTAGATTTAAAGACTTTTAGGACTTGTGGACTTCAACTCCCAGAATTCCCCAGCCAGCATGTATTTCCCCCGATTTCCAGATTCATAAAATCCAAAAATTAGAACCTCAAAAGAAACATTGATAAGAGGGATAGAATCAAGATCGCATTGAGCCTTGGTGGCGCAGCAGACTAAAGCACTGTTAAGTAACACCAGCTGCCTGCAATTACTGCAAGTTCGAATCTCACCAGGCTCAAGGTTGACTCAGCCTTCCATCCTTCCGAGGTAGGTAAAATGAGGACCCGGTTTGTGGGGGCAATAAGCTGACTTTGTATAAAAAAGAACACCGCTTGGGGGGGCCCCGAAAGTCCTACTAAGCAGGTATACACAAAAGTATGAAGGCTATTGCTTAACACATTGTAAGCCGCCCTGAGTCTCCGGAAAAGGGTGGCATATAAATCGTACCAATAAATAAATAAATAAATAAATGAAGTTCCAGGACAGCTTTACAAAGCCTTAGTAAGATCACACTTGGAATACTGCATGCAGTTCTGGTCACCAATACAAAAAAAAAGATGTTGAGAGACTCTGAAAAGAGTGCAGAGAAGAGTAACAAGAATGACTGAAGTTAAAATGTATGAAGAACGGTTGCAGGAATTGAATATATTTAGTCTAATGAAAAGAAGGAGTGGGTGGGGGGGGACACACGATAGCACTGTTCCAATATTTGAGGAGCTCCTACAAAAACAAGGGGGAATCAAACTATTTTCCAAAGCACCAAAAGGCAAGACATGAAACCATGGTTGGAAACTAACCAAGGAGAGAAGCAAACTAGAACTAAAGAGACATTTCCTAACGGTGAGAGCAATTAACCAGTGGAACAACTTGCCACCAGAAGTTGTGGGTGCTCCATCACTGGAGGTTTTCAAAAAGAGACTGGACCAGTGGTGAAATCCAATTTTTTTTTTTGAAAAGATTTTTTTTATTTTTAAACAAGCACACATAAAACCATCTTCAATTGCAAACAGTGTGTCGGAAATCCAAATTTTTTTACTACTGGTTCTGTGGGCGTGGCTTGGTGGGCGTGGTGTGGCGTGGCTTGGTGGGCGTGGGGAAGGATACTGCAAAATCTCCATTCCCACCCCACTCCAGGGGAAGGATACTGTAAAATCCCCATTCCCACCCCACTCCTGGGGGAAGGATATTGCAAAATCTCCACTCACACCCCACTCCAGGGGAAGGATACTGCAAAATCCCCATTCCCACCCCACTCCAGGGGAAGGATACTGCAAAATCCCCATTCCATCCCCACTCCAGGGGAAGGATACTGTAAAATCCCCATTCCCACCCCACTCCTGGGGGAAGGATACTGTAAAATCCCCATTCCCACCCCACTCCTGGGGGAAGGATACTGCAAAATCCCCATTCCCACCCCACTCCTGGGGGAAGGATACTGCAAAATCCCCATTCCCTCCCCACTCCTGGGGGAAGGATATTGCAAAATCTCCATTCCCACCCCACTCTGGGGCCAGCCAGAGGTGGTATTTGCCAGTTCTCCGAACTACTCAAAATTTCCGTTACCGGTTCTCCAGAACCGGTCAGAACCTGCTGGATTTCAACCCTGGACTAGACAGCCATTTTTCTGAAATTATATACTGTCTCAGAGGGTTAGACCAGAAGACCTCCAAGATCCCTTCCAACTCTATTATTCTATATTTTATGTTCTAAGAATGAAGAAGTGGAATTCCATTTCCCAAGCCTATCAGTCATAGTTTTTTAAGTTCATTCCCATTTGTACCCCGTCACTTCTCCAATTTCATGATTGACTAAAGGCTGCAGATATTTTATGCATGTTTTGCTCCCGCATTATGAGGCATCAGCACTTCTTACTCCAGAGCTCAGAGCAAAGAAGAATAAATCTGTGTTAACTCTTGTGGTATAAATGGATCTCTAGATTGCAAGTTGGCTGTATCTGAAAGTTAAAACACTCTTAAAGAGTAAAAAACATAAGAAAGCACTCTGGGTGCTTCTAACAACAGGACTCTTCAGCAAACTCAGCACAAAACACTTGTGGGTTTTAACACCTCAGGCATTATTTTGGGAGGGAATTACATTTAATTCCATCCTGTCCTCAGTTTTCAGCCTTGTCAAGACTCCAGTCCCTTCTGAATAAACACTGCTGTTAAAATAAACTTTGCTGCTAGATGTCTTTGGAGATTCTCCAATCATCCAGGTAAAAAGGCAACTGAACTTTCTGGTTTTTCTTTGAAGATGTTTCACTTCTCACCCAAGAAGCTTCTTCAACTCTTGATTCGATGATGGGGGAATGGATTTATACAAAGAATGCAAGTGACCAGCTGTCTGCAAGGATTTATACCTTCCAATCCCCACCATTCAGTCGGAAGCTTCTCGGATGAGAACGTTTGCTCAGATATAATTTTGGCTTAGGGGACATTACCTTTTCCCACTGTTGTAATACAGGTAATCCTCGACCTATGACCATAATGGACCCTGCCCATCATAATATATATGGTATTGGTATCGGTTAAACGTGTCACAAAACATGACCAAATCGATTTTTTGCAGCAGTCATAAAGCCAATCACACACGGTTGTAAAGCAAACTGATGGTCATGTGACCATATAGCAGTCGGGGGTTGTCCCTGGATCGGACCGGTTCGCAAGAACCGGTAGTAAAACCGGTGGGAGGCCTCGCCCACTGCCCCAGATGTCTTCATTGGCGATCTGCGCATGCGCAGAAGCTTCTGCACATGCGCAGAAGCAAGGCGCACGCCCGAGCGAAGCGAGTGCGTGTGCATGATCCCGTTACAAACCAGTAGTAACAGGGTGGATAAAAATCAATGATTTTTTTTTAAACAAAATCAAAAAAATCAGATTTTTTTTTATTTAAATCAGATTTTTTTGATTTAAATCAGATTTTTTTGATTTAAACCAGATTTTTTTTATTTAAATCGGATTTTTTTTATTTTTATCGAATTTATTTTAATAAAAAACTTTTGGGGTAAAAATCTATTGTAAGATAGTTTTCTATTTAAGATACATAAATAATTTAGTTTATTCAGCATGAAATGGAGCTTAGTTATGTAGCAGGAGGCTGTATATTCTGCAACACTAGGACTATCGGTGAGTCAACAGGGGGTCAAAGGAGTAGCAGAGATGACAGTTGCTCTTTAAAAATTATGATTTAAATTGAGTTGATCTAAATCAAGCCTTTTTACTAGTGATTTAAATCATGATTTAAATTGTGATTTAAATCAACTCGATTTAAATCAAATCCACCCTGAGTAGTAAAGAGAATTAGAACCCATTCCTATCATATAGGGCAGTGATGGCTAACTTTTTCCGGACCGAATGCCCAAAGCGCACATGCGAACCCCCAAAATGCAATGTGCGCGCAGCCCCCCGCATGCACCCCGCCCCTGTGCATGGATTATCTTGAAACTCCCCCCCCCAAAAAAAGTGGTGTTATTAGCCATCAAACCTCAAAAATACACTTTTTTCCCCAAAAGGTTTCCACAATTTTGGCCACTACCGTAAGTTCAGCAGATCTTCCTCCTTGCGCCATCTCTCCTGCTCGTCTTTCCCTTTCCCACATCTTCTGCTGGCTGCAAAACCTGGTTAAAGTCATCCCCCGACACAAATCCAGATCTCACACCATCACCGCAATTGAATAACGGGGGGAAGTGGATATGCAAGAAACGGGAATTCCTCCGCTTTGAAGACACAACCAGTCAAGATGGGAACCATTAATCTCGTCAGCCGGGCCAGATAGCCTTTTTGCAAAGCCCCCCCCCACCTTTCCCGCCCCCCCCCCCCCACCTTCTGCTGGCAGGGATTTTCATGACAAATAGCCTAAAATTTGGATCCCTGCAAATGTCAGCCATCCCTTTCAGTGGAATCTTCGCTTTATAGCTGAGAGGACGCCTGCAATATAAATGAGCTTCCCTAGTTTCAGGGGAGACCGGTAAAAATGAAATATCTTCTCCTCGTTGGATGGGCTAAATTCCAAAACTTTCTTCTCCGGAGCCCTGCCTACCCCCTCTCTCTCCTGGCTTTGCAACCTGCCAGCCAAATCCTATTAAGCATCCATCATTGTCAATGTCTATTTCTAGCGAATGAGCCAAGCAGAAGCGCCAACGGAGGCAGGAAACTTGCAAATAAAATAAAATAAAATAAATAAATAAAGGGCCAGAGAGATTATTCATTAGCATCCAGCCTGTAAAACGGTGAAAGATGCAATGGTTACCTTCTCATTCCCTGTTCACATCTGGCTGCTGGGGGAGGGAGGGGGGGCAGGGGAGGGGTTGGTTAAGCAGGGTTCACTGATCCTGCAAGCTCAGCAAAAAGACATTCGGCAAATCTGCACCGGATCCCGAGCAATCGGGGTGATTTTCAAAGCAGATCCTCTCCAACTAATCACAAACCGTTTCCGAAATGCCGAAGGATTACACACGCCAGCAAAATAAGATAGAAGTCCAAAATCCAGGGAAACTCTGCAGTGTTTCTCCACCTCGGCCCGTTGAAGATGTGTGGACTTCAACTCCCAGAATTCCCCAGCCAGCCATGGGGAATTCTGGGAGTTGAAGTCCACGCATCGTGAAGGGATCAAGTTTTGAGACACGCTGCTTCAGATTGAGGAAGAAAAGTGGGGAGACAAGGCTAAATGGCTGAAAAGCTTGCTGTCGTGTCTCCCAATTTCCTTTTCCGTAAGCGTGCTGAAACACACAAAAAGCGTCGTAAAAGAGAGACAATCTCCTTGCCCCAGCCCTCTTGGCACAGGAGTCAAAAGAACAAAGGTTGGAGAGGAAACATATAGACAGCCTTCCCTCTTAAACATCGTTTTATCACTACTAGTTAATTAAATGGCTAATTATCTCCTGGTTCCTTCCAATCTCTCTTCCGACATATCTAAGCTTTTGACAATGCACAATACACGATTTCATCCAATAATTAATTGACCATCTTCAGCAAAAAATTGCTTTAAGTTAACCATTATTTTTTTTTAAAAAAAAAATCCATTGTTATGCTTTTATGGGCTTCTGTTTTGTTAAATGGTTTCATTATATCCCTATCTCTGTCTGTCTTGTCCATCCATCCATCCATCCATCCATCCATCCATCCATCCATCAATCTATCTCAGTGATGGCTAACCTTTTTCTGTTCATATGCCAAAAGCATGCGCGTACCAGCACCCATAATGCAATGTGCCCCCCCAAGCATGCACGCATGACCCTCCCGCCCCCTGCGCATTAAAATTTTTAGCAACTGGTTCTCTGCCCAGTTGCTGGGTGGGCGTGGCCATGGTGGGTGTGGCCTACTTGGCCTCCTGCACCATGGCGGGGGGGGGCTTTTTCGCCCTCCCCAGGCTCCGGAGGCTTTCCTCGAGCCTCTGGGAGGGCGAAAACAGCCTCCCCAGGCTCCGGAGGGCGGAAACAGCCCCATTTCTGAACTTCCAGTAGGCCCATTTTTCACCCTCCCAGAGCCTCCAAAATGGGCCGCATGGAGACTCCTGAGAGGGGCGGGGTGGGATGGGAGGGGCCAGCCAGTCCTTGCAACTACCGGTTCTGCGAACCAGATGTAAAATTAGCATCCGGTTCACCCAAACCCTAACCCTACCGCCCCCCATTTTGGACCTAGTAGGCCACCCTGCAGCCTCCTGGGCCCAAAAAGGGGCCGGGGGAGGGTGCGCCTGCCGCCCATCCACGCATACACACACCTGCACATGCGCATTCATCTCTTGCATGCATCCCACCCCGTGCATCCCCAAAATCAGCTGCCCGGCGGGAGGCGCAGACGCGCATGCACAGTAGTGCTGAGCTGGGCGACGGCTCGCATGCCCGAGAGGGTTCTGCGTGCCAGCTGTGGCACATGTGCCATAGGTTTGCCATCACGGATCTATCTAATCTATCCATCAATCCATCTATCTAATCTGTCATCTATCTATCTATCTATCTATCTATCTATCTATCTATCTATCTATCATCATCTAATCCATCCATCCATCCATCATCTCTCTATCATCTAGCTATCCATCCATCCATCCATCCATCTAATATATCATCTATCTATCTATCTATCTATCTATCTATCTATCTATCTAATCCATCCATCCATCATCTATCATCTAGCTATCCATCCATCCATCCATCCATCTCTCTCTAATCTATCGATATCTATCCATCCATCCATCTCTATCCATCTATCTATCCATCCTATCATCTATCCATCCATCCATCCATCATCTAGCTATCCATCTATTCATTTATCTATCTATCATCTATCTATCTATCTATCTATCTATCTATCTATCTATCTATCTACAATCTATCTATCTATCTATCTATCTATCTACAATCTATCTATCTATCTATCTATCTATCCATCCATCCATCCATCCATCAATTATCCATCCATCCATCCATCCATCCTCTATCCATCCATCTATCATCTAGCTATCCATCTATCCATCCATCCATCTTATCCATCCATTATCTCTCTCTCTGTGCGTGTGACTGTCTCTCTCTCTCTCTCTGTGTATCTCTCTCTCTTGCTGTAATGCATTTTTCAAGCTTTATCTATATTGCAGGTGGGGGAGAGTTGATACAATTTTTGGCAACCGACAAATATAATAAATAAATAAGACACATGTGTTGGTTGTGCTGGTTTTAATTTAAAAGTAAACTGACCTTCAAAAATGCAGTACCCTACCTCCAATGCGCTGCAGACAAATCTTTTCATCTGCAGGCAGCGCAAAGGAAGATGGGAATTGTAGTTTATACAGTTGATGGGACTGCAGAAAGCAATCTGGCAGGTTTCTGAGCCATCAATTAAAAATTGCTTTGGGCTCTTTCAAAGGAAAAGCTGTCACTGAATAAAATAAAAATAAGAACATCTTGGATTTACTCCCCCGGATAAAATGCAGAAAAGTAACAGAGAGATAATGTGATCTTTTACTTGTGTAAGACTACGGGGAACAAATAAATGAATTATCCTTAAAATGTGAATTAATGTTATCTTCATGGGAATATCCCAAGGGGATTATTGTAGGGTTTAGTAGTTTCACATAACCTTTTGTCAATTTTACAATGATAACAGAGGCTGGATTGAAATTGACTGGTCCTTTAACATGAATCGCAAGCAGCAACTTCATATAGATTTATAAAGAATGTGTATGCCATTGTAGATACAGGTAACAGTAACAGAGTTGGAAGGGACATTAGAGGTCATCTAGTCCAACCCCCTGCTCACGCAGGAGGCCTGTACTAGGGATTCGAACCGCCGAACTGCCAACTTTTCTGATCGACAAGCTCGGTGTCTTAGCCACTTGAGCCACAGTACACTTAACTGTACAGGTAATCCTTGACTTACGACCGTAATTGAGCATGCGGTTAGAGAAGTAAATCACGACAGTCATTAAGTGGGTGATCACATGACCGTGGTCAATTTTACAACCTTTTGGCTGAAAACTGTAACTCAATGCCAGGTTTTATTTTAAAATGTTATAAATTGTGGTCATGTGACCATGGGACACTGCAAAGGATAATAAAGATGGGCCAGTTGCCAAGCAACCAAAATGTGGTCATGTGACCACGATGTGTGTTGGTGTGTGTGTGTGTGTATCCATGAGAACTTTGAATTTGGGTCATAACTATCTTTTTTGGAGAGACTGTTTCTTTGGGGTCCTTCCGAGTTTGATGCTTTTCTTGCAGAGGTTTTATTACCGAACTAGGTAACATCACAGCACTGATGGTGTTCCCTAGTTTGGTAATGAAACGTCTTCCAGAAAACCCAAGCTCAAAGAGCACAAGGGATCTGGCCACCATTCAACCCTTAAAGCTACAAATATTCTCTTTTATTGAGATTGTTTCTTCTTCAGTTTCTACCTCAGGGGTGTCCAAAATCCTGGGTAACTTTATGACCTGTGGATTTCCAACTCCCAGAATTCCTCATGGATTTCCCTCAATTTCCAGACTCATAAAATTTCAAAAATTAGAATCACAAAAGAAGCATTAATAGAGGGGTAGAATCAAGATCGTGGCTGGCTGAGGAATTTGAAGTCCACAGGTCTTAAAAGTTGCCAAGATTTGACGCTCCTGCTCTTCCTGTTTCAGAAGCTAGACCAGGTCCCCAAACTTGGCAGCTTTAAGACTTGTGGACTTCCAACTCCCAGAATTCTCCAGCCAGCATAGCTGGTCATAAAGTTACCAAGGATTTTGGACACCCCTGAGGTAGAAACTGAAGAAGAAACAATCTCAATAAAAGAGAATATTTGTAGCTTTAAGGGTTGAATGGTGGCCAGATCCCTTGTGCTCTTTGAGCTTGGGTTTTCTGGAAGATGTTTCATTACCAAACTAGGGAACACCATCAGTGCTGTGATGTTACCTAGTTCGGTAATAAAACCATAGCTGGCTGGAGAATTCTGGGAGTTGGAAGTCCACAAGTCTTAAAGCTGCCAAGTTTGAAGACCTCTGAGCTAGACTAACTTCATCCTCCTATAGCAGTTGCCTACTAGGCCCTACTAGGCCCTATAGCAGTTGCCAGTGGGCCTAGTAGGCCCACCGATAACGTTTTTGCCGTTGCGTGCCAAAAGTGGGGTTGTGCGCGGGGGGGGCGCACGCATGCGTGCCCACACCCATAATTCAATGCCCCCCCGTGCCCCCCCTGCTTTTGGCACACGACGGCAAAAAGGTTATCGGTGGGCCTAGTAGGCCCGTTTTTTCACCCTCCCCAGGCTCCAGAGCCTTTCTTGGAGCCTGGGGAGGGCAAAAACGGCCTTCCTCACCCTCCAGAGGCCCTCTGGAGGCAGGAAATGACCTGTTTCCTGACTTCCGGTAGGCCCAGAAGGCCCGAAAACCAGCTGGCCGGCGCATGCATGCACGCTGGAGCTGAGCTAGGCCAACGCTCGCGTGCCCACCGATATGCCTCCACGTGCCACCTGTGGCACCCGTGTCATAGGTTCGCCATCACAGTCCTATAGTTTTCAATTTGCTTCTTGTCTTGATCTTGTAAACACACACACACACACACACACACACACACACGTTCATTTTACAGATCCAGAACCTCCATTCTTTGATGAAAACCAGGCCCTATTTTCACCATCTCTTTCCCTCTTTTTTGGGTGTGTGTGTGTCTTTTTTTCCTTCCAAACAGCCACAACTTGGCATCTTTGCAAGAGGAGGCCCTGGGGCAAGCCTTCATCCAACCAACAGGACAAGTGCTTCCCATCCTGGCTTTTTTTTAAGACTCGGGAGCCAAGTGAAATATCACAACCGGCACGGATGGATCATGACAACTCTCGCTGTTCTGGCCAGGCGGTTGTATACAGTACGCCGAAGCCTCCAAAGAGCGAAGTGTCAGAAAAAAAAAAACAAAAGACAAGGTATTCAATCACATCTGAAGGGGGGTGTGTGGGGGGGAGAGAACTGTATCTCATTAGCTTCCCCTTTTAGATGCAAATCCGCTAGAAAGATTTTAATTAAAAGCTTAATCTTGACAGTGTTTCCCCCTGCACAGCGCTTGTTAAACAATCGCGCGGGCAGTTTTGGTCTCTCTCGCATTGTCCTGCGCCCTGGTTGCGCCTGCCAGAAAAAGAAAAAAAAAAAAATCACGATCTAGGTTTACACGGATTCAAATGAAAACTAATTTGTCGGAATCGCATTCATTTCTGCTGGGAGCCAGATTTGGAATTTGGGGAGTAAAACAAAAATAAATCCAGAATTTCCAAAATAAGTCTACCCCACCCCCTACCCCGGTGAGGGTCGAAACATGCCCCTTTATGTGGGAGGAAAGATTCAGCAGAGATCTCCATCACTGCTCCTTCAATTTCAGCTTCAACTCTGCTTGAGGTCATGAAGAGATTACCGCTAATCAGAATAATCCATTCGGGCTGTTAAAGAAACCTCATAAATGGAGATGTATCAAACCGGAGACAGCCAAAAATAGATTGTCCACAGGCCGGACAATTAACGGAGGCTGCTCCATCCTTTCCTTCTCGCGAAGACTAGCCTGAAGAGGTTTCCACTTTTTCTTTCTTAGCATTTTACAGCCGTTCCTTTCTCCATTTCAATAAATTTGTATTAAGGTAGAGAGAGGATCCTTCGCGCCTCATGCGTGACTCTGGGTGATTTGGCGTCATCATCTATTAAAAGGCCACCTGCCCAAAGAGCAGCTGAGAACAGGTCAGCGAGAACAGCTCTTTTGCTGGGCAAGTGAGAACATCAGGGATGGAATTCAATTACCTTTGCGACCGGTTCAAAAATGTGAGCACACGCTTGCTTCACTCACATGCACCAACTTCCGACTATGATTAAATCATAGAAGAGCAACTATCATCTCTGTCCCGCAGCATCTCCTCCTCTGACCTGCTGTTGACTCACCGATAGTCCCAATATTGCAGAATATACAGCCTCATGCTATGTAACAGTGACGGCGAACCTTTTTGGCATCGAGTGCTGAAAAGGTCATGCGGAAACGTCTCGCGCGTGCTTGTCGGGGCCGCGCTCCGGAAAAGCAGAACTTCCAGATTCTTGCATGCATGCGCACCCGACAACCAGCTGGCTGGCGTGCATGCGCAGGCCTGTTTTTGGCACTGCCGCACACACCAAGGGATTGCGCTCTGGAAAAGCCGAACTTCCAGGTTCTTGCACGCATGCGGACCCGACAACCAGCTGGCTGGCGCGCATGCACAGGCCTGTTTTTAGCACTGCCGCACACACCAAGGGATTGCGCTCTGGAAAAGCTGAACTTTGGAATTCTGGCATGTATGCGCAACCAACAATCAGTGGGCCGGTGTGCATGCGCAGGCCTGTTTTTGGCATTGCCGCACACACCAAGGGATTGCGCTCTGGAAAAGCTGAACTTTGGAATTCTGGCATGTATGCGCAACCAACAATCAGTGGGCTGGTGTGCATGTGCAGGCCTGTTTTTGGCACTGCCGCACACGCGGAGGACAGCTGATCGTCGCACATGCATGTGCATCACAAACCCAGAAGACAAGCAGGCAAGGCCGCGCATACTGGGCGACATGGCTTCTCGTGCCACTTTGGGCACGCGTGCCATAGGTTCGCCATCCCGGCTGTATAACTAAGCTCCATTTCATGCTAAATAAACTACATCATTAATGTATCTTAAATAGAAAACGATCTTTAGATAGATTTTTACTCCAAAAGCATTTTATTAAAAAAATTTTGCTAAAAATCAAAAAAATCCGATCTAAATTAAAAAAAAATCCAATTTAAATTAAAAAAATCTGATTTTTTTTTAAAATTTTTTAAATCATTGATTTTTATCCACCCTGCGAATTGGGTTCCCCAGAATATCTTTATTGCACGAGAACCATCCCCGAAGCTGCAATTATTTTGGATAGTATTTCTCAAGCTTGACAATTTTAAGATGCTGGCTGGGGAATTCTGGGAGTTGAAGTCCACTCATCTTAAAATTGTAAAGGTTGAGAAGCACCAGTTTTGAAGAACTTCCGTAATAAAGAAGATGGAAAGATAGATGGATGGATGGATGTATATATGGGATGTATATATATATAAATGTATTTTTCTAATATATATGTGTGTGTGTGTGTGTGTGTGTGTGTGTATAGTTTTATATATATATAAAACTATCCTAAAAATACGAGTTCCAGGTGTAGCTATAAAAGAAGAGACAGACATCACAGTTAAGTTCCGGAGATCGTGATGTCTGTCTGTCTCTCTCTCTCTCTCTATATATATATATATAAATAAATAGACAGATTTATATATATATATTTATAAAATTTTAATGCTGCCTATCTCCCATACAAGGCAATTCTTTATCGCTTTATTCTTTACTTCTGCAACACCTTGGTTCTTTTAGTATAGCCCTATAAACAGGCCACTATAAGGGCCCTGAAAAAAAGGACTTACAACTTAGTCCTCACACTTATGACCCATCGCAACATCTGCACAGTCACATGATCAAAATTTGGCTGCTTGGCAATGGGCATGCATTTACAAGGGTTATAGGATCCTGGGGTCATGGAGTTACCGATACCTTGTATGGGAGAAGGGCGGCATTAAAATTTAATAAATGAATGAATGAATGAATGAATGAATGAATGAATGAATGAATGAATGAATAAATAAATAAATAAATAATACATACATACATACATACATACATACATACATACATACATACCAGTGGTGGGTTGCCCCCAGTTCGCACCAGTTCTATAGAACTGATAGTAAAACTGGCGGGAGGCTCCGCCCACCGACCCTGATGTCATCAAAATGCTTCTGCGCATGCAGCCCCATTGCGAACTGGTAGTAAAGGTAAGTAGAACCCACCTGATACATACATACAAACATACATATAGATAAATACAAATAGCCCTTGACTTACAACCATTCTTTACAAGTTACAAGGACAGTGAAAACTGTGACTTACAACTGCTTTTCATGCTTACGACCATTGCAGCGTCCCCTCTGGTCACGTGATCAAAATTCAGATGCAACTGGCATGTATTTACGACAGTCGCAGTATACTGGGGTCATGTGATCCCCTTTTGCGACCTTCAGACACGCGAAGTCAACGGGAAAGCTAGATTCACTTAACAACCGTGTTCCTAACTTAACCACTGCAGTGACCCCCTTAGCAAAAGTGGCAAGTGAGGCCTGCCCTGCTTAGCAACAGACAGTACCCTCTCAGGTTAACCCTGACATTAACCCGAATCCCAGGTGCAAGGCAGAATGTCCTTGACTCTCAGAGAAAAGAATGTTACTATGGCTAAATATCTTCCCAGCTCCATGCAATCCCCCCCCCTCCCAGTTTTCCAAAGCACTAAATGCAGGGGTGAAATCCAGCAGGTTTTGACAGGTTCTGGAGAACCGGTAGCGGAAATTTTGAGCAGTTCAGAGAACCGGCAAATACCACGTCTGGCTGGCCCCCGAGTGGTCTGGGAATGAAGATTTTGCAGTATCCTTCCCCTGGAGTAGGGTGGGAATAGAGATTTTGCAGTATCCTTCCCTGCCACGCCCACCAAGCCACGGCCACAGAACCGGTAGTAAAAATATTTGGATTTCACCGCTGACTAAATATGGCAGCCCTGAAGATGCAAAGAAAAAGATGGCCTCCAGAGCTGGGAACCCAGACATTTTGGGCTCAATTGTGGTCGTAAGTCTTCAAGGGCTACCTGTGAAGAGGTTAGATTAGCATCGAGGAGGTCTAAGCCATCTTCAGCCACGGATGTTCCGTGAGATACTTTGGGACAGTCCCTGCCTTCTCTGCCCATCAGCTTGCATGGAATAGTGGGGAAGATAATAAATCAACATCAGTTCTAGTCCTCCCTTTCCCATAGGACATACGTTCCCTGGACCAATCTCTTAAAAATATCTGGAAATTAATCAAGGCGAGAAGCAACCTGGAATTCAGGAGAAACTTCCTCATCATGAGAACAATTAACCAGTGGAACAGCTTGCCACCAGAAGCTGTGGGTGCTCCAACATTGGAGGTTTTTAAGAAGAGACTGGACAACCATTTGCCTGAAATGCCATAGGGCAATGATGGTTAACCTTTTTGGTGCCAAGTGCCAAAGTGCGTGTATGTAAATATATCCACGTCTGTCTGAACCCCCAAAATGCAATGCGAGTGCCCCTCTGTGCATGTGTGCTGCCCTGCGCATGCGTGCACCCCACCCCCAGCGCATAAGCCCCCCCGTACCCCATTTTGGCTTCCAGGTTGGTGCAGGAGGCTTTCCAGGCCAAAAATGGGGCGCGGGGCCCACCCACACCCTGTTTTGAGCCTGGAAAGCCTCCTGCATCAACCTACACCCCCCCCCCCACACACATGCGCCCTGCCTCCCACGCATGCGCAGCAGAGACCCGGAGACCAGCTGGCCGGTGGGAGGTGTGTGGAGCTGGGCTGGGGCGATGGTTGGCGTGCCTGCAGAGAAGGCTCTGTGTTGCGTGCCACCTGTGCCACGCATGCCATAGGTTCACTATCATGGCTATAGGGTCTTCTGCTTGAGGAAGGGCTGGACTAGATGACCTCCAGTGTCCCTCCTAGCTCTATTCTGATTCTGAATGTCTTTGCCAGCCCAAGCAAGCTCCCTGGGTGGCTTGTCCTGGAGGAAAAAAAAAAACATTAGGAAGGGCATGTTACCTTCAGCTCCTGAAACAAAGCTGGAAAAGCAATCAAACAATTAAAATAAAATAAAAAAAAAAACGGGAAAAACAACGCCTAAATCTTCTTCTTTCCCCCCCCCTTCCTTCTCCGTCAGGACCATCTCACAAAAATGGTCATCCTTGGGAACGTAGCATTTGTCCAGAGCCACTTTTAAAGCTTTATTGCCGGTCAGAGATGGCGCCCGGAATAGCCCATCTCCAAGCTCCCATAGACTTAGGCAATAAACATCCGTGCCATATATCACCGGCAAAGAATGGCAGCCATGGCTAGGGTTGGGCTGCTGTTCACGCCACAATAGCCGATGCCGCACATTGAAGTCGCAATCCGCGCGTTGCGGGGAACATCTTGGGGAAGGCTGAAGGGAGATGCCCGCACCTGAACACGCTTTCCATTGTGCTAAAGTCCACTGTCTGCATCTCTAATCCGGTTCTGGCACCTGCAGTAGGCGTGTAGCATGACATGCCATCTGCAGCCTGGATGCACGCTACATACACGTTACATACGCCCATGCACACCATCCCATTGCATTTAATAGCTAGCTAACCTCCTTAAGAATTATTAAAGCCTTACAATCAGAGACTATGGTATAAGGATTAGGGGAATTTGGAGGTTCGACTGGCTGAACCTCTTTGTCTGGAGAAGAGGACCGTTCATACAACTCTCACCGTAGCCCTTTCCATACCGATTTTTTTTTTCTTTTTCAAATTCTGCCATCTTTGTTAGTACATTGGGCTGCGATTTTCAAGTCACCCGAAAGAATGAATGAATGAACGGACCTAATTTTTTTTTTTTTTAAATTACAGCCGCTGACCAAAATTGCAAACAAAAACCGCATTAAAAAGTAAAGTTTAAAAAAAAACGAGACAAGATAAAATATTACAATTGGTGAGGCCTTAGTCAGTGGGCAATAAAAGTCTCCCTAATTTATAGGCAGTGTAACAACATTTAGCTACGCTCACCGAGACTGAATCATGCCGGATCTGATAACTGTACATTAAAAAAAAAAAAAATTTCAGAGATGCATTTGGTAATGCCTATCACCTATTCTCACTTTAAAAAAAAAAACTGACTTTTTTCCTTAACTATTTTTTTTTTAAATACCTATTAAAATAAATAATAATCACATTTGGGCTGCCCAGCGATGCATGGAGAATATACTGAATCTGCCTCCTCTGGTGAAACAGACCCACTTTTAAAAGCTAAAACAAGCCAGCAAAGCAAAATAAAAAGACAGCTGGTCAACGTTTTTAGGGTGGGTGACAGTTTGCTTGTCGTCTGCCCACCCCCCCTTTTAACAAAGATCCCTGATGGATGGAAAAGAAACCTTGCAGAAACCAAAAGGGCTTCTTCGCTTCCTGACTTTTTTACGAGCTCCTTTTTAATGGCAGGATTTGAGTGTACGCGGAAACAGGAGAAAAAATGTGCCCTCCAGACGGTACTCGAAGTAATTCCAGAGAGAGAGAAAGAGGGAGGGAGAGAAAGAGAGGGAGAGAGAGAGAAAGAGGGACGGAGAGAAAGAGAGGGAGAGAAAGGAAGAGGGAGAGAAAGAAAGAGGGAGGGAGAGAAAGAGAGAGAGAGAAAGAGGGAGGGAGAGAAAGAGAGGGAGAGAAAGAAAGAGGGTGGGAGAGAGAGAAAAAAGGGAAGGAGAGAAAGAGAGGGAGAGAAAGAGAGAGAGGGAGGGAGAGAGGGAGAGAAAGAAAGAGGGAGGGAAAGAGAGGGAGAGAAAGAGAGAGAGGGAGGGAGAGAGAGAGAGAGAAAGAAAGAGGGAGGGAGAGAAAAAGAGGGAAGGAGAGAAAGAGAGGGAGAGAAAGAAAGAGGGAAGGAGAGAAAGAGAGGGAGAGAAAGAGAGAGAGGGAGGGAGAGAGGGAGAGAAAGAAAGAGGGAGGGAGAGAGAGAGAAAGAGGGAAGGAGAGAAAGAGAGGGAGAGAAAGAGAAAGAGAAAGAGAAAGAGAGAGGGAGAGGGAGGGAGGGAGAGAAAGAGAGAGGGGGAGGGAGGGAGAGGGAGAGAGAGACCCCTACCCGAAAAAAATATGAAAAGGAGTTTGATGGCACCTTTTCCGATGAACGAAAATGCTTTTTAATAAGCTCTATTGGGGGGGGGAAGGTACTAGCAGCCTTCTGGTCTTTTCTTCCGCTGCTCTCCTACTCCAGAGTCCGAGCCAGTCCTGCTGCAACCGAGCCAACAACCTTGGGGGTGGGGGTGGGGGCACCGCCGCAGAGACCCCAGACCCAGGGCTGAAAGGGCAGCCTGACACTCAGGGAGCAGAGACAGACAGACAGACAGACAGAGGGGGGGAGTGGGAGAAGACGAAAGAGTCCGGCGGAAAAGCCCCCTCCCCGGCCTCCTTTTTTTTGGCACCCACTGCCGTGGGGGGGGGGGGCCCTCTGGGTTGGAGGGCTGGACAAGGTCGGGCTGAGCAGAGGGAAAAGGTGGCAGGAGGGAGGAAGGAAGGAAAGAAGGAATGAGAAAGGGAAGGAAAAAGGAAGGAAGGAAGGAAGGAAGGAAGGAAGGAAGGAAGGAAGGAAGGAAGGAAGGAAGGAAGGAGAAAGGGAGGAAGGAAGGAAGGCAGGAAAGAGAAAGGTAAGGGGAGGGAGTGGGGAGGGGGAGGGGAAGGGAAGGAAAGAAGGGAGGAGAAAGGGAGGAAGGAAGGAAAGAGAAAGGTAAGGGGGAGAGAGTGGAGAGGGGGAGGGAAGGAAAGAAGGAAGGAGAAAGGGAGGGGGAGGGAGGAGGAAGGTAAGGGGAGGAAAGAAAAAAGAAGGAAGGAGAAAGGGGAGGGGAGGGAGGGAGGAAAATAGGGAGGGAGGAAGGAGGATGAGAAGGAAGGAAGGTAGAAAAGAAGAAAAGAAAGAAAATAGGGAGGGAGGGAGGAAGAAGGGTGAAAAGGAAGGAAGGGAGGAAAGAAGAAAAAGAAGGAGGAAGGAAGGGGGAGGGACGAGGAAGGTAAGGGGAGGAAAGAAAAAAAGAAGGAAGGAGAAAGGGGAGGAGAGGAAGGAAAGAAGGAAAGAGGGAAGGAGGGTGAGAAGGAAGGAAGGAAAGAAAGATAGGGAGGGAGGAAGGAGGGTGAGAAGGAAGGAAGGAAAGAAGGAAGGAAAGAAAGATAGGGAGGGAGGAAGGAGGGTGAGAAGAAAGGAAGGGAGGAAAGAAGAAAAAGAAGGAGGGAGGAAGGAAGGAAAGGAGGAGAGGAAGAAGAAGAAGAAGAAGAGGCCGCAAAGTTGAAGCCGAGGAGGGAGAAGGAGGGAAGCCAAGCCGGGCTCGCTGCTTTCCCTTCCTCCGCTCCGTCCCCGGCAAAAAAAGGCAGAGCCGGTTCAACCCAACCGGGCGACGCCACTCACTCACCGGTCCCTCCGGCCGTCCGGGGCGCGCGGACCTGCCTCTCTCTCCGCAGCAGCCCTTAAGTTCAGCACTTAACCCCGCATCCCGCCAGGCGCCGGGCCGCCTCCGCGATGCTCCTGGGGCTCCAGGGGAAGAAGCCGCCTCGCCCCGCTTCGCAGCCGGCGCGGAGAGCTGGCGCGGCCGGGCGGGAGCCGGCACGGAGAAGCGGGGTCCGGCCTTGCCCGAGGGGAGCCGAGCGGGACGGCGGCGGCGGCTGCGGGGGGGAAGCGGCCGGCCCTCCCTCCGTCCAGGTAATCCCGCCTCGGGCGGCCGGACGGCGGATTGGCTCCAGCCGCCGGGATTTGCATCTCAATGGCCAGCGCGCCAGCCAACTTTGCAGCGCCGGGCAGCGGCAGGAGGAGGAGGAGGAGGAGGAGGAGGCGCGCCTTCCGCGTTGGGTTGTGGTTGCGCAGGCTTGTGGAAGCCGCCGGAGGAAGGAGGGAGGGGGGGTCGGAGGAGGAGGGTTGTAGCGGCACATCTGCTGACTGTGTGTGTGTGTGTGTGTGTGGGTTGCGGGGGGCGCAGTGCATCCTTGAACCGTTGGGAAGCCCTTGAGAGAAAAGACGCAGGCTGCGCTAAACCGGTGTGCGGTTGCCGGCATCCCTGGCACAAGCATTTGTAGGAGGTTGTGGGCATCCCTGGCACAAGCGGTTTCTGGGCATCCCTTGCACAAGCATTTCTAGGCGATTGTGGGCATCCCTCGCACAAGCATTTGTAGGCGATTGTGGACATCCCTTGCACAAGCATTTGTAGGAGGTTGTGGGCATCCCTGGCACAAGCGGTTTCTGGGCATCCCTGGCACAAGCATTTGTAGGCAATTGTGGGCATCCCTTGCACAAGCATTTGTAGGCGATTGTGGGCATCCTTTGCACAAGCGGTTTCTGGGCATCCCTTGCGCAAGCATTTGTAGGCAATTGTGGGCATCCCTTGCACAAGCATTTGTAGGTGGTTGTGTGCATCCTTGGCTCAGGCAGTTTCTGGGTGATTGTGGGCATCCTTTGCACAAGCATTTGTAGGTGATTGTGTGCATCGCTGACACAAGCAGTTTCTGGGCATTCTTTGCACAAGCATTTCTAGGCGATTGTGGGCATCCTTTGCACAAGCATTTGTAGGTGGTTGTGTGCATCCTTGGCACAGGCAGTTTCTGGGTGGTTGTGGGCATCCTTTGCACAAACATTTGTAGGTGATTGTGTGCATCGCTGGCACAAACGGTTTCTGGGCATTCTTTGCACAAGCATTTCTAGGCGATTGTGGGCATCCTTTGCACAAGCATTTGTAGGTGGTTGTGTGCATCCTTGGCACAGGCAGTTTCTGGGTGATTGTGGGCATCCTTTGCACAAGCATTTGTAGGTGATTGTGTGCATCGCTGACACAAGCAGTTTCTGGGCATTCTTTGCACAAGCATTTGTAGGCAATTGTGGGCATCCCTTGCACAAGCATTTGTAGGTGGTTGTGTGCATCCTTGGCACAGGCAGTTTCTGGGTGGTTGTGGGCATCCTTTGCACAAACATTTGTAGGTGATTGTGTGCATCGCTGGCACAAACGGTTTCTGGGCAGTTGCCAGCATGCCTTGCACAATCATTTGTAGGTGATTATGTGCATTCCTTGCACAAGCGATTTCTGGGCGGTTTTGTGCATCCCTACCACAATCATTTGTGGGTGATTATGTGCATTCCTTGCACAAGCGATTTCTGGGCAGTTGTGTGCATCCCTTGCACAAGCATTTGTAAGTGGTTGTGTACATCCTTTGCACAAGCAGTTTCTGGCAGTTGCCAACATCCCTAGCACAATCATTTGTAGGTGGTTGTGTGCAATGCTGGCACAAGCGGTTTCTGGACGGTTGCGGGCATGCCTTGCACAAGCATTTGTAGGTGGTTGTTTGCATCCCTGACACATGCGGTCAGGGATTGTGCATCCCTAGCACAATCATTTGTAAGTGGTTGTGTGCATTCCTTGCACTAGCGATTTCTGGGTGGTTTTGTGCATCCCTACCACAATCATTTATAGATGATTGCGTGCATCCCTTTCCCAAGCAGACTGGTCGGTTGCTGACATCCCTTGTACAAGCATTTGTAGGTGGTTGTGTGCATCCCTTGCACAAATAGTTTCTGGGTGGTTGTGGGCATTCTGGTACAAGCAGTTTCTGGGGATCGTCTTTTGCACAAGTGCTTTCTCCGTGATTCCAGGCAACCCTTTCACAGTTTCTGGATAGTTGTGGGCATCCCTTGCACAAACTATTTCTGGGCAGTTATGGGCATCCTTTTGCACAAGCCGACGCAACACAGGGTAACTTTGACTGCCTGCCGAGCGGAGCACTTGAGTTCCACCCCTGGAACTGATTCACACAGCTCACCTTGAGTCTGTGGGTCTCTTGGAGCCTTAAAGGGACGGTGTGAACCCAGCTCCTGGGCACTGCAAGCCAGGAAGGGCAGATTCAGTTAGCAAAAGAGAGGAACCCCACCGCTTGGAACTGAGTCAGAATGTGGGACACATGGTAGGGACCCACCGGTGGCCTAGTTGGACCCCAAGACACTATTATGGACGGTCACTCACGCCCTTGTCACTTCTCGCCTGGACTACTGCAATGCTCTCTACATGGGGCTCCCCTTGAGGAGCACCCGGAGGCTCCAGCTGATCCAGAATGCGGCCGCGCGGGTAATTATGGGGGCGACATGGCGCTCCCATGTAACACCTCTCCTGCGCGAGCTGCACTGGCTCCTGGTGGTCTTCCGGGTGCGCTTCAAGGTATTGGTTCTCATCTTTAACGCGCTCCATGGCTTAGGGCCCGGGTACTTACGAGACCACCTTCTGCCACCGATAACCTCCCACCGGCCAATTCGCTCCCACAGAGAGGGTCTCCTCAGGGTGCCGTCGGTCAAGCAATGTCGACTGACGACCCCCAGGGGGAGAGCCTTCTCTGTGGGGGCACCCGCCCTCTGGAACGAGCTACCCCCAGGAATACGACTGATCCCGGACCTCCGTACTTTCCGCCGAGCGTTAAAGACCTTCTTATTCCAGCAAGCCAGGCTGGCTTAAAATTTTAACGGGTTATTTTATGGGGAAAGGGTTTTAAAATTTAGGGAAGCCAAACTGATTTAATTCTGTTTAATTCTTTTTAATTTTTATACTGTATGTGTTTTAAATTTTGGCTGTTCACCGCCCTGAGTCCTTCGGGAGAAGGGCGGTATACAAATTTAAAAAATAAATAAATAAATAAATTTATTTATAAGTAACCCTTATAACTTAACTGCAGTGATTCACTTAACAATTGTGGCAAGAAAAGTCACAAAGGGGGATCACATGACTCCGGGACACTGCAACCGTCATAAAATATGATGAGACAGTTAACAAACATCTAAATTTTGATCACGTGATCTTGGGGATGCTGCAATGGTCAGAAGTGTTGAAAGCAGTTATAAAGCCACTGTTTTCAGTGCAGTTGTAACTTTGACTGGTCACTAAATGAACTGTTGTAAGTCGAAGATTATCTGTACTATGTAGGTCTGGTAATGAACTCAAGATGTATTGGAAGTGGCTAATACACCGAACTACGTATTACTTCCACTACTTTTAGCCACTAAAGTACTTACTTCTGCATTTTTAATCACTAAATTTCACTAAAATATTGCAGTAAGACACGCTCACACACACACACCAATATCACCAAAATATCTATGCAGTATCCCTTGAAATTTCTTGTACAGTACATTACTACAGTACTTACTACAACAGCACAATAGCTGTAACAAACCTAACTCTGTAAAAAAAAATATATTTATAATGTCTTGGATTATTTCACTTCCTTGCAAACGAGTAAGTGTGTTCTCCTGATAGACCAAGATTTTGCAAGGGGAAAAATTCACCGGTTCTTTCCGAGCAAGGAGAAAAAAAAAAAAAAAAACTAGATTTATTTTATGACGTGTGAAATGCAACATTTGAAACGAATGAATTTACTTTCCAGGATGGAAACGGAAAAATGGAAATCTTTAGGTCTCCCCTTTTATTCCAGCCACTGCCGAATGAAACACAGCAGGTCAAATACAACATTGATGATTGGAAATAAAATCCTAACATTGCTCGTAAAAGGTTATGTTGCACTAAAAGGGAAACGACTTCCCAATGCGCTACGCTCCCGAATTCCATTAATAACGAGAGAATTACAAAAAAACAGATCTTTTATACCCTCAAATCATTTTTCTTGTGATAACAAGCAGTAGACAGGGATAACTTTTTCTCTAAGTATTCAAGAAAAGTAGGAGAACGGGCAGGGGTGGTATCCAGCAGGTTCTGACAGGTTCTGGAGAACCGGTAGCGGAAATTTTGAGTAGTTCGGAGAACCAGCAAATACCATCTCTGGCTGGCCCCACAGTGGGGTGGGAATGGAGATTTTGCAATATACTTCCCCCAGGAGTGGGGAGGGAATGGGGATTTTGCAGTATCCTTCCCCCCACGAGTGGGGAGGGAATGAGGATTTTGCAGACTTCAAAACACATCCTGCAAGCACAGATGGAAAGGATTTGAGAGGTTCCCTAGGGAGAAAAGACTGAGGGGAGACATGAGAGTCATGTCCAGGTACAAAAAGGGACATCTTCACAAGAGCCTTGGTGGCGCAGCAGACTAAAGTGCTGTTAAGTAGCACCAGCTGCCTGCAATTACTGCAAGTTGAAACCTCACCAGGCTCAAGGTTGACTCAGCCTTCCATCCTTTCGAGGTAGGTAAAATGAGGAGCCGGATTGTGGGGGCAATAAACTGACTTTGTATAAAAAAGAACATCGCTTGGGGGGGGGCGAAAGCCCTACTAAGCACGTATATACAAAAGTATGAAGGCTATTGCTTAACACATTGTAAGCCACCCTGAGTCTCCGGAGAAGGGCGGCATAGAAATACGAATAATAAAATAATAAATAAATAAATAAATAAATAAATAAATAAATAAATAAATAAATAAATAAATAAATAAATAAATAAATAAATAAATAAATAAATAAAGTTCATCCTCCATTTGAATTCTTGTCGGGCTGTTTCCATTTGCCGGTGACAAGGTTTAATTTATGGCGGTGGCCATGGCTGATATTATTTTTCTCAATCAATAGATCAGCTTCAATTATCGAAATTTCCCTGTTAAGAATCTCGACCCCCAAAGTACCAGACACGGAGCTAGTATCTCAGTTCTCCTTCCTCTCTCGATCTTTCTGGAAAGAAAAGCTGCCTAACAGTATGATGAAATAATTCATTACAATTCAAGATCCTGGTGGGTTTTTTTTTTTTATAAGAGGAGGGCTTTTATATATATATATATATTTGCAATTTAAATGCAAGCAAGAGGCTCAGAAGCAGAATGCACACTATTTGCAGGCCTCGGTTTAGTATGCCTGTCAGTTTCTAAACCTTAGCATTATGCAGTCCTCACCCACCCATAAACATTTAAAAAGCTGAGCCTGACAGACAGCCTCAGAACCCATAAAAGAGGGCTAGTAATAGATCACAGGAATACAGGTAAGGCCTCGACTTACGACCAAAATTTGAGCCCAACATTTCTGGCACTAAGTGAGACAGTTGCTAAAGTCAATTTTGCCCCCCATTTACGACCTTCCTTGCCACAGTTGTTAAGTGTGACTCACTGCAGTTGGTAAATTAGTAACGTGGTTGTTAAGTGAATCCCTATTGACTTTGCTTGTCAGAAGGATGCAAAAGGGGATCACGTGACCCGAGGACACCGCAGCGGTCATAAATAGGAGTCAGTTGCCAAGCATCTGAATTTGGATCACGTGACCGTGGGGAAGTTGCAACGGTCGTAAGTGTGGGAAAAAACCGGTCGTATAAGTCACGTTTTTCACTGCTGCTGTAGCTTCAAACGGTCACTAAATGAACGGTTGGAAGTCAAGGACTACCTGTAATTAAAATGAATTCAGCATCTTAAGTAGAAATATCTTCTCAGAAAAACCGTAACAATCGTTTCTCGCCCATTTTCAGTTTGAACACTGTTCTAAGATAACTTTAACAGATAAACAGAGTTGGAAGGAACTTTATAGGTCATTAGTCCAATGATGGCTAACCTATTTGCCGTCGCATGCCAAAAGCGGTGTGTATGTGTGGCGGGGTTCGCGCGCACTTGCCCACACCCATAATTCAATGTGCCCTGCCCCCCCCACATATGCGCCCACGACTCCACCCCCATGACGTCCCCGCTTTTGGCACACGATGGCACAGTGGGCCAGGTAGGCCCGTTTTTCGCCCTCCCCAGGCTCCAGAGGCTTTCTAGGAGCCTGGGGAGGGCGAAAATGGCCTCTCCCCCCCAGAGGCCCTCCAGAGGCCAGAAATGGCCCATTTCCCGACTTCCGGTGGACCTGGAAGGCCCGATAATTAGTGGAGCTCAGCTAGGGCAATGCTCATGTGCCCACAGATATGGCTCCATGTGCCACCTGTGGCACGCATGCCATAGGTTCGCCATCACGGCCCTATACCATTTTTGACAAATGGCAGTCCAATCTTTACTTGAAAGTCTCAAGTCTTAACTTCCCCATGGGGCGCCCTCCAGGGATGTGGGACTGAAACAATTCCAACAATTTTACGTTAGGGAGTTAAAATCCTGCCTAATCTGGTTGGGAAAGGTATAGCGATGGAAATGGCTGTGGGGATTTTTACAGGCCGGGCATGCGGTTTAGCCAGGAAGGCCACATTTTGGAAATTTCTGGCCTTGAGCTCTGCAGAATGTTGAGAAACTGAGGAATGTGGAGAAAATCTCAGAAGCTGAGCAGTTGGAGAAACAGGTGAGCTGATCTTTGGTCCTGAACAGAACAGAACAGAATTAACAGAATTGGAAGGGACCTTATAGGTCATCTAGTCCAACCCCCTGCCCAAGCACCATTTCTGACAAATGGCAGTCCAGTCTCTTCTTGAAAGCTTCCAGTGATGAAGCTCCCACAACCTCTGAAGGCAACTTCTGTTCCCTTGGCTGATTGCTCTCCCTGTCAGAAAATTTCTCCTTATTTCTAGCTTGAAAATCTCCTTGATCTGTTTCCATCCATTATTCCTTGTGTGGCCTTCGGGTGCTTTGGAAAATAGCTTGATCCCTTCCTCTCTGTGGCAGCCCCTCAAGTATCAGAGCTGAGATTTAAATTCTCAGATTAATTTCCCAATACGGAGAAGCCCCTCCACAGCTGTTTTAGAACTGGGGTCTCCTTCTAGCGTCCTTTGTACAGATAGTCCTCGACTTAACGGCCACAAATGAGCCCAAAATTTCAGTTGCTAAGTAAGACATTTGTGAAGTGAGCTTTGCCCCGTTTTACAACCTTCCTTGCCACAGTCGGTAAGTGAATCATTGCAGTTGTTAATTTAGTATGATGGTTGTTAAGTGAATCTGGTTTCCCCGTCGACTTTGCTCATCAGATGGTCGCGAAAGGCGATCCCATGATGGCGGGACACTGCAGTCATCATAAGTACGAGTCCGGATACCAAACAAGAAGAATATTATATAGCAAAGAAGATAGAAAGGAGAAGGGAGGAGAGGGTAGGAAGAGGAGAGGGAGCGAGAGGAAAGGAAGAAAGGGGAAAGGAGAGGAAGGAAGGGCAGGGGATAGGAGTAGGAGAGAAAGTAAGAAGTGGGAAAGAAAAGAGGAATGGGGGAAAGGGAAGGGAGGAAGGATGAGGTAGGAGAGGAGGAAGGAGAAAGTAGGAGAGGAGAGGAGACTGGGAAGGAAAAGAAAGAAGAAGAAGGTTTGTTGCGAAAAGAGGGAAGAAAAGATAGAAGAGCAACTCCGAATGTAATTAAAATATCTTATTTTAATGCTTTCTTTAAGGAAAATATATATATGTATGATTAATTATGTATAAGAAAATGTACATTTTATATTATGCATATAAAAAATAAAACTGAAAAAACTTTTCAAAAAATAAAAAAA
The DNA here is from genome assembly GCF_029215685.1 of Pituophis catenifer annectens. NCBI lineage: Eukaryota > Metazoa > Chordata > Lepidosauria > Squamata > Colubridae > Pituophis > Pituophis catenifer. The sequence goes on from NW_027256888.1 coordinate 76,130,458, forward strand.
GTACGAGTCCGTTGCCAAACGTCTTAATTTCGATGGAGATGCTGCAATGGACGTAAGCATGAAAAACGGTCGCCAGTCCCTTTTTTTCCAGTGCCGTTTTAACTTTGAACGGTCACTAAGCGAGCTGTTTAGGACTACCTGCATTGCAGGGACCAAAATTGGATGCATTATTCCAAATGGGGTGTTTTGTTCCCCGCCGAGGCTGTTTTTCAGCCTCAGGTTGTGAACATACCTGGAACCTGAGGGAAAATGTCGCTCAGACACGAGGAAAAGGAACCTGGGCATTTTAAAATGAGCTTCCCAGTTGAGCCAAGTAGGTTACACAGTGGAATTACTAATAGTTTGCACTGTGAAATTGGCGGATTGCCTTTGCTGGCAGGCCTCAGAAATCTGTCTCTTCCCAGCTCTGAAATTAGCCTCAAGAATGTGCCAAAAACCAGAGATTTTTCTACCTCTCCTTGGTAATTTAGAAGAGTTTGGCTCTATTTCGGATGCAAGATGCTGGTGGTTAGAGTGCAGTATTGCAGGCTAATTCTGCCGAACGCCAGCAGTTCGATCCTGACCGGCTCAAGGTTGACTCAGCCTTCCATCCTTCCGAGGTTGGTGAAATGAGGACCCAGATTGTTGGGGGCAAGAGGCTGACTCTGTAAACCGTTTAGAGAGGCTCTAGAGCTCTGTAAAGCGGTATATAAGTCTAAGTGCTATTGCTGTTATCTGTAGAGTTACTTAGGAGCAGTGGTTAGATTGCAGTATTGCAGGCTAATTCTGCCGACCGCCAGCAGTTCAATCCTGACCGGCTCAAGGGTGACTCAGCCTTCCATCCTTCCGAGGTCAGTAAAATGAGGACCCAGATTGTTGGAGGCAATGTGCTGACTCTGTAAACCGCTTAGAGAGGGCTGTAAAGCACTGTGAAGCGGTATATAAGTCTAAGTGCTACTGCTGTTTGGACAATTGTGATGAGGTTCCAAAATGGAAATAGCTCTATCAAATCTTCGCAGCTTAAGTATCTGTCGTCTTACCACAGTTCATTTAGTGACCGTACAAAGTTGCAGCAGCAATGATTCGTTTAACAACCTTGGCAAGAAAGCCGTAAAATGGAGCAAAACTCACTTAACAAATGTCTCACTTAGCAGCCTAAGTTTTGGGCTCAATTGTCATAGGTCGAGGACTACCAGTAGTTCGGATTCCATGTTTTGCAAGCAGACTTTTGTGGTTTTCTGGAAGTTCAGCTGTGAAGCTCGGCAAAGTTTCTTAATCAGCCAATTTCAGGTACTCCTCGACTTACAACAGTTCGTTTAGTGACCGTTCAAAATCACGACAGCGGCAAAAAAAGCGACGTGTGATATTTTTCACAAGTTTAAGATGGTTGCCGCATCCCCGCAGTCACGCGATGAAAATTCAGGTGCTTGGCAACTGACTCATATTTATGACGGTTGCAGTGTCCTGGAGTCATGCGATAGTTCAGATTCCGTATTTCGTGAGCAGATTTTTGTGGATTCGGGGATGTTCAGCGGTGAAACTTGGCAAAGCTGCTTAATCAATCAATTGCTCTATTTCCAGGCTTCTCTCTAAGGATATCAAGCTGTTGCCTGTGATACAATCTGTTGTTTTATTCTTAGCTCTGTAGCTCGCCAAATATTCTCCATAACTGAGCTGGGATTTGGATTTTTGGTCTCCGAATCAGAAATGGTATTCAGCCGGTTCGTACTGGTTCGGGCGAACCGATAGCAGAGATCGCGAGTGCCCTCCCCCCTCCCCGGCTCTATGCCATCCTATTTAGGCACGGTTTTGAGGTCGGGTGCAGGCGCTGAAGATGCGTGTGCAGGCAAAGCACATGCATAGAAAGCTGGGTGCACGCATGGAAGATGCGCGAAGCGAGCGTGCGCGCGGCGAACCGGTAGCAACAAAATGTGAAATCCACCGTGGCTCCCAATATATGTCCAGTTCTCAGCCCTCCCCAAACTGAGATGTATTGGATTGCAAGATCACGTAGTCCTCAATTTATGACCAATCGTTTAGCAACCTTTCAGGGTTATGACAGACCTCCATGAGGGTACTTAGACCTGGATTTCATGTTCTGACATCTGGGAGCCGTCCCATGGTCATGTGATCTCCCTTCAGGTAGCCAGGAACCGGGCTGCATTTATGGTGGTTTGTATCAGGCTCAAGTAGCCAGGAGCAGGAGTTGTGTTCAAAGCATTAAAGGTTTATTACATGCTACCTATAGACGAGAATATATCTATCAAGCCAAATTGGTGCTAGGTAAGGATCAATGGAATTCACAGGGGGCTGGACTTAAGCCCAGTGATGGGATTCAAATAATTTAACAACCAGTTCTCTGCCCTAATGACCAGCTGGGTAGGCGTGGCTGGGTGGTCATGTGACCGTGTGGGCGTAGCCAACTCAATGTCACTCACGTCGATAGGCGCTTCGCCTTAGCAGTTACAATGTAATAAGGGTTCACCAGAGAGGCAGTTTCTGTAAGCAGGGCAATAAAGATTAGGCTAGAAACACCACCAGAATGTTTCCTTCCTGCCTTCCTTACAGGATTAGCCCTGTAAAGTGGGAAAAAAAACAAAATAAGATTTCTTCCAACAACTGGTTCTCCAAACTGCTTAGAAAGTTAACAACCGGTTCTCCTGAATAGGTGCGAACTGGCTGAATCCCACCATTGCTTAAGCTTCTTGTGGCTGCGTAAAGATGCCACACCAATGATGCATTTGACCCCACCTTCGGTCTCAGCCTGCTTATCTCTTACAGTTTGTGTCGTCCTGTGATTTCATGACTGCATTTCACAACAATTTTGCTGAAAGCAGAATAATATAGAATAATAGAATGACAGAGTAGGAAGGGACCTTGAAGGTCTTCTAGTCCAGCCCTCTGTTCAGGCAGGAGACCCTATACCATTTCAGTCAAACGGCTGTCCAATCTCTTCTTAAACTCTTCTGGTGTTGGAGCACTGCATTACTATTATTCTTCTCATCCTTCCTATTACCTATCTCCTCCCACTTACGACTATAACCATGTTGCTTGTATTTTTACGATTTATATTGTTCTGTTTGTTTCCTAGTATGATTTGATTGCTTATTAGTAACCTATGACTATCACTCACTAAGTGTTGTATCTTATGATTCTTGATGAATGTATTTTTTTCTTTTTTTTCCTTTTACGTACACTGAGAGCATATGCACCAGGGGTGGGTTCTAAATTTTTTTACTACCGGTTCTGTGGGCGTGGCTTATTTTGTGGGTGTGGCTTGGAGGTCATGTGACTTGGTGGGCGTGGCTAGCTGGTCAGAGTCATTTCTGGAAGGTCCTCGCACTTACGACCAGTCCTCGCACTTACGACCCGACTCATTTGTTTGCTTTTAACACTGATCAGCTGTAGGACGGCCCTTTGAAGCCCCGCAGCAAGAGTTTAAACAGTTTTTTTCCCTCTAGTCATCAGCTGGGACTCAGGAGGCAGCAATAGATTGGGGGTGGGACCAAGTAAAAGGTAAGAATAATGTGGCGGGGTGGGGGGGGTGGGAGGGCGAGGGGGAGAACCGGTTCGGTGACATCATATCGTCACCGCTACCGGCTCGGCTGAACCGGACCAAACCGGGAGGAACCCACCACTGATATGCACCAAAGACAAATTCCTTGTGTGTCCAATCACACTTGGCCAATAAAGAATTCTATTCTGCTCTGCTCTATTCACAGCTTCTGGAGGCAAGTTGTTCCACTGATTAATTGTCAGGAAATTTCTCCTTAGTTCTAGGTTGCGTCTCTCCTTGATTAATTTCCATTTATCATTTTGTGGTGAGATGGGCGGTGAATAAATTTTATAAACAAACAAACAAATAACGCGAAGTGTTAATACCACTTTATAATGCCTTGGTAAGGCCACACTTGGAATACTGCATTCAATTTTGGTGGCCACGATGTTAAAAAAAAAATGTGGAGACTCTAGAAAGAGTGCAGAGAAGAGCAACAAAGATGATTAGGGGACTGGAGGCTAAAACATATGAGGAACGGTTGCAGGAACTGGTATGTCTAGTGTAATGAAAAGAAGGACTAGGGGAGACATGATAGCAGTGTTCCAATATCTCAGGGGCTGCCACAAAGAAGAGGGAGTCAAGCTATTCTCCAAAGCACCTGAGGGCAGGACAAGAAGCAATGGGTGGAAACTAATCAAGGAGAGAAGCAACTTGGAACTAAGGAGAAATTTCCTGACAGTGAGAACAATTAACCAGTGGAACAACTTGCCTCCAGAAGTTGTGAATGCTCCAACACTGGAAGTTTTTAAGAAGATATTGGATAACCATTTGTCTGAAGTGGTGTAGGGTTTCCTGCCTAAGCAGGGGGTTGGACTAGAAGACCTCCAAGGTCCCTTCCTACTCTGTTATTCTATAATTCTATGAAATAAATAAATATACTTTTAGGTTTAGATTAAAGTTGTAGTTCACCACATTCAGTGATGTTTTTTGCTACATCAAAATCTTAGTTTTAAATTTAATAGGGGTTTTCTCTCTCTCTCTTTTTGTGGTAACAACATAACCAGCTACTTTGACTTATAGTTTTAAAGCATGATGCCTTTTTAGCCAGATCAGGAAAAACAAACAAACCCCAAATCACCTAATCTTTGCAGTAATTAGTACTTCGGCCTATAATTTCCTCCTTTGAAAATACGTGGAAAAAATATGCCTTGATAGAATCTCCGAAGAGTTTTTGACGATGAAGAAACTCTAGCTTTCTTTTGCCCTTATGGCTCCTTTGGTATGTTTGCTTGAAGTCAACTTACAAGCCGAGTGACTTACGGTGCAGAAGTACTTATCTACGCCCTTGAAGCCAGATAATACAAAAATAATTTCGCTAGAGGTGCTTTGCATAGCTGACTCATAATAACCTACATATCGACGGGTTGGAAACCACTTTTGCATCCCAAACACAAGACTGACGATTCATTTCTGGCCAGGCTTGCTCTGCTGTTAACTCAGCCTTGAGACTCTGATGACGGATCTCGGCTCCGCGTGAAAAGAATGTGGGCGATACGGGCAAAAGGTTAGCATGTCTGGTTAAGGATGGGCGAGATTCAAAACTCCAGGGAGTTGATCCAGAGAGAAAGAGCTACGTTCCCTTCGCTTGTACGGCTTTGGATCAACAAACCACTTCCTTTTTTTCCTGTTCCATGTTTCTGGAAAATTATTTATAGAAGAGAAGAGAAGAGAAGAGAAGAGAAGAGAGGAGAGGAGAGGAGAGGAGAGGAGAGGAGAGAAGAGAAGAGAAGAGAAGAGAAGAGAAGAGAAGAGAAGAGAAGAGAAGAGAAAAAATGGAATGGAATGGAATGGAATGGAATAGAATAGAATAGAATAGAATAGAATAGAATAGAATAGAATAGAATAGAAAAAATGGAATGGAATGGAATGGAATAGAATAGAATAGAATAGAATAGAATAGAATAGAATAGAATAGAATAGAATAGAATAGAATAGAATAGAATAGAAAAAATGGAATGGAATGGAATGGAATAGAATAGAATAGAATAGAATAGAATAGAATAGAATAGAATAGAATAGAATAGAATAGAATAGAACAGAAAAAATGGAATAGACTAGTCTAGTCTAGACTAGACTAGAACAGAACAGAACAGAACAGATAGAAAAAATGGACTGGACTGGACTGGACTGGACTGGACTGGACTGGACTGGACTAGACTAGACTAGACTAGACTAGACTAGAATAGAATAGAATAGAATAGAATAGAATAGAATAGAATAGAATAGAATAACAGAGTTGGAAGGGACCTTGGAGGTCGTCTAGTCCAACCCCCTGCTTAGGCAGGAAACCTACACCACTTCAGACAAATGATGTTTTCCAACATCATCTTAAAAACATCTTCTTAAGAACATTTTATTTCTTTATGAAATGTATTGGCCTCCCATCAAAGTCACAACGGCACCAGCAAAAGTTGACTCACAACCGTTTTTCACACTTACAGCATCCCCACGGATGCTCACAGTTGCAGCATCCCCACGGTCACGTGAGCAAAATTCAGATGTTTGGCAACCGACTCATACTTACGACGGTGGCAGGGTCCCAGGGCTCACGGGATCCCTCTTTTGCAAACTTCTGACAAGCAAAATCGATGGGGAAGCCAGATTTCCTTAACGCACGTGTTGCTAACTTAACAGCGGCGGTGATTCACTTAACAACAGTGGCAAGAAATGTCGTAAAAAGGGGGGCAAAATTGACTTAACAAATGTCTCGCCTAGCAACAGGAATTTTGGGGCTCAATTGTGGTCGTAAGTCGAGGGCTACTTGTATTGCATTCATGGAAAATCTACCAAACACATTTTGAGTTTTGTTAGTTGACTTGGGTGTGAAAGACAAAAGTGCATGTTTTAATGCAGTGTTTTTCAATCTTGGCAATGTTAGGATGCTTGGACTTCAACTCCCCTAGGTTGGCTGGGGAATTCTGGGAGTTGAAGTCCAAGCATCCTAACATTGCCAAATTTGAGAAACATTGTTCTAGAGGTAATTCTTGACTTATGACCAGTCATCTAACAACTGTTTTTAGCCACAATGGCCTCAGAATGGGTGTTTTATGGCTTGTAAAGCACCTCTGGTCATCGTAAAATGTTGCAACCATCCCCAAATCATATGATCACATTTCAGGAGCTTGGTAACCTATTTAACATTTTAAACTGGTTGACAGTGCTCTATGACCATGCGCCTTGTCTGCTGGCTTCTCCAGAAAGTCAATGGGGAAGCCAGAGGAAAGGTTGCAAGTGGAGGGGACTTGGATTTGAGGTCTTTCCTTCCTTCCTTCTTTCCTTCCTTCCTTCCTTCCTTCCTTCTTTCCTTCCTTCCTTCTTTTCTTCCATCCTCCCTCCCAGTCATGCATCTTCCTTCCTTCCTTCCTTCCTTCCTTTTCTTTTCTTCCACCCATCCACCCATCTTCCTTCCTTCCTTCCTTCCTTCCTTTTCTTCCATCCTCCCTCCCATCCATGCATCTTCCTTCCTTCCTTTCCTTCCTTCCTTCCTTTCCTTCCACCCTCCTTCCCATCCATGCATCTTCCTTCCTTCCTTCCTTCCTTTCTTCCTTCCTTCCTTCCTTCCTTCCTTTTCTTGCACTCATCCACCCATCTTCCTTCCTTCCTTCTTTTTCTTCCACCCTCCCTCCCATCCACGCATCTTCCTTCCTTCCTTCCTTCCTTCCTTCCTTCCTTCCTTCCTTTTCTTCCACCCTCCCTCCCAGCCATGCATCTTCCTTCCTTCCTTCCTTCCTTCCTTCCTTCCTTCCTTCCTTCCTTCCTTCCTTCCTTCCTTCCCTTTTCTTCCACCCATCCACACATCTTCCTTCCTTCCTTCCTTTTCTTCCACCCTCCCTCCCATCCATGCATCTTCCTTCCTTCCTTCCTTCCTTCCTTCCTTCCTTCCTTCCTTCCTTCCTTCCTTCCTTCCTTCCTTTTCTTCCACCCTCCCTCCCATCTTCCTTCCTTCCTTTTCTTCCATCCTCCCTCCCATCCATGCATCTTCCTTCCTTCCTTCCTTCCTTCCTTCCTTCCTTCCTTCCTTCCTTCCTTCCTTCCTTTTCTTCCACCCATCCACCCATCTTCCTTCCTTCCTTCCTTTTCTTCCTCCCTCCCTCTTTCTTCCCTGTTTATCTATGCACACACTACTCTGGAAGGCCCATACAATGCGGAGTCAACAAACTCATGACTCATGCAAAAGGTTTATCAGTGTAAACCGCCAATCCCAACGAGCTGCCCATAGAAAGGAAGGCAGAGGCGGGAGGGGCGACGTATGCGCCAGCTGCAAGCGCAGTCCAGCCAGAATACCAGGCCATCATGGTCTGAAGGCCTAAAGGGACGAGGAAAGGCCTGAAATCCAGCAAAGGCCTTTTTCTTAATCTGCCTTTGGTTTCAACCAGTTTCCTCACGGGAATCAAGCCGCTTAAAGCCTCAGCGTAAAAGAGCCCTTAGAACAGTGTTTCTCAACCTTGGAAGCTTGAAGATGGGTGGACTTCAACTCCCAGAATCCCCCAGCCAGCAGCGCTGGCTGGGGGATTCTGGGAGTTGAAGTCCACCCATCTTCAACCTTCCAAGGTTGAGAAACACTGCCTTAGAACAAACCAGGTGTTTTGCAATTAGCAATGGTGGGAATTAGAGAAAAGCAAACAGCAATAAACAGCAATCTCAAAAAAAAGATCCACTCCAGATTGTGAGGCCGACAGATGATAAGGAGGCCTTACCCTTTGCCTCCTACCTGGCCCTAAACATACAAGGGGATTTCCTGGTTTAAAAACTGAAGAATCACAGCGTTGCTAATTGTGTAAGTGTTATATTTACTTTGGTTTGTCTTCAGACTTATGGATTTTCTTTATTTCTTCAAAGTCTGGGGCGCCTCCGTTACAAAATGATGGCTTAAGGACAGAATCAGTTACAGTCAGGGAGTCCTCAATTTACAACCATTCATTTAGTGACCTAAGTTACAACAGCACTGAAAAGTTTTTATTTTGGCTGTTCACCGCCCTGAGTCCGAAAGGAGAAGGGCGGTATAGAAGTTCGATTAATAAATAAATAATAAATAAATAAATAAATAAAGTGACCTATGGCCATTTTTCACACTTTTGCAGCATCCCCATGGTTATGTGATCAAAATTGGGACGCTTGACAACTGATTCATATTTATGACGGTTGCAGTATCCCGGGTTCACATGCAGAGGTGGGTTTCAGCAGGTTCTGACCACTTCTGGAGAACCGGTAGTGGAAATTTTGAGTAGTTCGGAGAACCGGTAGTAAAAATACTGACTGGCCCCGCCCACATCTATTCTCTGCCTCCCGAGTCCCAGCTGATCGGGAGGAAATGGGGATTTTGTAGTATCCTTCCCCTGGATTGGGGTGGGAATGGAGATTTTACAGTATCCTTCCCCTGCCATGCCCACCAAGCCATGCTACGCCCACAGAACCGGTAGTAAAAAAATTTGGAACCCACCATTAGTCATATGATCCCTTTTTGTGGCCTTCTGTCAAGCCAGATTCACAGAACAACCGTGTTACTAACTTAGCAACTGCAGTGATTCACTTAACAACAGTGGCAAGAAAGGTCGTAAAACGGGACAAAACTCATTAACAACTGTCTTGCTTAGCAGTGGAAATTTGGGGCTCAACTGTGGTCGTAAGTCGAGGACTACCTGTATTCTATATCTCATCAACCAAATCTTTCTCTTGATCCATTAAGTGATTGTTACTATTTAATTGATTGTTTGATTAATTAATTATTGATCGATCAAGTGTAACGCGGTGGCTCAGTGGATAAGATGGTGAACTTGTCGATCGAAAGGTCGGCAGTTCAGCGGTTCGAATCCCTAGTGCTGCATAACGGGGTGAGCTCCCGTTATTTGTCCCAGCTAATGCCAACCTAGCAGTTCGAAAGCACATAAAAAATGCAAGTAGAAAAATAGGGACCTTTGGTGGGAAGGTAACAGCGTTCCGTGTGCCTTTGGCGTTTAGTCATGCCGGCCACATGACTATGGAGACGTCTTCGGACAGCGCTGGCTCTTCGGCTTTGAAACAGAGATGAGCACCGCCCCCTAGAGTCAGGAATGACTAGCACCTATGTGCAAGGGGAACCTTTACCTTTACTTATAAATCTACATCTAAATTTGTCTGAACAACCACAATTTGAGTATTCCAATACAAAATCGTAGCCCTGGCTGAGAAGTTCAGCTTTTCAAACTTTACAGGGTTATCTTAACTTTACAGGGAAGAAAATGAAGTTCGAGATAGACAAACCACAGAATATATTCATTTCGACTTGCAACCTTATTCACGCTTGTTAAAAATCAATGTTTTTCAACCTTGGCAAACTTGAAGATGTGTGGATTTCAACTCCCAGAATTCATGGTGGCTGGGGGAATTCTGGGACCTGAAGTCCACATATCTTAAAGTTGCCAAGTTTGAAAAATATTGTGTTAAACTAAAAGCAGTCCCCAGAATTCATATTGGCTGGGGAATTCTGGGAGCTGAAGTTCACACATTTTGACGGATTCTAAGTTTGAAAAACATTGTGTTAAAGGAATAGCAGTCCCCAGAATTCATACTGGCTGGGGAATTTTGGGAGTTGAAGTCTACACATCTTGACAAGTTTGAAAAATATTGTGCCAAACGAATAGCAACCCACTGCAGATGATCAAGAAACGCTTGTCTTATTTGTCTTCTAGCCACCTCATCCTCAAATTATGGAATTTGGGGATGGGCCTTGGTTGAAAACCAGATTCTCTCTCTTCGCCAATTCTGCAGTCTTCTGCTAAACTCACTGACAAAGCCTTATAGTCAAAGTTAATTAGATGAATAAGTGCTGATTATTACGCTGACATCATTTTTTTTTTATTAGCTGAACTATCTTTCAACAGCAACAAACAAGGCCTCTCCCACTGTAGCTCTTCTGGGTGTGAATGAGCTAAGCTGTTGGATATCAGCCTATCCTATATCCGTTAAATTTGGCCAAGATAAAAGAGCCACGATTGGAAGGAAAAACATTCCCACACACTGTGGCTACCCCTTGCAAGCAGAAATGTTGTGCATCTGAATGAGATTAATCTGAATAAACAAAGGCAGGTTTTATTCAGCCTTACATCCCAATCATGGGGGGGAAAACGTTTTTATATTACATAATTCTATACGTTCGAGTCCCTACATTGGCCTCTTTAGAAATGGTACATAAACTGTTTCAACTCCTACCCTCAAAACGACGCTATAGGGCACTGCATACCAGAACAACTAGACACAAGGAATTTTTTTTTCCCGAACGCCATCACTCTGCTAAACAAATAATTCCCACAACACTGTCAAACTATTCACTAAGTCTGCATTACTATTAATCTTCTCATCGTTCCCACCACCCATCTCCTTCCACTTATGACTGTATGACTGTAACTTTGTTGCTTGTATCCTTACGATTTATGTTGATATTGTTTCCTGATTGTTTATTTGTACCCTATGACTAACATTAAGTGTTGTACCTTATGATTCTTGATGAACATATCTTTTCTTTTATGTACACCGAGAGCGTATGCACCAAGACAAATTCCTTGTATGCCCAATCACAGTTGGCCAATAAAAAATTCTATTCTATTCTATTCTATTCTACTCTACTCTACTCTACTCTACTCTACTCTACTCTACTCTACTCTACTCTACTCTACTCTACTCTACTCTACTCTACTCCACTCCACTCCACTCCACTCCACTCCACTCCACTCCACTCCACTCCACTCCACTCCACTCCATATATTCTATTCTATTCTATTCTATTCTATTCTATTCTATTCTATTCTATTCTATTCTATTCTATTCTATTCCATTCCACTCCACTCCACTCCACTCCACTCCACTCCATATATTCTATTCTATTCTATTCTATTCTATTCTACTCTACTCTACTCTACTCTACTCCACTCCACTCCACTCCACTCCACTCCACTCCACTCCACTCCACTCCACTCCATATATTCTATTCTATTCTATTCTATTCTATTCTATTCTATTCTATTCTATTCTACTCTACTCTACTCTACTCTACTCTACTCTACTCTACTCTACTCTACTCCACTCCACTCCACTCCACTCCACTCCACTCCACTCCATATATTCTATTCTATTCTATTCTATTCTATTCTATTCTATTCTATTCTATTCTATTCTACTCTACTCTACTCTACTCTACTCTACTCTACTCTACTCTACTCTACTCTACTCCACTCCACTCCACTCCACTCCACTCCACTCCACTCCACTCCACTCCTTCTATTCTATTCTATTCTATTCTATTCTATTCTATTCTATTCTATTCTATTCTATTCTATTCTATTCTATTCTATTCTATTCTATTCTATTCCATTCCATTCCATTCCATTCCATTCTATATACTACTAAAATTCTCATTCCATTTATCTATATGTCTCTTTAGCTCAAGTACAGCACAGATAGTCCTTGGCTTACAACAGCTCGCTTAGTGACCGTTCAAAGTTACAAAGGCACTGGAAAAAATGGACTTACGACCGTTTTTCATACTTACGATCGTTGCAGCATCCCCATGGTCATGTGATTTACATTCAGATGCATGCGTGACAACTGACTCACATTTATGACGGTTGCAGTGTCCCGGGGTCACGTGATCCCTTTTTGCGACCTTCTGACAAGCAAAGTCAACGGGGAAGCCAGATTCGCTTAACAACGGTGTTACTAGTTTAACAACTGCGGTGATTCACTTAACCACCGTGGCAAGAAAAGTCGTACAATGGGGCAAAGCTCAGTTAACAAATTTCTCACTTAGCAACATAAATGTTGGGCTCAATTGTGGTCGTACATTGAGGACAACCTGTATACCTCAATAATTGTTTGAATCAAAGTACAGATAGTCCTTGACTTATGACGGGCTGCTTAACAACTGTTTGAAGTTACAACAGACTCAAAGAAAAGTTACTTATGACCAGAGGTGGTATGCAGCAGGTACTGACCAGTTCTGGAGAACTGGTAGTGGAAATTTTGAGTAGTTCAGAGAACTGGTAAATACCACTTCTGACTGGCCCCGCCCCCATCTATTCTCCGCCTCCTGAGTCCCAGCTGATCGGGAGGAAATGAGGATTTTGCAGTAACCTTCCCCTGGAGTGGGGTGGGAATGGAGATTTTACAGTATCCTTCCCCTGCCACACCCACCAAGCCATGCCCACTCACCAAGCCACGCCCACAGAACCGGTAGCAAAAAATTTTGAATCCCACCACTGCTTACCCATCCTCAAGTTATGACTGCCGCACCACTCCTATTATCACACGTTCGCATGTTGTTGCATATTCAGACCAGTTTTATTTGCAAAGCTGTATCTCCACAGGAAATAACTCTTAATGAGTTTAAATCTCTAGATCCAGATGTATGGCATCGAAAGGCCCTAAAGGGATTGGCTGGTGGCCTATATGGATTTTCAGGTAGTCCTCGACTTGCAACTATTCATTTAGTGAATGTTCAAAATTACAACGGCACTGAAAAAAGTGACATGACCGTTTTTCACACAACCATCGCGGCATCCCCGTGGTCACATTATCAAAATTTGGACACTTTGCAACTGGTTCATATTTATGACAGTTGCAGTGTCCTGCAGTCATGTGATCCCTTTTGCGCCCTGACAAGCAAAGCCAATGGGAAAATCAAATTCACTTAACAACCGTATTACTAACTTAACACCTGCAGAAGATAGAAGATAGATAGATAGAAGATAGAATTCTTTATTGGCCAAGTGTGATTGGAGACACAAGGAATTTGTCTTTGGTGCATAAGCTCTCAGTGTACATAAAAAGACAAGATACATTCGTCAAGAATCATAAGGTACAACACTTAATGATAGTCACAGGGTACAAATAAGCAATCAAATCATACTAGGAAACAATATCAATATAAATCGTAAGGATACAGCAAAAAGGTTACAGTCATATAGTCATAAGTGGGAGGAGATGGGTGATGGGAAACGAGAAGATTAATAGTAGTGCAGACTTAGTAAATAGTTTGACAGTGTTGAGGGAATTATTTGTTTAGCAGAGTGATGGCGTTCAGGAAAAAATCTAGTTGTTCTGGTGTGTAGTGCTCTATAGCATCATTTTGAGGGTAGGAGCTGAAACAGTTTATGTCCAGGATGCGAGGGGTCTCTAAATATTTTCACAGCCCTCTTGTTAAATGATTCACTTAACAACAGTGGCAAGGAAGGTTATAAAATGGGAAGAAAAAAAAATCACATTTTGCTCAGCAACATAAATTTTGGGCTCAATAAATTGTGGACGTAAGTCGAGGATTACCTGTACAATCTTTTTGAGAAATCTTGGGAAATTAGCAAGGTGCCAGATTTACAAGAGCTTAAACTTGTCCCAATTTTCTTGAAAGATGGAAGGAAAGATCTTGGGAAACTCTGGCAAGATTTAAAAAGAAGATCAGGAAGAGACCGGTTTGTAAGCATCTTGACAACAAGGACATAATGAAGAGAGATCTCCATGGATTTGTGTAGAACAAACCTTACCAATCCAGCTTTTATCTCATCTTTAAATTGGTTAATTTCCTAAATGGATGATGGAAATGCTGTAAGCATAATGTATCTTGAATTCTGCAAAGCACTCCGAAATATTCTGATTAGCAAGCGAGTTAGGTGTGGGTGGTGGCATGATACGATAATTAGCGCATAGCTACTTCAAAAAAATGTCTTGGAGAAGGTTCAACCACAATTCCTTAGAAGACGGAAATCACATTGCGAATGAGAGCACTGCTTGGAAATCAGAAATTAAAGGCAGAGGATGGGAGATATTTGGCTTGTAAACAGATCTTGGAACAATAGCGAATTATGAACTGGATATGAGTTAACAGGATGATGGGACCGAAAAAATTTTAATTGCAGTTGTAGATTGCAATTGTTAAGGGAAGGGCAGCTTCTAATCTAAAGCACAAGAAGTGATTGTTCCATTTTGCCTTCAGACACTACCTTAAATATTGTATCCAATTCTAGGGACCGTGCTTTGAGAAGTAGAGATAGTCCTTGATTTAGAACAATTCATTTAGTGACCGTTCGAAGTTATGGCAGTACTGGAAAAAGTGACTTATGACCGTTTTTCAGACTTACGACCTTTGTAGCATCCCCATGGACACATGATCAAAATTCAGACACTTGACCACTGATTCATATTTATGACGGTTGCAGCGTCCCGGGATTATGGGATCCTCTTTTGCGACCTTCTGACAAGCAACAGTGGGGAAGCCAGACTGAATCCGGTGCGTCGGAGAGTCCTCAACTTACGATCGTAATTGGGCCCAGAATTTCTGTTGTTAAGCGAGACATTTGTTCAGTGACTTCTGTCCCTTTTTATGGCCTTTCTTTCCACAGTTGTTCATCACCGCAAGCTGTTAAGTCAGTGTTTCTCAACCTTGGAAGCTTGAAGATGGGTGGACTTCAACTCCCAGAATCCCCCAGCCAGCGCTGCTGGCTGGGGGATTCTGGGAGTTGAAGTCCACCCATCTTCAAGCTACCAAGGTTGAGAAACACTGTGTTAAGTGAATCCGGCTTCCGCATTGACTTTGCTTGTCAGAAGGTCGCAAAAGGGGATCACATGACTCCAGGACCGTCATAAATACGAGTCATTAGCCAAGCGTCTGAATTTTGATGAGGACCATTTGACTGCAATGGTTATAGGTGTGAAAAATGGTCATGAGCAGTCGTGGGATTCAGCCGGTTTGGGCCAGTTTGGGCGAACCGATTGTTAAATTGCTGGCTGACCTCACCCTGCCCCTTCCAGGAGTCCTCATGCGCCCCATTCTGGCTCCCAGATAAGTCCAGGGAGGCCTACTAGGCCCAAAAGGGGGCACAGGGGGGTTCGGCGCAGCTCTCCCCCTCACAGCCCATTTTTGCTCCTAGGAGGCTGCAGGGAGGCCTACTAGGCCCAAAACGGGGCATGGACGGGTGGCGCCCTCCCCAACTCATTTTTGCTCCCAGGGGGGTGCAGGAGGCCGAGTGCTGCCTGTGACACCCCCTGACCACGCCCACCATGGCCACGCCCACCCAGCCGGTCATTAGGGCAGAGAACCGGTTGTTAAATTTTTTGACTCCCACCACTGGTCATGAGTCACTTTTTTCAGCGGCATAACTTTGAACCAGGGTTGAAATGCTCCCGGATCAGGCGATCCGGAAGCGATTGTGGCAGGTGGTTCGGAGAACCGGTAGCGATGGCGCACGCAAGGCTCCGCCCACCCACCCCCGGGGGGCTCATTACTTCCTGCTTTTAAATTTTTTTAAAAAAGGCTCTGACGATCACAGCTGTGGCGCACGATCGTCAGAGCCTTTTTTTTTTTAAACTTTTAAAAGCATTTTTTACAGCCTATTCGGGCGAATTGGCTGTAAAAAAAAATGCTTTTAAAAGGGAAAAAAAAGAAAAAGTTGGCCACGCCCACCCAGTCACATTACCTACCCCCCTCCCTACACACACACACCAAGCAATACCCACAGAACTGGTCGTAACAAATTTTACATTTCACCACTGCTATGAAAGGTCACTAAATGAACTGTTGTAAGTCGATGCCTGTCTGTATTAGAAACGACCCACCGTTCAGGATAGGGTCCATCTTAAAGCAGCATCGAGCTTAGCTCCAAACTCAATCTGTCTTTCCTTTCCTTGGCCATCCTTGCCGGGAATTCTGCCAAAGCCGTGCATTTACACATTCCCTGCCAAGAGCTCCTGCACAGCTTCAGATTTACGGCGGCTGGCCAATTTCACCAGCCTGGAAGCCCAGAGAAATATAAATAAAAGCCCATAAGGCAGTTTTCCCTTCAGAGGGACCTGACAGTATCCTTTGTAAGAGAGATCAAATCTTTTCTTTCTTTCTTTCTTTCTTTCTTTCTTTCTTTCTTTCTTTCTTTCTTTCTTTCTTTCTTTCTTTCTTTCTTTCTTTCTTTCTTTCTTTCTTTCTTTCCCTTGTTGTTCTTATGGATGCACCATCCCCGTGAACTGAGAATAACCCGTCTCTTTCACTCTCTCTCTCTCTCTCTGTTCGGTGCCTGGTGGAGAAGCGCCAAGGCAAAAAAAATATAAAATAAAAATAATAAAATAAAATCCAGCCTCTAGGTCTCCTTTTCTCCTTGCCAGCTGACTTCATTTTGCAGACGGTGATTTGCACACCTTTGGCTGCTGCAGCTCACCAAGCAAGCCCAGCTGCCTTCGCCGGGGCTCCCTGATTTATTTCCATGTGGTTCGTGTGGGGAGTGGAGAATTTGCACGTCCTTCTGCGCATTTCAGATTTATGTCGGGGAATTTATATCTTGTGCCAGGGAGGGGCTGTAGCTTAAGGCAGGACCCCACGCTTTGCATGCTAAACACCTCCCGTTCTCAACCAGTGGAAGGTCCAGAAAAAAGGATTCCAGGCAGCCAGGGGTGAAGTCCTCCTCCCCACCCACCC
This sequence comes from Pituophis catenifer annectens, assembly GCF_029215685.1. Classification (NCBI taxonomy): domain Eukaryota; kingdom Metazoa; phylum Chordata; class Lepidosauria; order Squamata; family Colubridae; genus Pituophis; species Pituophis catenifer. The sequence continues at coordinate 76,147,425 of NW_027256888.1, forward strand.
ACCCAAAAATCAGATTAGGAATACCTGTAGTCTTAACACAACATGGTATCAAGCAGGGGTGAAATGCTCCCGGTTCGAACCGGATCGCCTGATCCGGTAGCGATGGAGGCGGGTGGTTCGGAGAACCGGTAGCAAAAATCCCTGCCCCCCCCCCTCATGCCCAGCTGAGCCGCACAATCATCAGAGGCTTTTTTTTTAACTTTTAAAAGCATTTTTTCTACAACCTCTTCGGCCGAAAAAATGCTTTTAAAAATAAAAAAAAAAGCCTCTGATGATCGCGCGGCTCAGCTGGGATCGTCAGAGGCTTTTAAAAGAAAAAAAGCCTCTGCTGATCAGGCAACTCAGCTGGGATCGTCAGAGCCTTTTGAAAGCATTTTTTTACAACCTCTTCGCCGAAGAGATTGTAGAAAAAATGGTTTTAAAAGTAAAAAAAAAAAAAATGGCCACGCCCACCCAGTCACATTACCCCACCACCACCAAGCCACGCCCAGAGAACAGGTAGTAACAAATTTTAGATTTCACCACTGGTATCAAGCCTCAGAAAAAGGGATTGATTGGATTGGTTTTACCCCGTTGTGGGGATCCGGCTATTCTTTTCCTTTGTTGTACAGGTAGTCCTTAACTTACAACAGTTGGCTTAGTGACGACCGTTCAAAGTTACAGCGGCACTGAAAAAAAGTGACTTAGGGCCATTTTTCAGACTTACGACCGTTGCAGCATCCCCATGGTTACATGATTTATATTAGGATGCTTGACCACGGACTCACATTTGTGACGGTTGCAATGTCCGGGGTCACGTGATCCCCTTTTGCGACCTTCTGATAAGCAAAATCCATAGCGAAGCCAGATTCACTTAACAACCGGGTTGCTAATTTAAGAACTGCATTGGTTCACTTAACAAACGGGGCAAGAAAAGTCGTAAAATGGGGCAAGAACTCACTTAAGAAATGTCTCACTTAAGCAATGTAAATTCTTGGCTCAGTTGTGGTCATAAGTTGAAGACTGCCTGTATTATTATTCTTTAGAGTATGATGAAAAAAATGACAGAAGACTAGTAAACATATGAAGACAATCCATGTAATTATACACAGGTAGCCCTCAGCTGTTAGGAAGAACCTTCCACTGTTAGGAAGGACCTAACTCATCACTAGAAAAGTGCAGCATAGCGCCTGATTAGGGCTCAGATGAGAGACCATCAGAAGAGTTCAGAACTCTATCTTAGCCTAGGAGTTCAAAACACATCCTGGAAGAAAGCAATGGGAGGAGGAGAAAAATGAGAGGAAGGAAGAAGGAGGAAGAGGAGGAGGAGGAGAAGAAGAAGAACAGAAGGAGGAGGAGAAGAGAAGAAGAAGAAAAGAAGAAGAGGAGGAGGAGAACAAGAAGAAGAAGAAAAGAAGAAGAAAGGAGGAGGAGGAAGAGAATGAGAGGAAGAAGAAAGAAAGAAAGAGAGAGAAAGAAAGAAAAAGAAAGAAAGAAGAAATAATTGTTACTTAGGGTCAAACTCAACTAGAAGAAGACTTTACCTTTTGATACGTTGGTATCTATAGATGGATTGGAAGGGAAATCAACAACACCTTTTGTCTGTCCACACGAAGCAAAAAAGAATGTGGGAATGTTAATGCTCACACCTTTAAAAGAATGCATGCAACTATGGAATAATTAATTTTATAATGGGCCTGGCTATGCTTATTAGATCAGCATTATGTACTAATGATAAGTCCCTTATGAGAAAATTACATGGGGTGCAATAGACTGAACAATCAAAAAGAATCAACTATGTCGCAGCCAGAATCTGGTCGTATTCTTTTAAGCAAAAAAGTAGACCTTTTTTTCACTTGGGATTATATTGGGATTGGTGTCTTTTTGGAACATTACTAAACGGAACAAAACACGTCTCTTCAATAATGACAGCTTTCTCCAGTTCCCATCCTGTCTTTTAAAAAATCCTGGTTTCTGGATTTTTTTTAAATAAATGGAATATTATTTTCCAAACGGGTGGGATTTCTCTCTCTTTTTTTTAATAAGCGACATGAACAAACAAAAATTAAAAACAACACAATAGTGATGATATCGTCAATACAAGAGAAGGAAAACGCCCACGGCAAGATACGTCATTGCAATACAAATAAACTAAATTTTAAAAAGAAAAAGGAGACCAATATGATATTCATATAGGAACTATCTCAATCCTCTAATGTACACGGAGAGTGGGTTTTGATATAAGTGAGTGCCAAAGTAATAATGCTAATTATATTATAATGCATCTAGATTCAATCACATTGTTCCATATAGCATCAACCTTGGGAACTCTCAAGTTTCCTTTTTCCACTAAGTATTCAAAATGGACAGTGATTGGTATATACATGTATATATATGTATGGTATATAGCAGTGATGGCTAACCTTTTTGCCATTGAGTACCAAAAGCAGGGGCAGCGGGGGGGGGGTTGCATGCATGCCCACATCCATAATTCTATGCCCCCCACGCATGCACCCGTGAACCCCTCCGTGCTCCTCTCGCTTTTAGCACGTGATGGCATGGTGGGCCTGGTAGGCCCGTTTTTTGCTCTCCCCAGACTCTAGAGCCAGTGGCCTTCCAGGTGCGATTCAAGGTGTTGGTCACCACCTTTAAAGCGCTCCATGGCATTGGACCTGGATACCTTCGAGACCGTCTTCTGCCACCAGTAGCTTCCCACTGGCCAGTCCGCTCCCACAGAGAGGGTCTCCTCAGGGTGCCATCGGCCAAATTATGTCGGCTGGCGACACCCAGGGGGAGGGCCTTCTCTGTGGGAGCCCCTGCCCTTTGGAACAAGCTGCCCCCAGAAATTCGTAAAATCTCTGATCTCCGTGTATTTCGCTGTGCGCTCAAAACCTTGTTGTTCCGCCAGGCTGGGCTATCAAGGTAAAGATTTTAATTGGGTTTTAAAAATGGGATTTTAAATTTGGGGTTTTAAATTGAGCCTATCATTTAATAATTTTAATTTATTTTAAATTATGTCTGTCTTTGTGCTTTTAATCAGGCTGTACACTGCCCTGAGTCCTCCGGGAGAAGGGCGGTATAGAAATAAAATTAATAAATAAATTAATAAATAGAGCCTCTCTAGGAGCCTGGGGTGGGCAAAAAGGGCCTTCCCCAACCCCCCGGAGGCCCCCCGGAGGCCTGAAACGGCCCGTTTGCCGACTTCCGGTGGAACCGGAAGGCCCGTTTTTTGCTTTCCCCAAGCTCCAGAGCCTCTCTAGGAGCCTGGGGAGGGTGAAAACGGCCTTCCCCACCCCCTGGAGGCCCTCTGGAGGCCGGAAACAGCCTGTTTGCCGACTTCCGGTCCCACCGGAGCTGAGCTCGTGTGCCCACTGATATGGCTCCGCGTGCCCTCGGTTCGCCATCACAGGTATATAGCATGTGTATATGTGTTATGTATGTGTTTGGGTAAATAAACAACCAGTGTGCGTGGGCACAGTAAACAAATGACAATAAACGTTGTCTTGTCTTTCACCTTCTGTAACGTCACCCTCTTGCTTTAGTTTCTGGAAGAAGCAACTTCCAGAACCCCAAGACTAATTTTTATTTGGAAAGTACTTCTGGTTTTCCTCCCTCCCTCCCCGTCATAGATCAACACCCCAGTTTATTTAGGGACCCCTTTCCCACCTGTCTGCACAAGGCCTTTTGGCACTGGGTTGCCAAAACAGTCTTGGCTTGGCAATATATCAGTTTGGATTTAACGACAACACAACGACAAGCTTTCAAATGATCTAAGTGAGGTACTTATACTGCTGTTTGGCTGCAACAGATGGCATCTATTTGCATTAGTACATCTCTGAAGACTTTGTCCATCTAAGATGTTTCTCAAGAATGATTTGCAATTTAGTTTTCATGTTTTCTCGTTCATAGTCCTGGGGGGGGGGAATCTAACTGGTTGTAGTAAGTAGAAAGTTAGCATCCACTCCTCTCCTAGAAGAATGAAATATTTTGAGAAATATTAAAAAGGCAGAATATTATATTGCCCTAAAGAAGAAATAGAGAAACATGCTCTTCAAAAGACAGAAAGCAGACTCAGTCTCCCTGCCCCCAGCAGATATTTTGTGCGCATTAAGAAAGACTGGGCCAATTTATCTACAAAACAAAAGACTTTCAGCTCCAGGGTGACGGGATAAAGAAGAACAGGACACAATCCTTCAGGACATAATAGGATTAACCCACTACCATTTAGCAGAAGACACAGAGCTCACTACATTGCACAATCTCCTTCAGTCGTTGCATCACCCTCAGAAACTTCAGCCAAACCTAGCTCAGACAAACACCTAGAATTTTTATTTTTCCTCTAGAGCCAGCTATGACCCCTACATAACCCCTACATGGCCCCGTGGGAGTCTTACAACAACCAATAGAATACATATTTTTGCCCAGGAACAGGCAGCTCAAGTACAAAGCCCAAGAGACGGTATAAAAAAAGCCTCACTCTCAACTCCATGTGGTCAGCTGTCCAGCATCACACAAGTTCTGCTTCATCAATAAACGGGCCCCTCTTTCCAATCGGCCTCCAGCCTCCATTTTGTCTCCCGTATCTTTTTCCTGGCTTGGAACTGAAGCAGATGGATATATTTCTTCCCCGCACGGCTGAGGGATCACTTGTTCCTGCACCAAGCAAGGGTGTGGACACGATAGCGAAACCTTCCTCTTGCAGCTGTAAGATTTTACGATCCCTGCATCTTTCCTTATTTTTATGACTCAGCCTGTTTTTTTTTTTATGATAAGAGAAGCAGTTATTTTTATGGCGCAGCTTTTTCACACAAAGAGATTGCAGGATGTCATGTTTATATCGGGGATCGCCAGCCCCCGGTCCGTAGACCGGCACGGTCCCCGCTATGCCAGAAACCGGGCCACACAAACAAGGGAAGCCCCATCCGCGGGATGCAGGCAGCACACAAAACCACATCCCTTTCGGTCCATGGAAAACCCATTCTCCACGGAACCCGTCCCCAGTGCCCAAAAGGTTGGGGGCTGGTTTATATGATGAGTAACAGGCAGTTCTCTACTTACGACATTCATTTAGTGACCATTTAGCTACCAAAACAGAGCTCAGGAGGGATGCAAGCTTTGTTTTCACTCACAGATGGTTGCAGGAGGCCATTGCAGCCGAAAACAGAGCTTGCGAGAGCTGCGTGCGGCCCTCCCAAGCTCCATTTTTGCTGACAGAGGTTGCAGAAGGCCATTACAGCCGAAAACGGAGCCCAGGAGCCCGTTTTCGATGGCAGAGCACTCGCCCCCAACACGAGTGACGTCGAGCAGGCCACACCCACCCTGGCCCGCCGAGGTCAAACATATCCCTGATCCGGCCCTCAATGAAATTGAGTTTGACACCCCTGTTCTAGAGTTCACATAACCTCCATTTGTATCCTTCTCAGCTGCCTTCCAACAATCAAAGTCCATGGGGGAAGCCAGATTCGCTTAACGGCAGCACGATTCGTTTAACGGCTGAAGCGATTCGCTTAACAACACTGGCACAAAAGGTCTAAAACTCACTTAACAACTGCCCTGTTTAGCAATTTGAAATTTTGGGCTCGGTTATGGTCGTACGTTGAGGGCGACCTGTATCTTGCCGGAGTCCTGGAACGGAAAGCAAAGTCACTCCATGTAGAAAGATTGTTTTCCTCGAAGAATATGTGATGTGCCAAGCAGGAAGTGGGAGAACCTGTTCCAGGAGGGGTAATTTGTCCAAACTGATCCATCCACTCGTAATGGTTCATTACTTAAAACAAAGCAAATACATTAAATCCATTGACCTGAAGCTGGGGAAAGGCATACCTATGGAGAAATCATAAAACCCCAGGACTCATAGCTATTACCACTCCTCGCAAGGTGGAGCTGTATCTTTCCCACCGAGACATCCAAAGAGGAACGAAAACATGAAGGTTGCAAGGAGTAAGCCAACATGTGGAATATCCGGGGGTGAAATTCAAAATTTTTCCCTACCAGTTCTGTGGGCGTGGCTTGGTGGGCATGGCAGGGGAAGGATATTGCAAAATCCCCATTCCCACCTCACTCTGGGGCCAGCCACGGGTGGTATTTGCCAGTTCTCCAAACTACTCAAAATTTCCACTACTGGTTCTCCAGAACCTGCTAGATTTCACCCCTGGGAATATTCCAAGTGCCCACTACAAATATATGAATCTGGCTCCTTGAGGTGTTAACAGAACGAGAGATTGGAAGAGATTTTGGAGGTTTCCTAGTCCAACCCCTTACTCAAGCAAGAGATCCTACACCATTTCAGACCAATAGTTGTCCAATCTCTTCTTAAAAACCTCCAGTGATGCAGCACCCACAATTTCAGGAGGCAAATTGTTCCACCGATTAATTGTTCTAGCTGTCAGGAAATTTCTCCTGGTCTCTCTTTAGTGAGCTTTGTATCTTTTGTGCAAAAGGCTGACCTGGCCAGGAGCTTCTTGAATTAGCTTGTTTACAATCTTTGAAGATGGCTCAAAGTCCAGCAATCTGCCTGCATCCTCCAGCTGCTTGTAAAACAAGCATAAAGCTCACACACAGTAGGAGGCAGAGAGGCAGGGGTGGGTTCTACTTACCTTTACCACCGGTTTGCAGTGGGGCCGCGCGCGCGCTCTTCTGCGCAAGCGCAGAAGCGTTTTGATGACGTCGGGGTCAGTGGGCGGAGCCTCCTGCCAGTTTTACTACCGGTTCTATAGAACCGATGCAAACCGGGGGCAGCCCACCACTGCAGAGAGGCCATTCAAAAACTTATTTTTAATCCCACGTGACTCCAATGCTGAGATGAGCAGAGATACTACAGGTATCTCCTTGATTTACAACAGTTCGTTTAGTGAGCATTCAACGGCACTGTATAAACAGAGGCATAGAATCAAGATCACGCAAAGTATTAGTACCGCTTTATAAAGCCTTAGTAATACCACACCTGGAATACTGCAACCAATTCTGGTCACCATACTACAAAAAAGATGTTGAGACTTTGGAAAAAGTTCAGAGAAAAGCAACTAAGATGATCAAAGGCCTGGAGACTAAAAAATATGAAGAACGGCTGCAGATTTTGGGTCTGGCTAGTCTAAAGAAAAGAAGAATTAGGGGTGACACGACAGCAGTATTCCAGTATTTGAGGGGCTGCCACAAAGAAGAAGGGGTCATATTGTTCTCCAAAGCACCAGAAGGCAGGACAAGAAACAACGGATGGAAACTAATCAAGGAGAGAAGCAACCTGGAATGAAGGAGAAACTTCCTAACAGTGAGGACAATTAACCTGTGGAACAGCTTGCCACCAGAAATCGTGGGTGCTCCATCACTGGAGGTTCTTAAGAAAAGTCTGGAGACAAGTCACCTATCTGAAATGGTGTAGGTTCTCCTCCTTGAGCAGAGGGCTGGACTAGAAGACCTCCAAGGTCCCTTCCACCTCATTCATTCATTCAACCATTGCAGTTGTTAAGTAAATCACGCAGTTGCTAAGCAAATTCAGTTTCCTCCACTGACTTTGCTTGTCAGAAGTCAGCTGAGAAGGACATAGGGATGCTGCAACCCATCATAAATTTGCCAACCATTTGAATTTTGCTCATGTGTCCGTAAGGAAGTGTGAAAAATGATCGTAAAGTCGCTTTTTTCAGTGCCGTTGTAACTTCAACCTGTCACCAAACAAATGGTAATAAGTCGAGGACTACCTGTAGCGTGTAACCTTGAAATCAGTGGTGGGATTCAAATAATTGAACAACCGGTTCTCTGCCCTAATGACTGGGGTGGCCAGGGGTGTGACAGGCGGCACTCAATCTCCTGCACCCCCCCCCCCCGGGAGCAAAAACAGGCCATGAGGGGGGATGCACCATCCCCGTGCCCCCATTTGGGCCTAGTAGGCCTCCCTGCAGCCTCTTGGGAGTGCCGTACCCGCCCTGCACCCCATTTTGGGCCTAGTAGGCCTCCCTGCAGCCTCTTGGGAGTGCCGTACCCGCCCTGCACCCCATTTTGGGCCTAGTAGGTCTCCCTGCACTAACTTGGGAGCCAAAATGGGGCGCGTGGGGACTCCTGGAAGGGGAGGGGCAGGGACGGGCCAGCCAGCAATTTAACTACCGGTTTGCCTGAACCAGCCGAAACCGGCTCAATCCCACCACTGCTTGAAACCCATCTAGCCAGGACTGTTTATTAAACTTAGCTGATGCCAATCGTGGCTTAGTGCAGTGGGCGAAACCTGTGGTGTGTTTTGATTAGCAACATTATCAAAACCTGACCCAAAGATGCTTTTTCAAGAGACAACTGGATGTTTGGGGGGGTGGGGAGTGGAGGGGGACACGTTTGAGACAACCATGACCTGGATCACTGAGAATCTCCATAGACATTTTATCAAACCTGACAGCACTGAAAGTTTGTGTGAACTGAGTTAAAGGGATAGGATTTATACCAAGGAGGGGGCTTGGGCAACCTACACCCTGGCTGCCACTCAAAAGTCAAGCATTGATTGCCTAAAGAGTTCTCCGCAGTTCGGAGTAGTTTAGCTACTCCGGGTGTGTCTACAAATTATTATTATTATCAGAAGGAGCCCCTGGGCTTCTCTTGAGGCAGTCGAACAGGTGCCTAAGATAATTATTACCGTGTTGGTAGTTTCTATTGAGGAAACTTTTATCTTCTTCTTCTTCTTCTTCTTCTTCTTCTTCTTCTTCTTCTTCTTCTTCTTCTTCTTCTTCTTCTTCTTCTTCTTCTTCTTCTTCTTCTCCTTCTCCTTCTCCTTCTCCTTCTCCTTCTCCTTCTCCTTCTCCTTCTTCTTTTTTCATTCATCCGGCCCTTTTTCTCTCCTTGCATTTTTGCAGTGAGGAATCCCGGAGATTAAACGGATAGTGGGGGGAATCTGTCAAATGTAATTGCCCGGGAAACAATGGCAACCAGAACGAATTAATCTTTTAAAGAGCTTATAAAGTTTCATGCGGGATATTACCAAGTGTCTTTCAATTAGCCAATTAAAACATCACTCGTCTTTTTTGATATGCCCGCGACGGTTTCGCATGACTGTCTTTCTGGAAGAGAAAGTCTTTAAAGTTTTAAACACTTGGAAAGGAAGGAGGGGAGACAGTGCAGAGTGAAAATTAACCAGGTCCCCCTTCCTGTACTACTTGTGTTTTCCCAAAAATAAGACTGGGTCTTATTTTCTTTTGGGTACCAAAATAAGCACTAGGGCTTATTTTCAGGGGGTTGTTGTGGCCCGCCGGAAAGCATAATACAGGTAATCCTTCACTTCAAAGCCACTTGTTTAGTGACAGTTCAAAGTTACAAAGGCACTGGGAAAAAAAGTGACTTAGGACCGTTTTTTCACACTTATGACCGTTGCAGCATCCCCATGGTCATGTGATCAAAATTCAGATCCAGGTAGTCCTTGACCTACGACCACAATTGAGCCCAGAATTTATGTTGGTAAGTGAGACATTTGTTAAGTGAGTTTTGTCCCAATTTTACGACTTTCCTTGCCACGTTTTGTGAAGTGGATCACCGCTGTTGTCCAATTAGTAACACCATTGTTCAGTGAATCTGGTTTCCCCGTTTGACTTTGCTTGTCAGAAGGTCGCAAAAGAAGATTATGTGACACCCTCCCCCAGGACACTGCAACTGTCATAAATGTGAGTCGCTTGGCAAGCATCCGAATGTAAATCACGTGACCATGGAGATATTGCAACAGTTGTAAGTGTGAAAAATGGTCATAAGTCACTTTTTTCAGTGCCGTTGTAACTTCAAACGGTCACTAAATGAACTGTTGTAAGTCGAGGACTACCCGTACTTGGCAACAGATTCATATTTATGACAGTTGTGATCACTTTTCGCCACCTTCTGACAGGCAGTGGGGAAGCCAGATTCACTCAACAACCATGTTACTAACTTAACAACTGCGGTGATTCACTTAACAACTGTAGCAAGAAAAATCGTAAAACGGGGCAAAACTCAACTGTCTTGCTTATCGACAGAAATTTTGGGATCAATTGTGGTCGTAAGTCGAGGCCGACCGGTAACAGTTTTCGTGTGCCGTTTTTAATCCTTCCCAAAGAGTTTGTACCATCTCTTCCTTTGGGTTTCTACCAACCCGTCTCTCTGCCAGGCCCTCCATTGTCTCTGTGGCTACTTAGAAGATCCATTTCTTGAAATATTTTCTTTTGTATGAGTGTTTTTCTGGATTACCGTCAGCCCAAAGCAGGGGTGCTATTCAGCAGGTTCTGGAGAACCAGTAGCGGAAATTTTGAGTAATTCGGAGAACCGGCAAATACCACCTCTGGCTGGCCCCAGAGTGGGAATGGAGATTTTGCTATATCTTTCCCCCAGGAGTGGAGAGGAATGGGGATTTTGCAGTATTCTTCCCCTGGAGTGGGGTGGGAATGGAAATTTTTTAAAAAGAGCCTGGTGGCACAGTGGACTAAACTACTGTTAAAGTGGTATTTAGCTGCCAGCTGCCTGCAATTACTGCGAGTTCAATTCTGACCAGGCTCAAAGTTGACTCAGCCTTCCATCCTTCCGAGGTAGGTAAAATGAGGACCCGATTTGTGGGGGCAATAAGCTGACTTTGTATAAAATAGAACACCGCTTAGGGGGGGCCAAAAAGCCCTACTAAGCTGGTATATACAAAAGTATGTAAAGCATTGTAAGCCGTCCTGAGTCTCCGGAGAAGGGTGGCATATAAATCAAACTAATAAATAAATAAATAAAATAAATGTTGCAGTATCCTTCCCCCAGGAGTGGGGAGGAATGGGGATTTTGCAGTATCCTTCCCCTGGAATGGGGTGGGAATGGAGATTTTGCAGTATCCTTCTCCTGCCACGCCCACCAAGCCACGCCCACAGAAACCGGTATCAAAAAAATTTGAATTCCACCACTGGCCCAAAGGTATCGAAACAGCAGGAAGCTGAACTCAAGAAGAAACCTCCCAAACAGTCAGGTAAACAATGGGAAAAACAGACTGACAAAGTCCCGATGAGATCATTTACAATCATCCGGGCCAAAGGTTTAAGATGAAGTCACCGAGTTGAACTTGACTCCCTGAACTTGAGAGGGCCTGTGAGGCTTTCTCAGACTCAAGACAGAATGATTCACTGGAACAATATAAAGTTCTACTTTTGTGCTAAGGGACAACAGTTTCAAGTCCGACAATTGGAGTGATCTTGCAGGAAAAAAAACATTTATATTCTGCTTCCATCTCCAGCTGAGGTCCTAGTATCTGGCTAGTAGTGGAATTCAAATCCTGTCGCTACCAGTTCGCTCGTGGGTGGATGCGCGCTCACATGGGCGGAGCCTCCCACTGCCGCCGCTACCAGTTTGCCCGATCCGGGGTGAACCGCTAGCAACCCACCACTTTATCTGACACATGACACCTAAATCAGAGGTGTCCAACCTTGGCAACGTTGAGACCTATGGACTTCAACTCCCAGAATACCTCAACCAACATGGCTGACTGGGAAATTCTGGGAATCGAAGTCCACAAGACTTAAAAGCCAGCAATATGCAGCAGCAGCCATAAAAGCTAATACAATCCTGGTGTTGTATATAAACAGAGGCATAGAATCAAGATCAGGTGAAGTATTAGATTCAGCCGGTTCTGACCGGTTTGGGCGTACCGGTAGCTCCAACGATCAGCTGAGAGCAAACCGGTTCACTCCGATGATGAGACGGGTCCGCCCACCTGCTCCTGCGCTATAACCTACCTATATTTCTTTTGTTTTAAGACCAGCTGATAGGTGGGGCAGAGCGGATTGTTGCGCCTGTTTTACTCATTCTGGATTCAGTAGAAGGTAATTTTTGATCTTAATGTGCATGCGCGGAAGTGCGAGTTTGGCACACATGCGAGCAAAGCCAACCGGTTGTTACAACCGGTGAATCCCACCACTGATTAGTGCCGCTTTACAAAAAACCCTAATAAGACCACACCTGGAACACTGCAATCAATTTTGGTCACCATACTACAAAAAGGATGTTGAGACTTTGGAAAAAGTTCAGAGAAGAGCAACTAAGATGATCAAAGGCCTGGAGACTAAAACATATGAAGAACAGTTGCAGGAATTGGATATGGCTAGTCTAAAGAAAAGAAGAATTAAGGGTGACATGATAGCAGTATTCCAGTACTTGAGGAGCTGCCACAAAGAAGAGAGGGGTCAAATTATTCTCCAAAGCACCAGAGGGCAGGATAAGAAACAACGGATGGAAACTAATCAAAGAGAGAAGCAACCTGGAATTTTTAAGAAGAGACTGGACAGTGACTTCTCTGAGATTGTATAGGTTCTCCTGCTTGAGCAGGGATATGGATTCCAAGGTCCCTTCCAGATTCCATTCCATTCCATTCCATTCCATTCCATTCCATTCCATTCCATTCCATTCCATTCCATTCCATTCCATTCTCCTCTCCTCTCCTCTCCCCTCCCTTCCCCTTCCCTTCCATATTTTCTATTCTATTCTATTCTATTCTATTCTATTCTATTCTATTCTATTCTATTCTATTCTATTCTATTCTATTCTATTCTCCTCTCCTCTCCCTTCCCCTCCCCTCCCCTCCCCTCCCCTTCCCTTCCATATTTTCTATTCTATTCTATTCTATTCTATTCTATTCTATTCTATTCTATTCTATTCTATTCTATTCTATTCTATTCTATTCTACTCTACTCTACTCTACTCTACTCTATTCTATTCTAGCCAAGGCTGGACATCCCTGTTCTAAATGATGGATTAATGAACCTCTTTCAACATAACCAATATCAATGCAAAACAATTGCACTACAGCTTATAAGGCTGGGTTGATGGACCTACTTCCAGAGTAGACTGCTAAGAATTTACTAGCTGAGTAAGAAGCAGAGCATGAAACTTATCGGTCATATATTCATAGCCGACATTTTAACAACATCTTTGTTCTGTGGGGGTCGTGGGTGCTCTCCGAGATTGGTTGTTTTCTTACGGACATTTCATTACCCAACTAGGTAACATCATCAGTGCAGGAAGGGAGTGGGGATTTGCTCTCTGCTTGTATACCTTAATAATATATAATATATTAATTGTATACAAGTGGTTTGCCCTGTCGGTGTTGGTAGGAGAGTTCTTGCGATTCCTTGATTAGGCTGTTGTTTACTGTTTGATTATTTGTCTGATTTGATAGTTCCTTGATCGGGGAATTGTTTATTGCTTGATTGTTTCTGTAGCATTAATCTTGGTGTTAAAGATAAAGGTTCCCCTCGCACATATGTGCTAGTCGTTCCTGACTCTAGAGGGTGGTGCTCATCTCCGTTTCAAAGCCGAAGAGCCAGCGCTATCCAAAAACATCTCCGTGGTCATGTGGCCGGCATGACTCAACGCCAAAGGCGCACGGAACCAAAGGTGGTCCCTATTTTTCTACTTGCATTTTTTTGTTATGTGCTTTCGAACTGCTAGGTTGGCAGAAGCTGGGACAAGTAACGGGAGCTCATCCCATTATGCGGCACTAGGGATTCGAACCACTGAACTGCCGACCTTTCGATCGACAAGCTCAGCGTCTTAGCCACTGAGCCACCGGCGTCCCACAATCATGGTGTTAATCTTGACTTATCTGTGATTGTTAGATTGTTACCCAATTGGGTAATGAAACCTCTGCAAATAAACCACGAAACTCAGAGAGCCAGGACTCCACAGTTTCAACCCTGAACTACAAATATTGTTTTCTATTAGTCATCGTTGTTCTGTTTAACAGCCCATCTAAATTTAAACCATTTTTGGGAAAGGAAAAAAAAAATCCACTCCTTTTCTCACTGAGGACTCAGCCATGCACCGACTTCTCGTCTTGCTAATTTATGTGTCATTTATTACAGGAAGTTTGTTTTCTCCTCCTTGAGTGTTCCACCTTCTTCCTCCACTATATATTCTTCTTTTTCTTCTTTTTGCTCCACGGATTCCTGTTTTGGTAAGCAGCAGAGCAGAAACAGTGTCATTAGTTCCTGATGATCCTAACCCTGCGGAGGAGAAGTCACCCAACTCATTGCATGCATGGCTTGAACGAACACAGCAGTGGGAAAAGGACCACCTAAAAAATGAAGGGATGGAAGAGCCTAAAGCAGGCTGGTTGTGGGATTCTGGGAGATGGAGTCCAGCCAGTAGTGGGTTTCAAATTTTTTTACTACCGGTTCTGTGGGCGTGGCTTGGTGGGCGTGGCATGGCTTGGTGGGCGTGGCTTGGTGGGCGTGGCAGGGGAAGGATCTTTCTCTCTCCTTCTGGTAACTTGGCTTTCTTTTCCTCCTCCTCCTCATACAGTAGGATATTACTCTTGTCAGAGAGTTTTTGATATAAGGTTATCGACTTCTGACCTAAACCACTGTTGTTGTTAAAAGAGAACCATGTAAATCAGGAATCTGGTAACAGTTTTTCAGACAAACCCACTTTATTAAAAGCTCACCCATGTTTATGTCTTTTAATTTATTTTATTTTTTATTTTATTTCAAATTTATATACCGCCCTTCTCCCTGAGGACTCAGGGCGGTGTACAGCCAGATAAAAACATACAATACAAACATTAAAAACAATTAAAAGAAATATCTCTGTTTGGCCCCAAATTTAAAACGACAAAACCAATTAAAATTATTAAAAGAATTTGTTAAGCCAGCCCGGTTTGCTGAAATAAGAAAGTTTTAAGGGCGCGGCGGAAATAATAAAATGTATTAGTCTGGAAAAGGACCAGATTCCTTCTGATTTTGAAGATAAGCATTCACGAAGACACCTAATCCTGAAGATGTACAGTAGAGGCCATATTTCTGGATCATTTTTTGCCAGAGGTTTCATATAGATGTTGAAAACCACTGGAAATAGAATTTAGCTCTAAGGGGCAGCCTATAATACCTTACATTTTGAAGAGTGACTGCTCGAGTGGTGGGTTTCAAATTTTTTTACTACTGGTTCTGTGGGCGTGGCTTGGTAGGTGTGGCATGGCTTGGTGGGCGTGGCAGGGGAAGGATACTGTAAAATCTCCATGCCCTCCCCAATCCAGGGGAAGGTTCCTGCAAAATCCCCATTTCCTCCCGATCAGCCGCATGCACGCACTGGGAACAGGCTCCCCCTGTTCCTCTGCCTCGCTGAGGTCCAACTCTGGAGGCTCCGGAGGCAGCACATATCTCCCAGATGGCCTTTTCTCTGCCTCCGACGCAGAGCCCTCGTCGGAGCCCTCCCCAGACTCCAGGACTTGTCCGTGTTCCTCCCCAACCTCCTCACTGTCCGACTCTGCTGCCAGCTCTGCAGGCTGCTGGCGGACCACAACAGGGAAGGCTAGAAATGGTGATGACATGAGCTGCCCTGGCAAAGGGCAGCTCAAAAATACATGCCAGTGGTCAAGCGTCCGAATTTTGATCATGTGACCATGGGGGATGCTGCAATGGTTGTAAGTATGAAAAATGGTCGCGAGTGTGAAAACTGGTCTTAAATCACTTTTTCCGTGCCGTTGTAACTTTGAATGGTCACTGAATGAACAGTTGTAAGTCCAGGACTTACCTATACAAGAAATTTTAAGGCGGGGTGTCAAACTCAAAGCCAGTGAGCTGGATCTGGCCCGTAGACCGCTTAGATCTGGCTCATGGGGCCAGCCTGGAAACAGCAAAGGACTGGCTGGCAGAGGGCTAGCAAAACAAACTAAAACGGGCCTGGTGGCTCATTAGACTAAAAGCATTCTGATTAACACCAGTTGTCTGCAATTACTGTAAGTTCAAATCTCACCAGGCTCAAGGTTGACTCAGCCTTCCATCCTTTCTAAGGTAGGTAAATTGAGGACCCAGTTTGTGGGGGCAATAAGCTGACTTTGTATAAATATACAAAAGGATGAAGGCTATTGCTTAACGCATTGTAAGCCGCCCTGAGTCTCTGGAGAAGGGCGGCATATAAATCAAATAAAAATAAAAATAAAATAAATAAAAATAAATAAAACCTGCATGCAAGAAGGGACAGGAAAGGAGAACGGGAAAGAGGAAAGGAGAAAGAAAAAGAAAAAGATGGGAAAATGGGAAGAGAGTAAGGAAGGAAAAAGAAGGAAAGAGGGGAAAGAGGAAGAAAGGAGAAGGAAGAGGGAAGGAAGAAGAAGGAAGGAAGAAAGGAAGGAAGGAAGGAAGGAAGGAAGGAAGGAAGGAAGGAAGGAAAGAAGGAAGGAAGGAAAGAGATTATAATGATAGTGAGGGAAGGTCTCGGGGAAGTCCTGCCTTAGCACTTGGCCACCACAGGTGCCCCCGATCTGAGTCCCGTGACATGCCCACCACGGCCACACCCACCATGCCCACGCCCCACGCTCCCCCCAGCCCTCTGAGCTCAAACACAACTCTGATGCGGCCCTCAATGAAATCGAGTTGGACACCCCTGTTTTAAGAGCAGCGGAGGGTGGATTCAGCTGGTTTCCCCCCTCAGTCGAGCATCACCTGCAGGCAGGAAAAACCTTACTCTTCTCCTTAATAAAGCAGGTTGGATAATTGTACAAGGCTGCCTGGAACTGGGGGGGAAGGGTGTTAACCACCTGCCTGAATCCCTGGTTGCAGTGACCTATTTTAGTGCACAAATCTAGAACTCTTTGGGGAGAGCATCAAAGATGACCTTGTATCCCAAACTATCCTGGTGGACAGGTGGTAGGAATGAAGGAGAAGTCTGAGAATCTGAAGAGAGCCTGCTGGGCTATAAGGACCACTCCTTCCCCCTTCATTCAGCTCATCCTCTACAATTACTTCTATTTATCTGCATGTTTTTGAACTGCTAGGTTGGCAGCAGCCAGGGCAAGGACGGGAGCTCACCCATTGCATGGCGCTCAGGTCTCGAACCTGGACTTATTTTGTTGTGCAGAATAGGACTTTACTTAGAACCAGCTCTGGATTTCCATACAGATATTTCTGAACGTGGGTCTAGCTTCCGATACAGCCTTACGACCACAAAGGAGCCCAAAAGATTTGTTGCTAAGCGAGACATTGGTGAAGTGAGTTTTGCCCCCACCTTTCTTTCCACAGTTGTTAAATGACTCCCTGACGTTGTTAAGTGAGTCACCTGGCTGTTAAGTGAATCTGGCTTCCCCATTGTCAGAAGGGTCACCAAAAGTGTTCACCTGAGTCCGGGTGACGCTGCAACCGTCATAAATATGAGCCAGTTGCCAAGTGTCCCAATTTCCATCGCATGACCATGGGGATGCTGCAATCGTCGTTAAGTGTGAAAAAGGGCCAGGCGTCCCTTTTTGGTCAGCGCCGTTGTAACTTCGAACAGTCACTGAACGAACTGTTGTAAGTCGAGGACTACCTGTATAACGCCAAAACTAGCCTGGTCCAGGTTGAAATCACAGAGGATTGCACAGAAGAAGAACATAAGTCGAAAATCCTCTGGCTTCATCCCATTCAGTGGTGGGCTGTGCTGGTTCAGACCAGTTCGGGCGAACCGGTAGTTCCGACGATCAGCTGGCCCCACCCACCCGCCTTATCCTGTCGTATATTTTCTTCTTTCTGGCTCAGCTGATTCGCACGGCACAGCTGATTTCCACACCTCCGCTGTTCTATTTACCGGGGCTACCTTAGAAGGTAAACAGCTGAGTTTCAAATTGCTGTATTTTGAACGGTGAGCGCAATTGTGTTAGGCTCGTGCGCGCCCGAAGCCCCCGCTTGTTAAATCGGTTGCAGCCCACGACTGATCCCATCCATAATATCAGTTCTCCTGAATTAATAAATACTACGAAATATAGCCATGCGAAACCCCCTCTGCAGCTGTGATCGTCTGAATCTGGAGCACAGGCATATACAGGTAGGATTCAGTGACAGGAAGGTGAATACAGGTAGTGTTTGACTTACAAACACAACTGAGCCTAAAATGTCTGTTGCAAGACAGCTGTTCGGTGGGTTTTGCCCCATTTTACGACCTCTCTTAGAATAGAATTCTTTTTTTAAAAATTCTTTTATTGGCCCAAGTATGATTGGACACACAAGGAATTTGTCTTTGGTGCATATCCTATCAGTGTACATAAAGAAAAAATAAAATACATTTGTCAAGAATCACAAGGAGCCTGGATAGCTCTGCAGACAAGGCACTGTAATTTAACACCAGCTGTCTGCAATTAAAGTAAGTTCGAATCTTGCCAGGCTCAAGGTTGACTCAGCCTTCCATTCTTTCTAAGGTAGGTAAATTGAGGACCCAGTTGTGGGGGCAATAAGCTGACTTTGTATAAAATATACAAAAGTATGAAGGCTATTGCTTAACGCACTGTAAGCCGCCCTGAGTCTCCGGAGAAGGGCGGCATATAAATCAAATTTATAAATAAATAAATAAATAAATCATAAGATACAACACTTAGTGATAGTCATAGGATGCTAATAAACAATCAAATCATACTAGGAAGCAATAAAAACAACATAAATTGTAAAAATACAAGCAACACGGATAAAGCCGTAAGTGGGAAGAGATAGGTACTAGTAAGGAAGAGAAGAATAGTAGTAATACAGTCTTAGTAAATAATTTGACAGTGTTGTGGGAATTAGTTGTTAAGCAGAGTGATGGTGTTCGGGAAAAAACTGTTTTTGTGTCTAGTTGTGTTGGTGTGCAGTGCTCTATAGCGTCGTTTTGAGGGTAGGAGTTGAAACAGTTTATGTCCAGGATATGAGGGGTCTGTAGATATTTTCACAGCCCACTTTTTGACTCGTGCAGTATACAGGTCCTATATATTGCACAAGATATATATATATTTTTGCCACAGTTTTTTTTTTTTTTTTTTTTGCCACAGTTGTTCAGTGAATCACTGCAATGGTCGCTAAAGGGGATCACGTGACATGACCCAGGGACATTAACCGTCGTAAATATGAGTTTCCAAGAGCCCAAAATTTTGATCACGAGATTGTGGGATACTACAACGGTTCTAAGTCTGAAAAATGATCATAATAGATGGTTGGATAAAAGGAGTACCTCTCTGAGGCTGAACAAATAACTGAATGGATGCCATTTTCCCCCCTGCTCTTGGCTGGCAATGAGTGACCAAGAAATTCAGACCTGACCTTGGAAGCATCTAGAAACACCCATGATACATGGGTGGAGAGCCACTTTGGTCTATGGTTAAGGTACCAACCTAGAAACTGGGAGATACGAGTTCAAGTCCCGCCTTAAGGCCCCGAAAGCCAGATGGGTGACTTTCGGCTAGTCACTCTCTCTCTCTCTCTCTCTCAGCCCAACCCACCTCACAAGACTGGTGTTGCTGGGAAAATAAGAGGAGGAAAGTATTTTAGATATGTTCGCTGCCTTGAGTTATTTATAAGAATAAATGGATGGCAACACAAACATAAAAAGAAATTCCCTGTCATTCCTCATTGTCCGCACAAGGCGAAGATATGTGAGGTCATCTGGAAAAGGAACTATTTATGTGGGAAATTAAAAATTAAACCTTTATGTGGAAAGTTCAAAATTGTCCTACGGGATGATGATGATGACCTCTTCTTAGCCCAACCCAGTGACAGAGCGGTGAGCAGTAAACTAATTTTTCCAAGGTTTTTATTACAGCATAATTGGTCACTAGCAGTGAATTGACAGTCAAAAAGATGCCTCATTCGTTATTTGGGCGTATTTCTTGGTTTGAGGTTGAGGGAAGACGACTGTGATAGCAATGTCAACACTATTTCATCCCAGTTATTAAAATGTTGCTCGGGGGGGGGGCTCATGGGTGTCTGCTGGCTCTGTCCCCTCTTGAGTAGGTGGGCAACATCAAGTGTTGAAATCCAATTTTTAAAAACTACCGGTTTTGTGGGCGTGGCTTGGTGAGCGTGGCAGCGGAAGGATACTGCAAAATCTCCATTCCCTCCCCACTCCAGAGGGAAGGATATTGCAAAATCTCCATTCCCTCCCCACTCCAGGGGAAGGATACTGCAAAATCCCCATTCCCACCCCACTCTGGGGCCAACCAGAGGTGGTATTTGCCGGTTGTCTCAAAATTTCCGCTACCAGTTCTCCAGAACCTGTCAGAACCTGGTGGATTTCACCCCTGGCAACAACACACAACCATATGAAAAAAAAGGATTGGGGCTCCCACCACAATGCTACTTTCACCATTCTGCCCCCCCCCACACTCCAGTAATGGGTTGCCCCCGGTTTGCACCAGTTCTATAGAACTGGTAGTAAAACCGTTGGAAGGCTCCGCCCACCGACCCTGATGTCATCAAAACGCTTCTGCGCTTGTGCAGAAGAGTGCGTG
This sequence comes from Pituophis catenifer annectens, assembly GCF_029215685.1. Taxonomy (NCBI): domain Eukaryota; kingdom Metazoa; phylum Chordata; class Lepidosauria; order Squamata; family Colubridae; genus Pituophis; species Pituophis catenifer. Next base: position 76,167,586 of record NW_027256888.1, read on the forward strand.
CATGCACGAGCGGCCCCATTGGCAAGTTTGGAGACCCTTGCTTTTAGAGACAGAAAGACAGAATGTGCATTGGGATGGAGATGGGAGGTGAAACATAAATGAAAGAAAGAAAGAGAGAGAGAGAGAGAGAGAGAGAGAGAGAGAGAGAGAGAGAGAGAGAGAGAGAAGAAAAAAGGAAGGAAGGAAGGAAGGAAGGAAGGAAGGAAGGAAGGAAGGAAGGAAGGAAGGAAGGAAGGAATAATGAATAAGTTTCTTAGTTTTATGTACTGCCATATTTCTAGTTCTCATCTGTGGTGGATTGCTCCTAGTTCGACCCGGTTCGGGAGAACCGGTAGCGGCGATGGAAGGAGGCTTCGCCTACCCGCCCAGACGTCATCAAAAATGCTATGCGCAGAAGCGCCACGCGCTCGCGGTAACAATAGCGAACTGGTAGCGCTGGGATTTGAAACCTACTACTGGTTCTCATCCTCACACATTGGCAGCTCTACCAATCAATGCTACTTTCATTGGGTCTGCCATAGGATTACAGGTAGTCCTCGACTTATGGCCACAATTCAGCCCATAATTTCCATTGCTAAGCAAGACAGTTGTTAAGTGAGGTTTGCCCCATTTTTCTTGCCACGGTTGTTCAGGGCACGGCTGCAATTTTTAAATGAGTAACAATGGTTGTTAAATGAATCTGGTTTTCCTCATTGACTTTGCTTGTCTGAAGGTCGCAAAAGGGGATCGTAGGACCCCGGGACACTGCAACCGTCATTTATTTATTTATTTATTTATTTATTTATTAAATTTTTATACCGCCCCCTCTCCCGAAGGACTCGGGGCGGTGAACAGCCAAGATTAAAAACACACAATACAAATATTAAAATGCATTAAAACAGAATTAAATTATCTTAGGCTTCTCCAATTTAAAACCCCGTTACCCATAAAATTCACCAATTAAAAAAATTTTAACCCAGCCCGGCTTGCTGAAACAAAAAAGTCTTCAGGGCCCGGCGGAAGGTCCGGAGATCCGGGATTAGTCGTATCCCTGGGGGCAGCTCATTCCAGAGGGCGGGTGCCCCCACAGAGAAGGCTCTTCCCCGGGGGGTCGCCAGCCGACATTGCCTGACAGACGGCACTTTAATACATGCCAGTTTCCAAACGTCTGAATTTTGATCATGTGACCATGGGGATGCTGCCATGGTCATAACTGTGAGAAACGGTCACAAGTCCCTTTTTTCATTGCCATTGTAACTTCCAACGGTCACTAAACGAATGGCTGCAAGTTGAGGATTGCCTGCATCCTATGCAATCAGCATATGACTACCATTCTAAGATTTCCACACCAACCACAATGCATTAGACTGAATCCCCTCCCAAGTTAATATACAGACCTTGGTTTGGACACCCAGCTGACCAGAAACTTCAGAACGTAATGTAGGTTGGCCGGCATCTTGATTTTCTCCAGAAGACCAAAAGATAAACTTTTGCAATTGTAGCATCGGTGCTGTAGCCTCTTTCCAAGTGAATATAAACTGCTTTTAAGAATTCAATCCAGCACGAGGAGAGGAATAACAGGAATAACAGGGTAACACAGTTGGAAGGGACCTTTGAGGTCTTCTAGTCCAACCCCCTGTCCAAGCAGGAATCTCTATACTATTCCAGACAGATGGTTGTCCAATCTCTTCTTAAAAAATCTCCAATGATGGAGCACCTACAACTTCTGGAGGCAAGTTGTTCCACCGATGAATTGTTCTGACTGTCAGGAAATTCCTCCTTAGTTGTAGGTTAGTTGTCTCCTTGGTTAGTTTTCATCCATTGCTCCTTGATCTGTCTTTCAGGTGCTTTGGAGAATAGGTTGACTCTCCCTCTTCAAGCTGGAGGAACAACTCAGCTTGGCTTTTTCCTTCTAAAGTTGCCGTGTCCTTCTCAGGTCAATACTGTTCTTACATCTAGTGCTACTCTGCAATCTGTTGAATGGCTGGAGGCATTCAACAACCAGGAGACTCCGAAGCCACAGGAGGAAAAAAAATCCAATGTGACTAAAAGTGGGGAGGAGAAACTTTAATGAAGTTGGTGATGATGCCTTGACCTCAATGGAGCCTCTGGATAAATCCCTTTCATAACCTAGGCTTACAAATTTTTATCCATCCGATCTTCACGCTGACTAGAAACGCTCACTTATGAGTTATTATTGGAAGCCTCTTCGGCGATGAAGAACCACATCTGAATTTATAATATCGTTTCCACGAGGAGGTGTTCCAAAACCCATCCGCATTGGCCAGAAATACAGGTAGTCCTCGATTTAGAACCGTTGGGTTCGTGACTGTTCAAAGTTACGACGGCACTGAAAAAAGTGACTTATGTCCGTTTCTCACACTTTACGACCGTTGCAGCATCCCCCACGGTCACATGATCCGAATTCAGAGGTGTGGCAATGGATGGCTCACCATGAGTTCAAATCCCACCACCAGGAGGGAAAGCCCGCTGGGTGAATTTGGACCAGTCTCTTTCTCTCTCAGGCCAACCGACCTTGTTGTTGTTGTGGGAAAATAGGAGGAAGGAAGGTGTGTCGGATAGGTTCGCTGCCTTGAGTTACTTGTAAAAACAACAAAGTTGAGATATACATTTTTTTTGCTTCCATTTTTCCAACAAACTTGTGAAGAAGTTTGGGTTAAGAGAGGTTGATTGACCCAACTTCCCTTCTAGATGACCAATGGCCGAAGAAAATTGATGTGAATTTTATTTATTTATTTATTTATTTATTTATTTATTTATTTATTTATTTATTTATTTTTCAGATTTCTATACCGCCCTTCTCCTTTCGGACTCAGAATAGCCAAACATAGAACATTTGTACACAAAAATTAAAATAGATTTAAAATAATTAAATAAAGTTTGGCCCATAATTTAAAACATTTCAATTAAAATCAATATCAAATTTTAAAAACCCACCATAAAATCAGGACAGCCCGGCTAACTGAAAAAAGTAGGTTTTAAGGGCCCGACGAAAAGTCCGGAGGTCTGGGATCACTCGTATCTCTGGGGTAAATTGTTCCAGAGGGTAGGTGCCACCACAGAGAAGGCTCTCCCCCTGGGGGTCGCCAGCCGACATTGTCTGGCCGACAGCACCCTGAGGAGGCTCTCTCTGTGGGAGCAAACTGGCCGGTGGGAGGCTATTGGTGGCAAAAGGCGGTCCCGTAAGTACCCTGGCCCTAAGCCATGGAGCGCTTTAAAGGTGATCACCAACACCTTGAAGCACACCCGGAAGTCCACCGGAAGCCAATGCAGCTCGCGCAGGAGAGGAGTCACATGGCTGCGCCCCGTCACTCCCATAATCCCCTGCACGGCCGCATTCTGCACCAGTTGGAACCTCCGGGTGCACCCCAAGGGGAGCCCCATGTAGAGAGCGTTACAATAGTCCAGATGAGAATTTACGTTTCACTAGTCTTAGTCCATTATTATGCCGGGGTGGGCATGCTGGCTCAGGAATTCTGGGAGTTGAAGTCCACAGATCGTAAAGGGGCCATAGCTAGGGGTGGGCTGCTAGGAGTTCACAAAGGTTCGGGAGAACCTCTAGCTAAGATTCTGTGCAGTTCTGAGAACCCCCAAATCCCATTCATGGCTGGCCCCGCCCACTCCGCCCCTCCCAGGAGTCCCCACGCGGCCTGTTTTGGATGCAGGTAAGTGCAGGGCGCATGCGGAGGCTCTGGGAGAGCGAAAAATAGACCCACCGGAAGTTTGGGAAAGCTAGAAATGGGCCTGTTTCCGGCCTCCAGAGGGCCTCCGGAGCCTGGGGAAGCCCTTTTCGCCCTCCCGGAGGTTCGAGGAAAGCCTCCGCAGCCCGGGGAGGGCAAAAATGCCCACCCCACTGTGGTGCAGGAGGCTGACTAGGCCCATCATGGCCACGCTCACCCAGCAACTGGGGAGAGAACCCCTTGCTAAAATTTTTGAAGCCCACCCCTGCTTCATGCACTACAATTTAATGAATGCTATAAACGTCGGCTGCAGTTCGCTAGGGAATGAATTTCTAAGCAAGCATATAAAAGCTTGTCCTGCCAGTGAATATGCCCTCTTCCTTTACCAACAGGGCATCCTTCTAAAATCCAAATAATATCTCTCTTCGGTTCTGCAGAGTTTACGGAGGCTACAATACGGATAAATTCTTCGCTAACCAAACAATTCTCCACCAACATGCTTGCCGCCTCTTTTGCTGTTGTTGTTGCCAGCGATCAAATGGTGGCACAAACTGGCAAGGCTGTGTTTCCTTTTTCATTCCAAAGATGCATTCCAACGATAAAATAATTAGGGCCTTCAAAAAAAAAAAATATCTCACATTTCTGGTTGGAGGAGAAGACTGGGAAGAAGTAATTGCCCCCAAACGGTTCATGCCACTTTGCCAAACTGGTTCTCCCTAAATTGCTGTTGAAGATACCTGTAAAATCACAGCTTTGCCAACATCGCGCTGCCAACCCGTATCGCTTGCAAAAACAAAACAAGGCCCTGGCGAATGGATGCTTTTCTTCTTTTGACAGTTAATCTCACACCACAATTTCCATTCAGATCAGGTCAGGCTCCTATCTTTACACCGCAGATAAAAATAGATGCATAAAAGCTGCGAGCGTCAATCGTAAAGATGCCACCATTCAGAAACATTTAAACCTCGCATTTTCCAGTAGGAATCAACCTGAATGTGAACAATTGAGAAGATTCGAACTCTGCTCTTCGCTGAATCTCTCCCTTCTCGAAATTCTGCAGGATCGGTGCTCATTAGGCTTGCAGCTTCGTTCCTGGTTTTGATATTTTATTTTATCTCGCTTCAAACCCCATCTTTGAAAACCCATTTTTTCCCCATATAACTCTGGGTGAAATCTTTAGCTCTTAAATTTCTCCCATCCTGCCAAAGTTAATTGTAATGTTAACATGTGAACCAGTGGTGAAATGTAAAATTTGTTACTACCGGTTCTGTGGGTGGGGCTTGGTGGGGGGTAATGTGACTGGGTGGGCGTGGCCAACTTTTTTAAAAAAAACTTTTAAAAGCATTTTTTCTACAACTTCTTCAGCCAAAAAGGTTGCAGAAAAAAATGCTTTTAGAAGCCTCTGACAATCAGGCAACTCAGCTGGGATCGCCAGAGGCTGTTAAAGGCATTTTTTTTCCTACAAGCTCTTCGGCTGAAGAGATTGTAGAAAAAATGTTTTTAAAAGGCTCTGACGATCCTAGCTGAGCCGCGCGATCATCAGAGACTTTTTTTTAACTTTTAAAAGCATTTTTTCATCCGAAGAAGTTGTAGAAAAAATGTTTGTGGCTGTGCCATCTCTTCATGTTGGCCGTTCACTCTTCATGTTGGCCGTTCACTCTTCATGAAGCAGACTGACACCCAACATGAAGAGATGGCACGGCCACGAACACGAAGCCAAACAACAGCAACACAGCTCACCAGCTCAAATCCCCCTGCTACTCAGACTAACCTGAGCACAACCAAGCCCCCACCTTAACAGAACACACACCCATCCAATCAGAGCACAGCCAAACCCCCAACCAATCAGAACAGATCTCCACCCAATCAGAACACAGCCAAGCTCCCACCCAATCAGTTCACACCCCCACTTGGCAGTTAAAAGGAAGAAACAGCTGCGATCACACACATTGCTCCTAGAAGCACGAAGCCGAGAACACCAGCTTGAAGATGACGAATGAGACTTCGTCGAAACATTGCCAAGACACCTCCAAAATGGTGTGGCCTGACCCAATATGACATGTCACACAGACAAAGCATTCCAAGAACAAGCCAATCCAATGAAGATGACTTTATAACATGATAAAGCAAACTACAAGCAGAAGCAATTTATGAACAAATGAAATTCTTGGTAAACAAGAATTTGGTGTTGATCAAACACAGTTCTGCAAGCAGAGAAATAAGGAAGTCAAATATGTTATTTCACACCACAAAACGTGGCTTCTTTTTTTTCCTAGTAGCCTCTTTATTTATGCCTTTTGCTGGCACACTGTTTCTCAATACACCTGTCTGGACCGTTTACATTGGCATAAGTACGTTGGATGGAAACTAATCAAGGAGAAATACAACCTAGGAGTAAGAAGAAATTCCCTAACAGTGAAAACAATTAACAGGTGGAACGGCTTGCCTCCAGAAGTTGTGGGTGCTCCATCACTGGGGGCTTTTAGGAAGAGACTGGACACCCAGTTGTCTGAAATAGTATAGTGGCATGTGGAGCCATATTGGTGGACTGGGCACGTGAGCTCAGCTCTGCCAGCTGATTTTCAGGCCTTCTGGGCCCACTGGAAGTTGGGAAACGGGCCATTTCCAGCCTCCACAGGGCCTCCGGGGGGTTGGGAAGGCTGTTTTCACCCTTCCCAGGCTCCTAGAAAGTCTCTGGAACCTGGGGAGAGTGAAAAACGGGCCTACCGGGCCCACCGTGTCATCACATGCCAAAAGCGGGGGTGGTGGTGTCACACCCGCATGTGGGGGAGGCATAGAATTATGGGTGTGGGCACGGACGAGGGCAACCCCCCGCGCTCTCCCCGCTTTTGGCACGCAGTGGCCAAAAGGTTAGCCATCACTGGTAAAGGGTCTCCTGCTTGAGCAGGGAGTTGGACTAGACTAGAAGACAGTGGTGGGATTCAAATAATTTAACAACCGGTTCTCTGCCCTAATGATTTCTTCCAACAACCAGTTCACCAAACTGCTCAGAAAATTAACAACCGGTTCTCCCGAAGCGGTGCGAATTGGCTGAATCCCACCACTGCTCGAAGACTTCCAAGGTCCCTTCCACCTGTGTTATTCTGTTATGATAATGGTCAGAGACCTCTTCCTTCACTGCATCTCATACCGTCTGGAACAGTATTTCAATATTCATAGATTTAGATCTCTTTCTATAAATGAAATGCCATCCGCTTACAAGGGTGGAACAGGATTACTTTACAGATTACAGATTATCAGAGTTGGAAGGGACTTTGTAGGTCATCTACTCCAACCCCTCGCCCAAGAAGGAGACTCTAGACCATTTCTGACAATTGGCCGTCCAATCTCTTCTTGAAAGCCTCCAGTGATGAAGCTCCCACAACTTCTGAAGGCAACTTCTGTTCCACGGGTTGATTATTGATCTACTCTAACCTCTCTCCCACCAACCCAATTTTTCTGGAGGATATGATTTTTGTCTATGGATGCCTCTTTGACATCTGGTAAAGCTTGGACCAGTCTCTGCAGTTTTCTTGCCAAAATTTGTTGGGGTGTGGTTTGTGTGGCTTTCTTCAGAAGACTGAGAAAGATGGATGGCCCTGAATCAACCAGCTGGCTTTAGGGCCTAAGGCGAGACTAGGATTCACTATGGAGTGGCTTTCCTCCAGAAGTTGTGGTTGTTCAAGACAGCCAAAAAGGTTTTCAAGAAGAGACTGGACAGCCGTTTGTTCGGAATGGCGCAAGATCTCCCGCTCAAACGGGGTTGGACTAGAAGACCTCCAAGGGCCCTTTCAACTCCATGATTCTACGGTATGTTCTAAGTCTTAAGCTCTTTTTTTTTTGGCCCCAAAAATCAACATTATGATTTTGACCTTGAAGGCTGATTACAATTTAACAATGTACAAAGACATTTTCCCCCTGTCATACATACTTTAAATTCCGCATTAGCCTCGCTATGGACACGGTGAGAGATTAGATTTGTATTAAAACTCCCAATGCTGAGAGGAATGTGTGGAAGTGATCAAAGGTATCTCCAGTTGTGAAAAAACACGGGGCATTAATTTTCTAGAAATATCTTGTCAAAGGACTCTCTTTCCCCCCCCCCCTCATCTCTCCTCCCCCCCACCCCCCACCCCCCCACTAATTAAATCGATGCTGCTCCTCACCAAATGGCAAAGCATTCTCAAGGGATTAGTGAATGGTTGGATCTCATGTTATCCAATTGGCATGGATTCCTCTCGTCTTCTGAAGGCTGGCTAATCCATCAGCAATTATTTTCTATCTTTTGTGAAGGGTCACACCTCAAATACCAGCTAGGTACAAAGCAGGGGTGAAATCCAGCAGGTTCTGACAGGTTCTGGAGAACGGTAACACAGTTGTTATGTGAATCTATATTCCCCATTCTCTTTGCTGGTCAGAAGGTCACAAAAGATCATCACATGACACCCCTGGGATATTGCAACCGTCATAAACAGGGGTGGGCTGCTACGGGTTCGGGAGAACCCATAGTTAATGTTATAGCCGGTTCGCAGAACCTCCAAATCCCACCCCTGGCTGGCCCCGCCCACCCCACCCCTCCCACCCTGCCCCCACCCCACCCAGGAGTCTCCTGGTGATCCGTTTTGGATGCGCGGTAAATGCAGGGCCCGCGCGGAGGCTCAGGGAAGGGGAAAAAATGGGTCTCCCAGAAGTTCCGGAAGGCCAGAAATGGGCCCGTTTCCGGCCTACGAAGGGCCTCCGGAGCCTGGAGGAGGCAGTTTTCACCCTCCCAAAGGTTGGAGGAAAGCCTCCGGAGCTTGGGGAAGGCAAAAATGCCCCCCCCCCCCCCGCCTTGCTGTGGTGTAGAAAGCCCACCCAGCAACTGGGCAGAGAACCCATTGCTGAAATTTTTGAAGTCCACCCCTGGCCATAAATATGAACCAGCTGCCAAGTGTGCCAGTTTTGATCATGTGACCGCAAGGATGCTGCAGTGGTCATTTTTTCAGTGCCTTTGTAACTTTGAACGGTCACTAAATGAACTGTTGTAAGTGGAGGACTACCTGTAATTAGAAATCTGGGTCTCTGTACCAATCCAGCACCTTAGCCTCTATATTACGCTGGGTCTTAATAGAAATAACATCTGATTTGGTTGGTTCATGTATGAGGAGCCACTTCCATTTCAGGGACTCCGCGAATGCTTGGAGGAATTATTCTCTATATATGAACATCATTTGGGAAACTTCTTTGAACTATATGGGCTGCCGATTCTTACTTTAATTTTGCTTTTCAGGTATGCTGTTGAGCAGGTAGGCCTTCATCCTAATCATACCTTCTGGAAGGCCATTCCATCCTTCCCTACAGGAGAAAGGAGTTGGTTACACCTAATTTTGGAACGTCTCATCAATGGGGCATCTTTGAAAGCAGACCCTCCCAATGTCTGCCAGGCCTATCCGTTCCCGTTTCCCCAGCTCTGTTAAGTGGCAAGAAACTGGCGTATCCTAAAGAAAGTATCCCTCAGCACACCTCACTGTTTTGCCATCAGCAGAGGAATATTTTACAAAGGTAAGAAGAAAGCTATCTTTAAGAGAACCCTGGAGAGATATCAACTATATCTCTACCAGCAAGTTTGTTTGCATATATATACAGGGGTGAAATCCAGCAGGTTGTGACAGGTTCTGGAGAACTGGTAGCGGAAATTCTGAGCAGTTCGGGGAACCGGTAGCGGAAATTTTCAGTAGTTCGGAGAATACCACCTCTGGCTGGCCCCAGACTGGGGTGGGAATGGAGATTTTGCAATATCCTTCCCCCAGGAGTGGGGAGGGAATGGGGATTTTGCAGTATCCTTCCTCTGCCACGGCCACCAAGCCATGCCCACCAAGCCACACCACACCACACCCAGCCATGCCCACAGAACTGGTAGTAAAAAAAAATGGATTTCACCACTGTATGTGTGTGTGTGTGTGTGTGTGTGTGTGTGTGTGTGTGTGTATGCAAGTCTTGGCGTATTCGGGTCTTTTCCTGTGTAAGATTGAGGGTATCTTGGCGACGTTTCGACGAGGTCCCACTCGTCATCTTCAGGCTGGTGCCTTTGGCTTCATGCCTGTGCGAGCAAAGCGTGATCGGAGCTGCCGTCTCTCTATAAATACTGGTGGGGAGGTGTGGGGTGCTGGCTTTCTTGCGGGTTGGTTGCCTGTGTTGTTACATCTTGATTGGTTGATGGAGTTGATGTTTGCAGATTATTTGGCTGTTTCGTAACATCCTGTGTGGATGAGGTCTTTGATGCGTGCCCATTAGTCTTTTGTGTTGTAACGACCTGGGTAATGAGCTGTGTGTTAACATCCTGAGTTCTAGTGCTGTGATATCCTGAGTTTTTTGATGTAATGTCCTGAGCAGATGGCTGTGATGCCACATCCCGGGCTTTGGTTTGGCTCCGAGTTTGAGGTCTTGCCATTGAGGTAAGGACATTACATCAAAAAACTCAGGATATCACAACAGTAGCGTCTTAGCTCAGTGGCTAAGACGCTGAGCTTGTCGATCAAAAGGTCAGCAGTTCAGTGGTTCGAATCCCTAGTGCCGCGTAAGGGGGTGAGTTCCTGTGTGTTGTCCCAGCTTCTGCCAACCTAGCAGTTCGAAAGCACGTAAAAAATGCCAGTAGAAAAATAGGGATCACCTTTGATGGGAAGGTAACAGCGTTCCATGCGCCTTTGGTGTTGAGTCATGCCGGCCACATGACCACGGAGATGTTTTCGGACAGCGCTGGCTCTTCAGCTTTGAAACGGAGATGAGCAACCCTCCCTAGAGTTGGCAACAACTAGCACATATGTGTGAGGGGAACCTTTACCTTTACCTTTTTAATCTGCACTAAAGTTTTTATATCTTTACTTATGGTTCTTTTTAAATTCATAAACATCAATGCGTTGCGTTAAAAAAATGGCTTTTGGTTTTATTGTTGGAAAAAAAATGTGTTCGGTTATTGTTTATCAGTTGCTGACTGTGAATTGTTTGATACCTTTTTTGTTTTACTTCTGAAGGCAGCCATTAAAATATCTCACATAAAACATTTGCCTCCATCTTCAATCGTCAAGATTCTACTGTGGGTTTTTCTTTCCTTTTTTATCCGGATACAGATGAATCTCCCACAATTTATCCCCTCAGAAGTCACTCTTTTCTTTCTACTTGTACGTCTCAAGCTGTGAATTTGGCAGAGGCGCCTGCCTTTCAAATTTCCCAAGAAAAAATAAATAAAAATAAAGCCAGGGATGAAATGAAAAGAAAGTGTAAATCATTGGCTCACAATGTGAAACAAAACTCAAGAACATCCAAAGAGTCCTGCTGGATTAGACCAAGGCATCCTGTTTCCCACAGTGACTTTCCAGATGCCACTGGGAGAAGATATCCCAAAATTGTATTAATGGCATTGAGGAGAAAAACTAGACAGCCAAAGCTTCTGATAGTTTATGAGTTTTTATTCATTTGTATCCCACCTTCATTATTTTAACTAATAATTCAAGGTGGCGAATATATCTAACGCATCTTCTCCCTCCGAGTTTTCCCACAACAACCCTGGGAGGTGTGTTGGGCTAAGAGAGAAGGACTGGGCCGAAGTTACCTACTTGGCTTTCAAGGCTAAGGTAGGACTAGAATTCACCCTCTCCTGGTGATTGACCCAATGTCATTCAGCTGGTTTTCATGGCTAAGGTAAGATTAGAACTCACCATCTCCTGGTGATTGGCCCAAAGTCACACAGCTGGCTTTCATGGCTAAGGTAGGGTTAGAACTCACCCTCTCCTGGTGACTGGCCCAAAATCATTCAGCTGGTTTTCAGGCTAAGAGAGGACTAGAACTCACCCTCTCCTGGTGACTGGCCCAAAATCATTCAGCTGGTTTTCAGGCTAAGAGAGGACTAGAACTCACCCTCTCCTGGTGACTGGCCCAAAGTCACCCAGCTGGCTTTCATGGCTAAGGTAAGACTAGAATTTACCCTCTCCTGGTGACTGGCCCATTCAGCTGCTTTTCAGGCTAAGAGAGGACTAGAACTCACCATCTCCTGGTGATTGGCCCAAAGTCTTAACTACTAGATGAGAAGAAATACAAATTGTTCTTCATAAATATATGTCTCGTCCTGGGGTGAAATGCTACTGGTTTGAACCGGTTCGGCCGAACTGGTAGCGATGGCGGCGGGTGGTTCGGAGAACCGTTAGTGACAGCAGTGCGAGGCTCTGCCCACCCGCCCAGTTGTCGTTACTTCCTGGTTTTAACCAGGAAGTAACCTGTTTTTTACCCTCTGTGCATGCGCAGAAGGGTTTGCGCACGCGCAGAAGGTCCGCATGCGTGTGTGACATGCACATGCACCCCCCCTCAAAATAACACCACATCTGCTGGTGAGATTGTGCCCAGTCCACGAAGCCATGTGACATAATAGATGCGTTAGTGATGCTTCTGTTCCTACACCACGTTCTTATCTGTGAGTACTCCAGGCTGCTAACAGTGAAAAGCAAAACAATATATAAAACAATTAAAAGCTAATAAAAACCAGGGCTAAAAATCGTTATTATTTCCAGTGAAAACATCGGGCTGAACACAAAAGTCCTGGAGATTACTGGTGAGTGTGTGTGAATACATGCGCGTGTACTTTGATACAGGTAGTCCTCGACTTACAACCACAATTGAGTCCAAAATGTCCATTGCTAAAAGAGATGGCTGTTAAACGAGTTTTGCCCCATTTTACCACCTTTCTTGCCACCGTTGTTAAGTGAATCACTGCGGTTGTTAAGTTAGTGACACGGCTGTTAAGTGAATCTGGTTTCCCTGTTGACTTTGCTCATCAGAAGATCGCAAAAGGGGATCACAGTATCCCGGGGACAGTACAACCGTCATAAATACGAGTCAGTTGTTCCAAGTATCTGAATTTTGATCACACAACCGTGGAGATGCTGCAACGGTCGTATGTGTGAAAAACGGTCATAAGTCCCTTTTTTTAAAGTGCTGTTATAATGTCGAACAGTCACTAAATGAACTGTTGTAGTTTGAGGACTACCTGTATGTTAAGTTGTTCAGTGGGTTTTGCAAGAAAGATCATAAAATGAAAAGTTACTTTACAACTGTCTCGCTTAGCAATGCAAATTCTGGGCTCAAAATGTGGTCCTAAGTCAAGGACTACCTGTACTGATGCAGCAAGTTATTTTTTTTCTCTCTCTCTCTTCTGTTTCAGGTATTATTATTATTATTATTGTAGTTATTATTGGTGAATGCTCCTATATACACTTAGCGCAGTGTTTCTCAACCTTGGAAGCTTGAAGATGGGTGGACTTCAACTCCCAGAATCCCCCAGCAAGCGCTGCTGGCTGGGGGATTCTGGGAGTTGAAGTCCACCCATTTTCAAGCTTCCAAGGTTGAGAAACACTGACTTAGCGGGTCCTTTCTAAAAGTCTATGGAGATTCTCAGTCATCCAGGTCATGATTGCCCCAAAGATGCTTTTTCAAGAGGCAACTGGACTTCCTTTTTCCTTGAAGATGTTTCCCTTCTCATCCAAGGAGCTTCTTCAGTTCTGTTGAGGAAGAAGATATTTCGCTTCTTTTGAGGAAGAAGATGTTTCCCTTCTCATCCAAAAAGCTTCTTTAGTTCTGTTGAGAAGGAGATATTTTGCTTCTCTTGAGAAAGAAGATGTTTCCCTTCTCATCCAAGGAGCTTCTTCAGTTCTGTTGAGGAAGAAGATGTTTCACTTCTCTTGAAGAAGAAGACATTTCCCTTCTCATCTAAGAAGCTCCTTCAGTTCTATTGAGAACAAGATATTTTGCTTCTCTTGAGGAAGAAGACATTTTCCTTCTCATCCAAGGAGTTTCTTCAATTCTGTGGAGGAGGAAGAAAATATTTCGCTTCTTTTGAGGAAGAAGATGTTTCCCTTCTCATCCAAGAAGCTTCTTCAGTTCTGTTGAGGAAGAAGACGTTTCCCTTCTCACCCAAGGAGCTTCTCCAGTTCTGCTGAGAAGGAGATATTTTGCTTCTCTTGAGGAAGATGTTTCCCTTCTCATCCAAGGAGCTTCTTCAGTTCTGCTGAGAAGGAGATATTTTGCTTCTCTTGAGGAAGAAGATGTTTCCCTTCTCATCTAAGAAGCTCCTTCAGTTCTGACAATTCTGAATTCTTTATCTGCTAGTTCTTTCAGAACTGAAGAAGCTTCTTGGATGAGAAGTGAAACATCTTTGAGGAAAAACAAAGAAATCAAGTCCACCTGCCTCTTGAAAAAAAGCACCTTTGGAGCCCTTTCTAAAAGAAATGAAAATAAGTAAGTCACAAATCCATTCTTCAACAGCAATAAATATTGACGAGCCTATATACAGAAGAAACAGTTGGTTAAACCGGGCAGGTTTAAAATGACGACCCTTTCCATTTTAATTTTTCCGTTCCTAAAATGCCTGTGAGAAAATATGGGTCTTGAACCCTTGATGAAAAGGTAACAGAGGCTCCATTGTTTCATCTCCTCAGGGATCCATTATGGGGGGAGGGTTATCCTTCTTCCTCAGTTTTAACGCTCTGATAATGGCCTTTTGAGTATGTTCCTCCGTAGATGTCTTAATTGGGGGAGCTGCAATGGGATTTGAGGCGAAAAATTTAAAACAGGCGCCCCCGTTAAATAGAAATAATGTGTTTGGTTTTCTTCCATTTATTAAGCTTATTGCTACAAGGATTACTTAAGCAAGGACAAATGTCCTAACACCTTATCTATCCAGGGATCCCTTAAAAATGCAGATTATACAGAATACGTACCCTGTTTCCCCTAAAATAGGTCCTCTCCTGATAATAAGCTTTTGCGTGCATGCGCTAAAATAAGCGCTCCCTCAGGGGTGAAATCCAGCAGGTTCTGACAGGTTCTGGAGAACCGGTAGCGGAAATTTTGAGTAGTTCGGAGAACCGGCAAATACCACCCTCTGGCTGGCCCCAGAGTGGGGTGGGAATGGAGATTTTGCAATATCCTTCCCCTGGAGTGGGGTGGGAATGGAAATTTTGCAGTATCCTTCCCTTGCCATGCCCACCAAGCCACACCCACCAAGCCACACCACGCCCACCAAGCCACTCCCACAGAACTGGTAGTAGAAAAATTTGGATTTCACCACTGTCCTCCCCTGAAAATAAGCCCTCCCCAAAAATACTTAAACATACGCGCAGCCAGTCCCCGCCATTTCCTCTGGTTGCTTGCCAAGCAAATGAGATGAGGAGGTGAGGCCGGAGGGGGGGAAAGGGAGGGGGAACATGCCCCCCATATCCCCTACACCCTTACTTAACGGCTGCTCCCGCAACCCTAGTCATTGCACCCCTTCTATCACGCTAATGGCCACCGCGAAAAGAACAGCAGGCCCAGCAACATGCCTTGTGCCCCACTCCTAGCCTACTGCCGTTTATTTATTTATTTATTTATTTTATTAGTCATATTTCTATGCTGCCCCACTCTCCAAGGACTCTGGGTGGCTTACACCAAAGACAGTATACTAAATAGCATATTGCCCCCTAACAATCTGGGTCCTCATTTTACTCACCTCGGAAGGATGGAAGGCTGAGTCAACCTTGAGCCGGTGAGATTTGATCCGCTGATCTGCTGAACTAGCAGTCAGCTGAAGTAGCAGCAGTACTGCACTCTAACCACTGTGCCACCTCGGCTCTTCTCGGTTTACTCCTGCAGCTGAGCGGTGCTTTGATTGAAAAGCGTCCTCAGGCAGCGAAAGTCCCCCGTGCAAGATTTAAAGCTTTCCCGGAGGACTCTTTTCAATCATTGTGGTTTCCCTGTGTGTGGATTTAGGGCAGGGGTCTGCAACCTTAAATACTCAAAAGAGCCATTTGGACCCATTTCCCACAAAACCTGAGTGGGCGTGGCTAACAACGCAACGAGAAATGCGACGGAGCTGGAAGTCAGGTAAGATGGCAAGAGGAGCCCCAACTTGCTCCACGCACCCCAAAATCTATTTATTTATTTATTTATTTATTTGTCGTATTTCTATGCTGCCCAACTCCCAAGGGACTCTAGGCGGCTTACAGCAAAAAAAACCAATGCAAACAATATCCCGTAAAAATTTTTTAAAAGAAAACATTAAAAACCCATACACTCCATTCAATGGCTGGGTCTTGCAAGATCGCCATAGCGAGATCAGCGGCCCCAGGCCTGCTGGAAAAGCCAGGTCTTCACCGCTTTCCGGAAGGCCAATAGGGTGGGGGCGGTCCGGACCTCAGGAGGTAATTGGTTCCAGAGAGCCGGGGCAGTCACAGAGAAGGCCCTCCCCCACGGGCCCACCAACCGACATTGTTTAGCTGGCGGGACCCGGAGGAGACCAACTCTGTGGGATCTTACCGGTCGATGGGAGCTATGTGGTAGAAGGCGGTCTCGAAGATAGCCTGGCCCTGAGCCATGTAGGGCTTTAAAAGTAATAACCAACACCTTGAATTATGAAATAATAAGACCTCCCCGAAAATAAGGCCAAGCGCTTACTTCGGGATTCAAAAAAAATATAAGACAGGGTCTGGCTTTCTGGCACCAGTTATTATGGACTATAAAGTACCAACTATTCACAGAAGACAAGTTTTAGAAGATTTAGGGTTGGGGACCCCAAATTTTGTTGGGGTTAGGGTTAGGGTTTTTTGGAGCCTAATCTGATTTTGGAGTTTAACGGTGCTGATTTCTGATGGGGTGCCGGGCATGAGAGGCTTAAAATCCGCCTATGCTGTATATGATATTGATTTATTCATAAAAAGGATTAGCTAACTTTCAAGGTTAAAGCCTTGATGTTAAGGTTTATGGTGCAATTAATAGATGGGTGATGCATAATAGAAGAATACAACAGATGTTTTCATAACTCTTAAAATCATCTTTTTTTTATGCTGCCTTTGGTGAGCAAATAAATTTGATAGATAAATATTTTCGAGAGAAGATAAGGTAGCTGAACCACAGGTCCCATGTTACGGGGATTAAAGTGTACGTAGTCCTCAATTTATGTCCACAATGGAGCCCAAAATTTATGTCCACAATGAAGCCCAAAATTTATGTCACTAAGCAAGACAGTTAAGTGAGTTTTGCCCAGCGGTGGGTTTCACATTATATTGTAAAACCCACCACTTGCTCATGGTGCGACCGGAACAATCTGGAACTGAACACACTCAAAACCGTAGAAATGGTGGTAGACTTTAGGAGAAACCCTCCCATACTTCCACCTCTTACAATACTAGACAACACAGCATCAACAATGGAGATGCTGGGGATGCTGCAACTGTTGTAAGTGTGAAAACTAGTCATAAGTCACTTTTTTCAGTGCCGTTGTAACTTCAAACGGTCACTAAATGGATGCTGTATGTCAAGTGTTCCCTGTATCCTATTTCAAATTTAAAAAAAAGTTTATGCTTGGAATACTGTATCTGCCAGTTTGGGCGCTAATTGTTACTCTATTGTCAGAACTGCCCTTGGGTGTTGGAGGTGATTTATTGTTAGTTAATCGCTGGGCCAGAAAGTAGAAGGACAAGGGTGTGAAATAAGGAAGGGCAGCTCCGTCCTCATTTATTTTATTATTATGTTTACCTTCGGCACACAAAATCCAGCAAGACTGAACGGGCATTTGCTCAGAAGATTTCCAAATATTATAAAGAACCCATTGTTACACGGTCCTAATGTCAGGTCGTAAAGTCACAATCGTTTTGTTTTTAACTCGTTGAGTCTGTGAATCAGGGGTGGGATTGACTTACCTTCGCTACCGATTCGCAAATGTGAGCGCACACGCCACCTCCACCCATGCGCAGAGCCTTTGACGCATGCGCAGAGGGTCAAAAACAGGACGTGATGACATCCAGGCGGATGGGCGGACCCTCCCGCAGCCGCCGCTACCAGT
Organism: Pituophis catenifer annectens; assembly: GCF_029215685.1. NCBI lineage: Eukaryota > Metazoa > Chordata > Lepidosauria > Squamata > Colubridae > Pituophis > Pituophis catenifer. The sequence continues at coordinate 76,185,109 of NW_027256888.1, forward strand.
TCGCCCAAACCGGATAGAATCGGCTGAATTCCACCACTGGTGTGAATCATACAGCGCCCGTTTGAAATTTTTTAAAAAATTGCTTTATGCCTATCGTCAAAAAGACGAAAACTGAGCAATGGACATCACACATTTGCTCCCTGGATTTTTTTTGTTTGTTTCCATCTTCGACACCAGTTTGCACAAAGTGAAGCCCTGACAGACAATTCTCAGAGTCCCCCCCTCCCCCCCTCGTTCAGCCCTTGGCAACCTTCATCACAAAACCGTCCTGAATGGTTTTCAGAAGTTATTCAGGCCAAAAAATTTGTGTTTTTATCTCCTGGGAAACTGCAGAAACTTTCCAAGAATGAAGTTAGCAAAGCAAAAGGAAGGAGCAGGGAAAGAGTTGGCCGGTGGTAACCTACGGTCTCTCTTCACAGGCAACAAGGCCCCAGTGTCAAAGCAACAAGACCAAGGGCACACGCACACACATATACACGCACAAACGCACACAAACTGAGCTGAAAAGAACGCTTCTTTAAACACGGGGCACAAGCAGGTGGCCAAATTCCAAAGAAAATGGCATTTAGTGGGAAGGTCCAAACGAGACACGAGCGGCCTGGAATATCTTCGTCCCTCTGCCTGAGGAAATTTAAGGAATTAAAGCTTACCGCGCAGGCTTATTTACTGGTCAGTTTCAAAGTCTTTATCCCATGATCCGAAAGGAAAATCCCACAAAATGCAGGGTTTTGCTTTCCTTTGCAGGAGTTGTTATAATGGGCTGTGCAAACATGAGGTGTACATTTGAGAGATGAGTTGGAAGGGGACATCCTTGTAACTTTAAGGAGCGGTCAGCTGGGACCATTGTAAACCCAGGGTTCAGGTCAGAAGAAGGTAAGGACAATCCACCTCAGAAGAGGGGTCCTTGGTGCTTTCTAAGCTTGGTTGTTTTCTTGCAGACATTTCATGACCCAACTAGGTAATTTCATCAGTGCTAGTCCAGTTTGGTACCTGAGGGAAATACAGGTAGTATTCGTCTGTAAGAAAACAACCAAGCTCAGAGAGCACCAAGGACCCCACAGTTCTCCTCCTCCTTCTCCTCCTCCTCCTCCTCCTCCTCCTCCTCCTCCTCCTCCTCTCCACAAACCTCACTCCCTTCCAGCACTGATGATGTTACCTAGTTGGGTAATGAAACATCTGCAAGAAAACCACCAAGCTCAGAGAGCACAACAACTGATCTGCAAATTTTTGTTGCCAAGCCAGACAGTTTTAAGTGAATTTTGCCCCATTTTACGACCTTCCTTGCCACCGTTGTTAAGCGAATCACTGCCGTTGTTAAGGGAGTGACACGATCGTTAAGGGAATTTGTTTTCCCCACTGACTTTGCCCGTCGGAAGGTCGCACAAGTTGATCCCATGACCCCAGGGATCTTGGAACCATCATAAACATGAGCCAGTTGCCAAGGGCAAAAAACTGTCATAAGTCACGATTTTGCTGTCATTATAACTTTGAACCAGGGGTGACGGCAGTGCAAGGCTCTGCCCACCTGCCTGGTCGTCGTTACTTCCTGCTTTTAACCAGGAAGCAACCTGTTTTTACCCTCTGCACATACACAGAATGGCTTGCGCAAGCGCAGAGGGTTCATGTGCGCATGTGATGAATGTTAAGGAATATGCACAGAGTAACCCTTGAATAGCAAGGTTGTGCACATGAGAAACGGCTGAGAGTGACTGTGAATAAGCACTGTCAATACACAGACACACTGAGTTGTGATATTCTTTTACTTTTAAGAAAAACAAAGCAAAGTCCAATAAACAATCCAGGTCATAAACAGATAAAAATAGTTAAATTGTCGATCCAGGGATATTCCAAGAACAAAGTCTTCTTACCAGTTGTTGTAGTCATATGCAATAAAACAGTTCTTTTTAGAGTTGCAACAGGAATAAGTACAGCAGTAAAACAGTAGAAAAACAACAAGTAGCAATGATCAATGATCATGCAGAGAGAACAGGTAGAGAGGAGCAGAGGTAGCAATAATAATGTAATAAGAGAAAAAACAAGCCAGGATTCACGTACTTCCTCTTAAATACGTTGGCTACAGAGCTAGCCAATCAGAAGACAGTACGATGCAATACAGCATTACAGTCTTAAAGCTATATATTACATTTTATTTATTTATTTACTTACTTACTTACTTACTTACTTACTTACTTACTTACTTACTTACTTACTTACTTACTGGTTCGATTTATATGCCGCCCTTCTCCGGAGACTCAGGGCGGCTTACAATGCGTTAAGCAATAGCCTTCATACTTTTGTATATACCTGCTTAGTAGGGCTTTCGCCCCCCCCCCCCCAAGTGGTGTTCTTTTTTATACAAAGTCAGCTTATTGCCCCCACAATCCGGGTCCTCATTTTACCTACCTCGAAAGGATGGAAGGCTGAGTCAACCTTAAGCCTGGTGAGATTTGAACTTGCAGTAATTGCAGGCAGCTGGTGCTACTTAACAGCACTTTAGTCTGCTGTGCCACCATGTTTGACTGCAAACATGCATTGATGGTTTATATATATTGCCAACCCAACCAGTTAGGCAAGTGGAGCCAGTGGCACGCGCGGCGTGTGCATTTACGAACTGGTAGGGAAGGTAAGAAGATTTCAACCCTGCTTTGAATGGTCACTAAAAGAACGGTTATAACTCAAGGATTACCCATATTCGGTGGTGAAATATAAATGCAATCAAATTTTTGCAGAATTTGGCCCGTTCGGAGAATGGCGTGGGTGGAATTCCTGGAGTTAATCACTCCAAGCAAATACCACAGGGGAGAAAAAAAATGTTGACGGGCTGCTTGGAAGAAGGTGAAGCTGAATTATTTTCATTAAAAAGATAAGATCGCCCAGGATATTTGGGAGCCGAGAGCCCGGCTAATACCCCTTCGACTCTTCAAACCGCTTATTGTTTTCTTTAATAACCACACAAGCTGCTTTAACCCACACATACACACCTACACACCCAGGAAGGTCACCCAAGATGGGGACCTACCTACTTTCTGGATTCATTACAAGTGGGAAAAAATGTTAATGAGCGGGGAGAAGGGAAATGAAAACGGGTTGCCTGTCTCTGGAGGAACAAGACATCCTCTGTGGATTTTCCAGACAGGAAACCTGAAATGCTATCAGCGCTTTTGAGTCAGAGAAAAAAAGGTAAAAGACATTCCGATCCGGCATTGAAATAGCAGCTGGATGCTTCCTTTAGGGGCAAAGCTTTAAGCAAGCGGATTAAAGACATACGATTCCCAGGGCTGTGCATATTTTCATCACTCTAATGTGATGAAACTCGGATAATTAAATGCGTTGATTGGGATTGAACGGTAATGGCAATAGCACTTAGATTTTATATACCGCTCCGCAGTGCTTTACAGCCCTCTGTAAGCAGTTTACGGAGTCAGCACATTGCCCCCAAACAATCTGGGTCCTCATTTTACCGACCTCGGAAGGATGGAAGGCTGAGTCAACCTTTGAGCCGATGACAATCGAACTGCTGGCGGTCGGCAGAATTAGCCTGCAATGCTGCACTCTAACCACTGTGCCACCAGGAGGGAGAATAAAAAAGGGAATTAAGAGAGGGGAAGGAATAGAATAGAATAGAATAGAATAGAATAGAATAGAATAGAATAGAATAGAATAGAATAGAATAGAATAGAATAGAATAGAATAGAATAACAGAGTTGGAAGGGACCTTGGAGGTCTTCTAGTCCAACCCCCTGCCCAGGCAGGAAACCTTACACCATTTCAGACAAATGGTTATCCAACATCTTCTTAAAAATTTCCTGTGTTGGAGCATTCACAACTTCTGCAGGCAAGTTGTTCCACTTATTAATTGTTCTAACTGTGAAGGAAGGAAGGAAGGAAGGAAGGAAGGAAGGAAGGAAGGAAGGAAGGAAGGAAGGAAGGAAGGAAGGAAGGAAGGAATAGCAATAGCAATAGCACTTAGACTGAAACTTATATAGTCTAAGAGTCTAAGACTCTTTTTTGCTATACAAGTATATGCCATCTATCACAATTCAAACAATTAAATTCTTTCGTCTGTGAAAGTTACATCAATACCAATTTCATTCCTATCTATCGCAGAAAACTAACCTAAAGATTTTTAAACTTTCAACTCATCAATAATCCCTTACCCCAGCATTCCTCCTCCTCTCCAACCAATAATACAATTTATTCCAGATTTCGTAATATTCTGTTTTGCTCTTATCTTTGAGTTCCAAAGTCAACCTGTCCATTTCAGCACAAGTTAATGTCTTAGCTAATACTCCTTCTTCTGAGGGGGTCTCTTTATTTTTCCAGTTTTGCGTGAAGGCCAATCTTGCTGCTGTTAGAATATTTAACATTAGATATATTCAGTGGTGGGATTTAGCCAGTTCGCACCACTTTGGGAGAACCAGTTGTTAACTTTCTGAGCAGTTTGGCAAACTGGTTGTTGGAAGAAATCATTAGGGCAGAGAACCAGTTGTTAAATTACTTGAATCCCACCACTGGATATATTGTTCCCTTCTTATATTTCTCCTTTGTAATACCCAATAAGAAAAGTTCTGGCTTTAACTCTATATTCTGTGTTAACATCTCTTCCAGCCATTGTTTTATCTGATGCCAAAAGTCTCTGGCTTTCGGGCATTCCCACCACATATGATGAAAAGTCCCTGGCATTGCCTCGCATTTCCAACGTATCGGTGAACGGCTTTTGCTCATTTTGGCTAAACTTGTGGGTGGGAGATGTTGTGGCCTTCCACTGTTGAGGTCTACACATTTTCAAGTTGCCAAGTTTGAAAAACACTGCCCTGGTCTGTCTTCTGCGTACATTTTTAAACATTCATTCTGCTCTCTGGTTTAAACATTTTAAGGTTTAACATCCCCTCTCTGGATTGTGGTTACAGCGATGGAAGATTCGTTGGCTGCTATAGAACTATTTTGTCTACTGCTAATTATTGTGCAAAGTTCTCTCAGTATAGGAATTTGGGAGGATGCGACCTTGGAAAACTGCCAGACAGGATGATTTAATGCAAGGTTAGATCTGTTGTTCCTGATGATGCAGCATTCATCTGAGATATTCTTGATGAGATAATCAGAATAATTGACAAGCAGGAAAAAGGAGTTCCAAAATATGCTCGGGCCTGACCACATTTATTGTTTATAATTCCTTAGGATCAAAAGAGGGCACCCACATTAGCTTTCAGCATCTAATTGGAACTAGGTTTCTTTTTCTCCCTGTTCTTTTTTTTTTTTTTTCAGTTTTAAAAACAAACTTTATTCGTATTTAAAAAAAGATATTTAAAACAAATATAAGAAAAACTAACAAGTTTCTCTTAATCAAACACACAAATTACATATACATATACAGTACATATATAGTGCTCAACTTCATCTATTAACTACTTTCTAATGTTATATATACATATATACATACGCACAGTGACTTAATTTCCTTCTATATCTCTCTGACAGTGCAGTTGTTTATTTGCATTGATTTCTCCTGAATTTCATCTCTAACCATTCCCCCTCCTCTGACTTATCCACTGGTACCAGCTATTCCATATTTTAAAGTATTTTGAGTCTTCTTTATCCTGTAATTCTAGGGTTAATTTATCTATCTCTGCGCATATATAGATTTTTTGTATTACTTCCTGATCAGTTGGCAAACGATCTATTTTCCAGAGTTGTGCCAACGCTAATCTAGCCGCCGTTTTCTCCCTGTTCTTAATTGCTTAGTTTTTACCTGCAAAAACACTAGAATCGAATAGAATGAAATATAGAATAGAATAGAATATAGAATAGAATATATGGGAGTTGAAGTCCACAATTCTTAAAGTTGCCAAGGTTGGAGACCCCTGCTCTAATCCATGAACAGGACTTCCTAGCTTGTTTTGTTGTGCTGAGCATATAATTTTCCGTGGCTCTTTGTGCTACTCGTAGCTTTTGTGTCGATTGCGAGGTTAGTATCCACGTTTCACCGGCATATGTTAGAGCAGGTAGCATGCGCCGATTGAAAACTTTTCTCTTCAAGCATAGAGGGAGGTTGTTGAGTGGTGCGGTGGCCTAGAAGTGGAGCTCTCACCTCACAATCAGGAAGCTGTGAGTTTGATCCTAGGTAGAGGGAAATATTTCTCTCTCTGAGCACCCTGAGAATATTTCTGCTGAATATAACACTCAGCTCCATTCAGTTGCCCAGACTCCACCCCACAAGGGATTACGGGATTGTTAAAAGAGGATGATGATGATGATAGAAGGAGGTTGTTCTTGAAAATTACACTTAGCTTGCCGAATGCCTGCCAATCACATTGAACACGCTGTTCAGTTGCCTTTATTGTATCACCTTCCATTGAGATCCCTTGGCCAAGTTATACATTGTGGTCTACTACATCTAGTTCTTCTCTGGTTATACAACATTTATTTTTATATCTTATATATCCGTGATGGCGAACCTATAGCACACGTGCCACAGGTGGCACATGGAGCCCTATTGGTGGGCACGTGAGCTCAGCTCCAGCGTGCATGCGTGTGCAGGCCAGCTGATTTTTGGGCCTTTTGGGAGCATGGAAACAGGCTGTTTTTGGCCTCTGGAGGGCCTCCGGGGGGTGGGGAAGACCATTTTTGCCTTCCCCGAGAAAGGCTCTGGAGCCTGGGGAGAGCAAAAAATGGGCCTTCTGATTCCATTGGAAGTCGGCAAACAGGCCATTTCCAGCCTCCAGAGGGCCTCCAGGGGAGTGGGGAAGGCCGTTTTCACCCTCCCCGGGCTCCTAGATAGGCTCTGGAGCCTGGGGAGGGTGAAAAAACAGGCCTACTGGGCCCACTGTGCCATCACATGCCAAAAGTGGGGGTGAGCGCGGGGGGGGTCGTGCATGCATGCATGGGGGGTGGGGCACTTAGAATTATGAGTGCGGGCACGCATGCGCATGACACCCCCCCACACACACTTCCCCCTGCTTTTGGCACACGATGGCAAAAAGGTTAGCCATCGCTGTTATATATGGTCCCCAAAGTTAAATGTTTATCCCCATGGTCAGTTGATTTACATTCAGGATGCTTGACAACTGACTCACATTTATGACGGTTGCAACGTCCCGGGGTCATGTGATCCCCTTTTGCGACCTTCTGACAAGCAAAGTCAATGGGGAAAGCCAGATTCACTTAACGACTAATGTAACAACTGCAATGATTCACTTAACAACGGTGGCAAGAAAGGTCATAAAATGGAGCAAAGCTCACTTAACAATACTGCATGGCTCAGCAATGGAAATTTTGGGCTCCATTTCAGTCATAAGACAAGGACTACCTGTAATGTTTTCTGGGAAATCCCCTATGCTTTCTCTGTATCCAAGTTTGCTTTTAACAATATCCAACATTGTCCAAGAGCTAAGGTTATAGCGGGATTTTGTACGTTTTTGCTTAGTATCAAAATTGATATTGTATAATGTGGTCAGGCCACAAAAGGATACATTAACCCTTGACCACATAGCCTGCTGGGTCACACGACATTCTCCGATGCAAAATTAGCTCTCTTAGCTATATCAAGCAATTAATTTAAAGCTTCCAGAAACAGGCCCTGGATTATGCCCTGGAACCAGCGGTGTTATTCAGCCAGTTCGGACCTGTTGTGGCTCCGTTACCTGAGCCTGTGTTATCGGCAGGAGAGGACTCTGAGAGTGAAGGAGAGGAGTTGGCAAGGCCTCCCTCTCCAGGACCCTCCTCTCTGGCAATGCCTTCGGTGTCCGCCGAAGGTCAAGAGATAGGCCCGGGGCCAAGCATGTCCACGCAGCCACAAATGGACAGTAATGAGGAAGATGAGTCTTGGCTGGATCCTCGACAGCGTCGCAGAGATAAGCCCATGCAACAGAAGAAAAGGCGTGCCAGGGATTAGGCTGAGTCATTGGACCACACCCCACAGGGTATAAAAGAGGGTGTGGTGGCCGGTTCAGCTCTGTGACAAGCAAAAAATGGATATCGGACGACCTTCTTTGTATTTACTGGACTTTGTTGATTATTGTGTATTGGCTTTGTTCCCGGACGAAGGGAGAAACTCCCCCCTCGTGAGTAAAGAATGCCTGGCAGCCAGCCACTGGGTTGCTGCCAGTTCTGATACCAGATAAAACTGTTGTCGGCTGAGTTCTTTAGCTGTTGCCTGTCTGTGGGGGTGCGTGTGTGAGACGGGGACAGAACAGGACCAGTTCTGATGAACCGACTTGTGGGTGGCCACCCTGGCGCTATGCCGTCCTATTTATCCACATTTTCTAAGCCGTGCACAGCGTGTAACAGTGGTGGGTTCTAACCGGCTTTACTACTGGTTCTCTTTGTGCACACACTTTGCGTGCGATTGCCGTGCGCATGCTCTCTTCGCTCCCATGTGCACCAAACTTGCACTCCGCACAAGCACATTACAAATCTGCCCAGCTGAGATGCGGCAATCCACTCTGCCACACCTATCAGCTGGGCTAAAAAAGAAGAAATAAAAGGTAAGAATAACGCGGGTGCAGGTGGGGAGGCCCCAGCTCCTGAACAAAGAGAACTGGTTCGGTGATGTCATATCATCACCGCTACCGGCTCGACCGAACCGGGAGGAACCCACCACTGGTGTGTAAGCCGCGTGCATTTTCGGTGTGCCGCAAACTGGTGGTAAAATTATGTGAAACCCAACTTTGCCTGGAACAATTTAAATTCATCAGTCAGTTATGTCTCTTTAACGGTGAGCAGGAAGCAGATCATAAAAATGAGAGAAAGCAGATCATAAAGAAAGGGAGAAAAGTATGTGAATGCTCTTTCTTGACACAACTTTCGGTTGAGTTCCGAGCCAGTGAAAACACTTTTATAATGAACAGCATTAATCTAGGACTGATAAAAAGCATATTAAAAATAAACTCCGTTTTGCTCTTCTGAAACTGTGCCCGGGGAAAAATACAGAGAACCTCAAAAAGCAATCCACCTCTAAAATAAACAAGTTTTCTCCCACACACCACCCTATGAGTTACTTCACGCCAGTACACAGTCCGCTCACCAATCCAGACTGAAGAAGTACCTTGCTCTGACCCAGGAGATTATGAATGATTTGCCATTTCAAATGAGGTTTGTAAATATAACACTGAAAGACCAAAGCACAGAGCTAATTCCTCTAGTGGCGTTATGTTACAACAAACACAGCCAACACAAATCGAGGTTTCGGAACCATAACATCGTAATTTCTCACTGGGAGTAGCAACTTTTGGATGTTTACCATTATCTTTAGTTCAGGGAAGGAAGGAACTATGGTTCATTGCCTGCAGGATTTGGGTTTGGCTAGTCTAGAGAAAAGAAGGACTATGGGGGACATGGTACCCTGAAAATAAGACATCCCCTGATAATAAGCCCAATTGGACTTTTGAGCGCATGCGCTAAAATAAGCCTCTTCCCTCAAAATATTAAATGCAGAGCTAGAAATCAGGTAAGACGGCAAGAGAAGCCCCATCTCGCTCCACACGCCCCAAAATAATAAGACCTCCCTGAAAATAAGGCCAAGCACTTATTTTGGGGTTCAAAAAATATAAGACAGGATCTTATTTTCGGGGAAACATGGTAGGCAGAGGCAGAATTTTTTCCTCCCCAGAAACTAAGGTGCATCTTATACTCCAGAGTGTCTTATATCCCAAAAAATATGGTATATCACTTAGCAGAGGAATTTTGGGCTCCATTGTGGTTGTAAGTCGAGGACGGCCTGTACAGGTGAGGTTCTTTCTGTTGCAATATTTTCAGGATCAGACTCAATAATGATAATAAGAGTTAGAGGCTTAAATATATTTCTCTTTAATTATAACAGGCATTCTATATTCACTGAATATTCACAGATAGAAACAGGGAAAATGGTGAAGGTGGCTCCTTATATACACAAGGGGTGGAGTCAAAGATGGGAGTGGTGAATTATGAATACATTAGGAACCAAAGAATAAGTTAACCCCCGATGTCCCATATATACATTATTTACACAATAGGGAATAAGGCATTTACATCTCACAAATCCCCCTCTAAATGCCGGTTCGCTATACAACACCAATTACATTCAGATTCAGGACAATATAAGACATATAATTTTGATGTTAAATATTTGTGCTGTTTTGAAGGTAAAGGCTTCGTCAATATGTCAGCTAATTGTTCAGAGGTATCACAATGCACTGCTTTGATAAATCCATCTTGAGACAATTGTCTCACATGCTTAAATTTTATATCTATATGCCTGGACCTTTGTCCAATGGCATCGGATCTGGATATTTCAATGGCTGCTTTATTATCTTCATGCATAACAAAAGGCAAAGCAGGTTTTTTCCAAACATCTGAAATCAAGTCATTAAACCATACAAGGTTATTTGCAGCTTTGGACAAACAAACATATTCCGCTTCTGTGGTCGAAGTGGCTACCAGTTCTTGTTTACCAGTGTACCAGTAAACTGGACAGTCATTTAATAGAAAAATATAACCAGAAGTGCTTTTTCTGCATGATGTATCTCCAGCCCAATCCGCATCAGCGTAACATGTAAGTTTTGGTTCTTTATTATTACTAGGTTCTAATACTAAGCAAAAGTCTAATGTACTTTTCAGATATCTTAGAATTCTTTTGACCGCTTCCCAATGATACAATGTAGGTTTGCTAACATATCTTGACAATAAGTTGAGTGGTAATGCAATATCTGGTCTGGTCCAATTAGATATATAAAGAAGTGAACCTATGACTGATCTATAAAATGTATTATCCTTGAATTCAGGGGAAGATTCATCAGTGTTTCTAAGGAAATCAGTTTGCATAGGAGTGTCACAGGGTTTGGCATTGTTTAAATTGCATTTGTTCAGAAGTTCAATGATTTTATCTTTCTGAGTAAGTTTGAATCCCCTTCTAGTTTTGTTAATTTGCACACCAAGGTATTTGTTTACTTTACCTAGAGATTTCAACGAGAAATGTTCGTTTAGCTTGTTTACAAAGGTTTCTCTTCTCTCCTTGTGTTTTCCTATATATAAAATATCATCTACATAAATTAATACAAATTCAATGTGATCATCACTCTTTTTTACAAAGAAACAGTTATCAGCAGTGGTAGCGTTGAAATCCATGGTCTTAAGCACTTTTACCAAGCAATCGTACCATCTTTTGCCAGATTGCTTTAATCCGTATAGACTCTTGTTCAATAGCCAAATTTCATTCTTATTAGTGTATTGACTGTGTGGTGCTCTTACATATATTTCCTTATCTAGCTTTGCGTGTAAATACGCAGTCTGTATGTCATATTGAAATACATCAAGGTTGAGTGCAGATGCCACTACTAGAGCTGTTTTAACACTCTCTGTTCTTACTGTGGGGGAGTACGTGTCAGTATAGTCCTCCGGATATTTTTGTGCATAACCTTGTGCAACCAATCTAGCTTTGTATAGAGTATTGCCTCCTTCTAGATTCTTAATTTTATAAATCCACCTGGTACCTATAATTGTTTTATCTTTAGGTGCTATCGCAGGTGTAAACACATTTAATCCTTGCAAACTTTCCATCTCTTTTTTCATAGCTAGTTCCCACTTTTCCTTTTCTTCACGAGGGAGTTTTAATACTTCCTCATATGTATTAGGTGTCATTTGTTCACCATCCATATGCATTATGTAATCTCTGTATTTATTTGGTATTTGATTTCTATTGTTTCTAATAGCTCTTTCAGGTTTGCTATGGTAATCATGCAAATATCTTGCTTCTTTTTTGGTTAATGTGTCTGTCTTTATTTTGTGCTGACTATTTGTCCAAGTTTTGGTTTTGTTTTTATTTTTGTTGATATTTTGATTTTCTATTGTCCCTTCCTCACAAGATATTGTATCTTTGCATTTATTTGGAAATATTTCATTAAGATGTAATTTAGACCAATTGGCCTGTTCATGGAACACAGCTGTTCTGGAAACTATAAATTTGTTATTATTATCAATGAATCTGTACCCTTTGGTGCCAGTTTCATATCCCATAAATCTTAATCTTCTGGATACGTTTTCTCCCTTTCTCCTCAACTGCTTAGGTATGTGTACGTCTGCAGTGACTCCAAATATGTGCATGTGTGCTAATTTAGGTTTCCTATTATACATCACCTCATATGGTGTTTTATTCACAATACTGGACCAGGTTCTGTTTTGAGTGTAATTTGAATAATGTAAGGCTTCTGACCAAAATTGTTTGCCTAAACCAGCATCCTCTAATGTGCACCTAATCATGGTTTGTAGTGTGGAATTCTTTCTCTCTGCAATCCCGTTTTGGAACGCAGAAAATGGACTAGATGTGAAATGTAGCATTCCTCTATCCTTTAACCATTGGGAGAATTCTTTAGACATGAATTCACATCCCCTATCTGTCATAATTTGTTTTATTCTGATATTATGTTGTGTTTCTATGCGTTTGTAGAATTCCTTAAATTTCTGAAAGGTTTCATCCTTGTGTTTCAATGTGTAAACAAAACCATAGCGACTGTAATCGTCTACTATTGTTAGGAAGTAACGTTTTCTATAAGTGATTGATGGAGTTAATGGACCAACTAAGTCCATATGTACTAAGTCAAAAATTTTGTTAGTTGATCTGTTGGATTTTTTTGGTCTGGGACTAGTTTTTAGTTTAGTGGATTTACATACTGAGCATTCCAAATAATTTTCACAATTTTTTATTTTGACACCTTCTGCGTGTTCAGTCATTTTTTGTACTACAGGAAAACTTGCATGTCCTAACTTCCTATGCAAGATGTGAGCACACTCATCATGAATTGGCTTACCTATTCTTGGTTTCTTCTCATTGTGTGTATTTGCGTGATCATGAGATATTTTACATTCATCATTGTCACTGTTACTAACATTTTCATCATCTGCCTCACTACAATCTTCCATATTTGAATCAATGTTATGTAACCATCTTTCTTTTGTTATTAGATAGGGTAGGCCTCCTTTAATCATCACAGTGCCTACATTTGTTTTGTCCTTCTCTAAAGTTGCTTTCCCCTTTGAGAAAACTATATTGATGTCAGAATCTCTGCTTAGTTTTATAGCACTTAGTATGTTATGAGGTATTTCTGGAATTAACAATACCCCCTCTATTTTTCCTAGGCCAGGCAAGGTCACATTTCCTCTGCCTAATACTCGAACCTTTTCTTGATTAGCTACCTTTATTACAAATTTATCTTCTGTAAATGAAGACAATATATTTTTGTTATTAGTGGTGTGGTTGGTTGCCCCAGAATCAATAAGCCAATTATTGTTTTCATTTTGTTGTGTTTTAGTGCTGTCTTGTTTATTTAGTCCATTCAGTGAACCAGATTTTCTCTCTTTTGAATTTTCTCTACCCCCTCTACTTTCTCTGTAATTTGGTGGGCTTCTATATTTATGTCTATCTGTGGAAGACTGTCTATAATTGTATTTGCTCCTATACTCTGACCTATGTCTCTCCTTTGAGATTTTGGGACAGTCTCTTCTATTGTGTTCCCTGGACCCACAATTATGGCATTTAAAAGCTTCATTGTATTTTTCTTGGAAAGCTACCTTCCTAAAAGATTTGTGTTCTGTGTGATTGCTGGAACGATTTTTTCTTGAATTGTCTTCTGCTATCAATTTGTTAGATAGACTTTCTATGGATAAATATCCTAGATTGATGGTGTCTAAGTGTGACATAAAACTATCCCATGATGAATCAAGTGAATTGATAATAACACTTTTCATTGTTTGATCTGAAATCACTTCCCCCCTCAAATGCAGCTCAGCTCTTATTTTGTTTAGAGATATCAAATGCTCACTTATGGAAACCCCTGGTTTTACTCTGGAAGAAAAGAAATCCTTAGACATTCTTGTAGTGGTAGCTACACTATCGCTGTGAAACAGATTAAACATGCATTGAATTATTTCTGACACAGTTAGGTTTGGTTTGATGCTATGATACATTGCAGGAGACACGCTAGATATTATTAAGAAAAATGCTCTATGATGTAAACAATCTATTTTTAAAGTCCAAGGTCTTCTTGGAGGACTAGTGATAAAGAATAGTAAATTTTCTTTCATAAAGACAACCTGGAGCTGTTGATACCATTCTTGCAAATTAATGCCATCAACTCTAAGTTTTGGGAAGTCACTGGGTAAGTTTCCCACATTATTTTGTCCATTACTTACAACCTGAGGAAGTCCGTGGTCTCGCAAGTGCAGGAAATTGCAAAACGGCATGGGGATGCTCGCAACGAGTCTGCGCGGTTCTCTGGCCAGTTCAAGTCTTTCCGGACCGTCTACGTAGTTTCGCACATGCGCGTTGCTCATTTCTTCTTTGGCGTCGTCGTGGAAGGTTCTCTCCATTGCAGCTCGCTCGCTCCGCTCCTCTTCAGACGAGTCGGTTTCTGGCTCGGTTTTAGGAGTCTTGATGGCGGCGACTGTTCTTCTCTTTCTTTTGTGTGCGTTGGTACTTGATCCGGTCTGCGGTGTAGGGCGGAATCGACATGGCTCTCTGGGCTCGGGCGTCGTCGCTCTCGAAGTCAGGATGGGAGCGTGCAGGTCTTGAGGTATCGGCTTGTTCTCTAGCTTCTTCGTTGTCGCTTTGGAAATTTTTAATTTTGGCCCAAATGCAGCAAGAAGCGTCTTCATTGCTGACTTTACTTGGGATTTCGTCAAGTCGTCTTCGCTTTCTGATTCTGGTTCTTCTGAAGAGTTTGAATCTTCCTTTTCACTTTCGTTGTCTGATAACGTTTTTCGCGCCAGAAATTTTGAACTGAGCATTTTGATTGGCTCTGCTTCGCTCACTTTGGAGGTTTGTTGAAACCAAGATGGCTGCCATTCAAAATTTCGCGCGGGATCACATCTTTTCTTTTTCATAACGACTTTCTCTGTAGTCATATCACTCACCGTTTTTTGGTCTTTGGGTTTCTCTTTAGCGATGTTTCTCTCTCTCGCTGCTCCGCTGTTTTTCAGCATTTCTTGGAGATTCGCGATGAGGCTTTCATCATTCTTCTGGCTTTTTAATAGTTTTAATATCTCTGACCTGAGTTCGTTATTTTCTATTTCGATTTCCTCCTGGTCATTATTTTCATTTATTAATTCTTCTTCTTCAGTGGTGTATTCTTCGGATTCTCTCGAAATCGCGTTTGTGGATTCGTTGATTATTTCTTGTTCAGTTTCTATTTCTTTGCTGTAGGCCCTGGTGTTGGGCCTATCTTTCTTAGACATTTTTAAGTATTTATTGAGTCAATTAACCATCCTCTGCTACCAGCTTGTTGCAATATTTTCAGGATCAGACTCAATAATGATAATAAGAGTTAGAGGCTTAAATATATTTCTCTTTAATTATAACAGGCATTCTATATTCACTGAATATTCACAGATAGAAACAGGGAAAATGGTGAAGGTGGCTCCTTATATACACAAGGGGTGGAGTCAAAGATGGGAGTGGTGAATTATGAATACATTAGGAACCAAAGAATAAGTTAACCCCCGATGTCCCATATATACATTATTTACACAATAGGGAATAAGGCATTTACATCTCACACTTTCTTTGCTTCATAGAGAAGTGGAGGATGAGGACAAAAAGGATGAAGGTGTTGTGGCTCCGTTACCTGAGCCTGTGTCATTGGCAGGAGAGGACTCCGAGAGTGAAGGGGAGGAGTTGGCAAGGCCACCCTCTCCAGGACCCTCCTCTCTGGCAATGTCTTCGGTGTCCGCCGAAGGGCAAGAGATAGGGCCGGGGCCAAGCACGTCCACACAGCCACAGATGGACAGTGATGAGGGTAATGAGTCTTGGCTGGATCCCCGGCAGCGTCGCAGAGATAAGCGCGTGCAACAGAAGAAAAGGCGTGCCAGAGATTAGGCTGAGTCACTGGACCACACCCCACAGGATATAAAAGGGGGTGAGGTGGCCATTCAGACTCTGTGACGGACAAAACTAACTACTATTGAGTCACATTGCATCTTTGAAAACAACATTATCGGCCTTGGATTTATTTTACGAACTGGACAATTCTTGACTGTGGGTATTTTGTTTATTGAGTAAAAGTTCTTGGCAAGCAGCTACTGGGTTGCTGCCAAGCATCTTATCGGAAGAATTGGTTGTCTGCCAGTTTATTTAACCCCCGCCTGTCTGTTTGTGTGTGTGTGTGAGACGGGAACAGAACAGAAGGATGACATCGAACAAAAACTAAATGCTAAAACAAAACAAAAAAAAAGATTTTTGCTCCTGGAAGTATTCACGCCGTTAACAGACCAGCTCTTTCTTCAAAATATATTTTCTTTCAAGAAAAGAAGTAGCTTAATTTTGTGACTCTTGCCCTTAGGACCGAGAAGACAGATTCCACATTTTTTTCTCTGCCATGACAAGATTTTTTTTTTCCACAGGTTGCCTATGACAGGGAAATGATACCTGCTCATTGAAAACCCCAACCAATTTACTTCACTTTCCCAGCTGCCTGCAGGCCAAATTATTCTCAGGAACCTGAGACAGCAGTCATTTGCCTTCAGGAAACCTGACAGCCCTCAGGTGATAATGATTACCTTTTGATTGGCGAAGGTATATCTCCCATATCTTCCTTACAGCAATATCATCTTGCACTAAAATTATCTACTGTGCTTCCGGATGGCCAGAGCAGATTTGGTTCAGGATCTGCAATTTCAGATGATCCTTTGATGTCTGGGACTTCTCAAACTTCAAACGTGTGAGATCCCTGTGTGAACTGGGCAACCGTACTGTATAAATTGGTTTAAAAAAATAAAATCAATACATCTTTCATAAATCAATCCATAAATGGGGAAGCATTTCCAGTATTGTTTTAAAAATATCTTCCTTCCTTCCTTCCTTCCTTCCTTCCTTCCTTCCTTCCTTCCTTCCTTCCTTCCTTCCTTTTTCCTTTCCTTTCCTTTCCTTTCCTTTCCTTTCCTTTCCTTTCCTTTCCTTTCCTTTCCTTTCCTTTCCTTCCTCCTTTCCTGTCCTGTCCTGTCCTGTCCTGTCCTGTCCTGTCCTGTCCTGTCCTTCCCTTCCCTTCCCTTCCCTTCCCTTCCCTTCTTTCCTTTCCTTTCCTTTCCTTTCCTTTCCTTTCCTTTCCTTTCCTTTCCTTTCCTTTCCTTTCCTTTCTCCTTTCCTGTCCTGTCCTGTCCTTCCCTTCCCTTCCTTCTTTCCCTTCCTTCCTCTCTCCTGCCCTCCCTCCTTCTTCCCTCCCTCCCTTCCTTCCTGTGGTGGAATTCAAATTTTTTTACTACCGGCTTGGTGGGCATGGTGGGAGTGGCAGGGGAAGGATACTGCAAAATTCCCATTCCCTCGCCACTCTGGGGCCAGCCAGAGGTGGTATTTGCCGGTTCTCTGAACTACTCAAAACTACTTTCCACTGCTGGTTCTCCAGAACCTGTCAGAGCCTGCTGAATTTCACCCTTCCTTCCTTCCTTCCTTCCTTCCTTCCTTCCTTCCTTCCTTCCTTCCTTCCTTCCTTCCTTCCAACAGGTTTATCCTTAACAGGTCTTAGATTGAGAAACAAGCCTACCTCAAGCAAGATTTATTTATTTATTTATTTATTTATTTATTTATTTATTTATTTATTTATTTATTTATTTGTTGGGACTTGTATGCCACCCTATCTCCACAGGACTCAGGGAGGCTCACAACAATTTTTAAAAAAAGATTTTATTCATAATAAAAAAAAATACAAACAAACATAAATACATTAAGACAACATACAAAACAAACAAACATCAATTCAGTCCCGTGACTGACTCTTAGAAGTTACTTCATCGGTGGGTTATTTTCGTATTTCTCTTATTTTTCTCTATTCGTATCTATATCTACATTCACATATTTACATGATTGATTCAATAAAACCCAGATTAAAACCCCCACCTCTGTTAGTCACCTCTGTATCAACAGAGGAATGGTATCAAAATCACATGAAGTGATAGTACCGTTTTGTACTGCTTTGGTAAGGCCACACTGCATGCAGTTTGGTCACCACGATACAAAACAGGATGTTGAGATTCTAGAAAGAGTGCAGAGAAGAGCCAACAAAGATGATTGGGGGGTTGAGGACTAAAACATACAAGAATGGTTGCTGGAGTTGGGTATATCTAGTTTAATGAAAAGAAGGATTAGGGGTGATAGGATAGCAGTCTCCCAATATTTGAGGCGCTGCGACAGAGAAGATGGAATCAACCTATTCTCCAAAGCACCTGGGGGCACGACAAGACATAGCAGGTGGAAGATCAGTAAAGAGAGATCCAACCTAGAACTAAGGAAAAATTTCCTGACAATGAGAACAATTAATAGTGGAATAGAAATTGTGGGTGCTCCATCACTGGAGATATTCTGTTCTGTTCTGTTCTGTTCCGTTCCGTTCCGTTCCGTTCCGTTCCGTTCCACTCCAGATTTTCTATTCTATTCTATTCTATTCTATTCTATTCTATTCTATTCTATTCTATTCTATTCTATTCTATTCTATTCTATTCTATTCTATTGTAAAGAAGAGATTGGACAGCTACTTGTCCAGAATGGTATGGTGTCTCTTGCTTGAGAAGATTCCCAAGATCCCTTCCAACTTTGTTATTCTGTATTCTGCAATCCAGATGGCAGCTATTTTTAGATTTTCACATTATGAGCAGCCCAAAGTAGCTCCCATTAGGGCCCAAAAGTAGGATATTAAGCGTTCATGATTTAAATATACATTAAGCATGCATATGCAGATTACATTTAATTTTTTTTTTAATTTGATTTATATGCCGCCCTTCTCCGGAGACTCAGGGCGGCTTACAATGCGTTAAGCAATAGCCTTCATACTTTTGTCTATTTATACAAAGTCAGCTTATTGCCCCCACAAACTGGGTCCTCATTTCACCTACCTTTGAAAGGATGGAAGGCTGAGTCGACCTTGAGCCTGGCGAGATTCGAACTTACAGTAATTGCAGACACCTGATGTTAATCACAATGCTTTTAGTCTGCTGAGCCACCAGGCTCAGTCCCCTCTAAAAAGGACTTTCCCATCTTCTAATGAAAAGACTATTCCAAGCAGTTTATAAAAAGAAACCCATACAAATGCAACTAGGGAAATGTTTCCTGTTTCTAATGTGTCAGTTTAATAATTTTACTATGGTTTTTCTGCTGTTTTAACTTTTGACGGAGAGGCATCCAGAGTTGGTTATAAGATAGATGCCTATATCAGTGTAAAATAAATTAAATTTAAATTAAAAAAAAAACCAAAATGCAATGTGCACGGCCCCCTGCATGCACCCCTCTCATGCATGCGCCCCCCGCATGCGCCCTGTCCGCCACGCATGCATGCGCGCGGCACCCTGCATGCACTCCCCACGCATGCACACGTGTCCCCCCCACATGTCCCCCCTGCGCATGTGTGGCAGAGACCTGAAGACAAGCTGGTTGGTGGGAGGAGCGCACGTATGCGCAGCAGAGCTGAACAGGGGCGACAGCTCATGTGCCATCAGAGACGGCGCTGTGTGCCACCTCTGGCACGCGTGCCATAGGTTGGCCATCACGAGTATAGGGTCTCCTGTTTGAGCAGGAGGTTGGACTAGAAGACCTTCAAGATCCCTTCCAGTTCTATTCTAAATAAAATAAAATAAAATAAAATAATAAAATAAAATAAAATAAAATAAAATAAAATAAAATAAAATAAAATAAAATAAAATAAAATAAAATAAAATTAAATTAAATTAAATTAAATTAAATTAAATTAAATTAAATTAAAAAATAAAATAAAATAAAATAAATAAATAAAATAATAAAATAAAATAAAATAAAATAAAATTAAATTAAATTAAATTAAAATAAAATAATTAAATTAAATTAAATTAAATTAAATTAAAATAAATTAAATTAAAATAAATTAAAATAAAATAAAATAATAAAATAAAATTAAAATAAATTAAAATAAATTAAAATAAATTAAAAAATAAAATAAAAAAAATAATAAAATTAAATTAAATTAAATAATAAAATAAAATAAAATAAAATAATAAAATAAAATAAAATAAAATAAAATAAAATAATAATAAAATAATAAAATAAAATAATAAAACAGACACCATTTATCCTTTTCTTAAACAGAAAGAAAAGAACAGCTTCCTTCATGACAAGGGCCAGGTTGAATCTCCTCACACAAGACGGCCACATGCATTTCTAATTTTTTTTTTTTAAAAAAAGGGTTAAAAGGATTCCTTTCCCCCCTCCCTTCCCCCCAGAAACAGAGAGGTGTACACAACATGTACACGGACAATTGTGCAGGAAGGACAAAGCCAGTGAATAACCCCATGGAAACTTGTCCCCAAATCAGAAAACATTTCACCTATATATATATATCTATATATCTCCCTGAGCATGGGCTCAGAATCAAGACTTCTATTCCAGGCTGTGTGTGGGCACAGGATAGAAGGAATGAGAGATTTTAATAATAATAATAATAATATATTTTAAAAATGAGGTTTATTCTTGGTCATCAGGTTGCTATGGAACTCAAGAGAGATGGCATTCATTCCAACTGCCGGACTCTAAAGCTGTCCGTTCAAGCATGCCACTGGCATTCTTCGAATTCCACCAACTTTGGCAAGCAACACCCCCACTCCTAGACAAACCCCAGACAGGACCTATTCCCGGGTCTCCAGACAAGGCAGTGCTCGCTCTATGGGGCTAGGAGTCTTTGTCTCTTTTGAATCTCCCATCAGGTGGGAGCTGGGGGTGGGGGGTGGGGGAATAAAAAAATATTTTTTTGCAGGGGGAGGAAGATAGTCAGACACGGAAAAAACCAGGGAAGAGACTCAAGGACCCAGTAAATGACTGGTTATACAATAGTCCTCGCATTACGACCACACGTGAGCCCCAAATTGATGTTTGCTAAGCGAATCATTTGCTAAATGCCCCGTTTTACCACTTTTCTTGCCACCGTTGTTAAGTGAATCATTGCAGTTACTGAGTTAGCAACACAGTCGTTAAGTGAATCTGGCTTTCCCCGTGGACTTTTGCTTGTCAGAAGGTCGCAAAAGCTGATCACACTCCAGGACTCTGCAACCGTCATAAATATGAGTCAGTTGCCAAGCGTCTGGATTTTGATCAGGTAACCATGATGCTTGCTTGCAACGGTAGAAAGTGTGACAAACAGCCATAAGTCACTTTTTCCAGGGCCGTTGTCACTTGGAACGGTCACTAAATGAACTGTTGTAAGTCGAAGACCACCTGAGCTAATCAATGTCACCCGTCAGCCATTTTACACACATTTATGTACAGTGGAGGAGAGAATACGGTGGCTCAGCAGCTGGGGTTATCAGCTGGAAAACTGACAGCCCATGTTTGAGACCCGAGCGCCATGCAATGTGGGTGGAGCTCCCGTTCCTTGCTCCAGCTCCTGCCCGCCTAGCAGTTCGAAAGCATGAAAATGCAAGTATATAAATAGGTACCATTGGGAAGGTAACAGCGTTCCGTGCACCTTTGACGTATACCCATGCTGGCCACATAACTACAGAAAATGTCTTTAGACAACGCTGGCTCCTTCAGCCCAGAAATGGAGATGAGTACTACACCCCAGAGTCCGACACGACTGACAGGGAAAGCTTTACCTTTACCTTGTATCTACAGTGGTGGTGCAGACTTCATCTTGGCTGTGATTTCCCACTAGAGTAGAGAGACCTCGCAAAGGACTCTAATGACCCATAATTGTCATCCCTTGTCAAGTGCCTTCCTCTATAAATATGCTTCTGCCTCCACACGTCACCATATATTCTGAAAGTCCTTCTTTGGAATCCATGGGGCCTCTCTAATTAATCAGTACTAAAGGGAAGACCGGGAACATACTCATCACTTATGCCGTGAATCTGAAGTCTAACACATTTGCTTAGGGAATAGTTGTACTTTAGAACACTGAATCAACCGAAGTATGGTGACAACCAAATTGTTGTGGCCCCTCCAGCAGCCAAATCAGAGGAGGAGGAGGAAGCATGGGACTCAGGATCAGCATCAAGACAACTTGAGAGCTCCGAGGGGGAAGAGGAAATGGAGCTATCGGAGAGAGAGACAGAGGCAGAGCCTGGGCCGTCCGTCAGCCCTCAGATGGAGAGTCAACAGCTCCCAGGTCTGGAGGTGGCCGATGAGGAAGGGGAGGAACAGCTGGGTCCAGTGCCTGATGCACAGAAGGCAGAGGAGAGGAGAGCAGTGGAAATCTATGGGCTGATCCTTGGGACGGAAGAGCCAGCACTGCTAGCGAAGCCCCACCCTACCTCTGGGGATAAAAGACAGGGAGCGGAGATGAATAGATGTGGCAGACAACTATTCATCTCCCTGCCGGACAGACTTGTTAGCCTGCAGTGAGACAGAAACTTTTGGCCGGGGCTGCTGGCGTTCCTTATTTATTTATTTATTTATTTATTTATTTATTGATTGATTGATTGATTGATTGATTGATTGATTGATTGTCATATTTATATGCTGCCCTTCTCCCGAGGGACTCGGGGCAGCTCACAGAATAAAACAACCCAACAATAAACAGAATTAAAATGTTAAAATCCGATTTAAAAACCCCAAATCCCCCAAATTAAAATGCATGGCAGATCAGGGAATTTGCTGAAAGAGCCATGTCTTTAGGTCGGCACGGAAGGTGCGGAGGTCGGGGGCCGTCCGGAGCCCAGTGGGTAAACCATTCCAGAGGGTTGGTGCGACCACAGAGAACGCCCTCATCCTGGGGGCCACCAGCCAGCACTGTCTGGCCGATGGGACCCGGAGGAGGGCAGTCCTATGTGAGCGCACTGGGCAGTGGGAGGCCGGTAGGAGGTGGTCCTGCAAGTACCCTGGGCCCATGCCATGAAGGGCTTTATAGGTGAGCACCAGCACCTTGAAGCAGATCTGGAGGACCACCGGCAACCAGTGCAGCTCGCGCAACAATCGTGTTATATGGGAGTAGCGGGACGCACCCGTAACTACCCGCGCGGCCGCATTCTGGACCAGTTGGAGCCTCCGGGTGCACCCCAAGGGCAGCCCCATGTAAAGGGCATTGCAGTAATCCAGCTGAGAAATAATGAGAGCATGAGTGACCGTACGGAGGGCATCCCTGTCTAGGAAAGGGCGCAACTGGCGCACCAGGCGAACCTGTGCAAAAGCCCCCCTTGTCATGGCCGTCAGGTGGTCCAGGAAGATGCCAAGATTATGAACCCTTTCCGAGGGAGCCAGACACTCCCCTCCCATCAGAAGCGATGGGGATACTAGATCATGAGATGCCGGCATCCACAGCCACTCTGTCTTGGAGGGGTTGAGTCTGAGCCTGTTCCTACCCATCCAGACCCACATCGCCTCCAGGTACTTAGACATCACAGAAAGGGCATCGCTGGGTTGATCTGGGGTGGAGATGTAAAGTTGGGTATCATCAGCATACTGATGATACCTCACCCCGAAACTACGAATAATAATAATAATAATAATAATAATAATAATAATAATAATAATAATAATAATAATAATAATAATAATAATTTTATTTCTATACTGCCCTTCTCCTGAAAGACTCAGGGCGGTGTACAGCCTGATTAAAAGCACAAAGACAAACAAAATTTAAAAATAATTAAAATTATTAAATAATTGGCTCAATTATAAAACCCCCAAATTTAAAATCCCACATTTAAAACCAATTAAAATCTTTACATTGATAGCCCGGCCTGGCGGAACAACAAGGTTTTGAGGGCACAGCGAAATACACGGAGGTCGGAGATCTTATGCATTTCTGGGGGCAGTTCATTCCAAAGGGCAGGGGCTCCCACAGAGGAGGCCCTCCCCCTGGGTGTCGCCAGCCGACATAACTTGGCCGATGGCACCCTGAGAAGACCCTCTCTGTGGGAGTGGACTGGCCGGTGGGAGACTACTGGTGGCAGAAGACGGTCTCAAAGGTACCCAGGTCCAATGCCATGGAGCGCTTTAAAGGTGGTAACCAATGATCTCACCCAGCGGCTTCATGTAGATGTTAAAAAGTGGAAGAGAACCGACCCCTGCGGCACCTCACAGGTGAGGGGCCTCATTGAGAGGAATCATTGATTTAAATACAGAGGGTTTGTTGTGTTGGGAGAGCTGGGTAAGAACACAAACACAAAAAACTGTAGCTCTCGAAATCGGGGTACTGCAGCAATTGAGATTCAGAGGGATATAGGGATCAATCAACAACTTGAAGCGAACATATTTTTCCCCCCAGGTACACATGAAAGCAGCTGTGTGACCCTGAGAAAAGATGCAGCTTTTTTAATGAGTTGCAGACAGGGGCCACATGTCTGCCCCTGATTGTTGGGTTGTAAGCATGCTCTTTATAAACACAACTTTAGGATCATTTTGAATATGCACTAGTCATGTATTGTGGTACAAAATATCAACAAGTGAAGGAAGGAAGGAAGGAAGGAAGGAAGGAAGGAAGGAAGGAAGGAAGGAAGGAAGGAAGGAAGGAAGGAAGGAATAGCAATAGCACTTAGACTTATATATCACTTTACAGGGCTTTACAGCCCTCTCTAAGCACTTTACAGAGTCAGCCTATTGCCCCCAATAATCTGGGTCCTCATTTTACCCACCTTGGAAGGATGGAAGGCTGAGTCAATCGTGAGCCTGGTGAGATTTGAACTGCCAAATTGCAGGCTGCTGGCAGTCGGCAGAAGTAGCCTGCAGTACTGCACTCTAACCACTGCGCCACCGTGGTTAAATCCTGTTAATTCTGTCATCGTTGGATGCATTGTGGATTCCCTGTTTCACCTTAGGCCTCTATTCTATACCCGGTGGATATCAGCTAGGCCAGGGATGTCCAGCCTTGGCAACTTTTAAGACTTGTGGACTTCAGCTCCCAGAATTCCCTAGCCAGCCACGGAGTTAAAGTCCAAAGGTCTTAAAATTGCCCAGGTTGGACACCCCTGAGCTAGGCTATTTCTGAACATGGGTTTGGTAATTTTCCAGAAAAGTGTAATAACCTTTCCCGGAAATATCAGCAGGTAACAGGTACAAAGAAGGTATTGTGAAGATCATCTGGAGAACTTCCTCCTACTTTGCACCTGCTACATGTTAGTCATGCAACTTGACTGTTGGCCAATCCCACCTGTCTAAAAATCTGCTGAAACTCACCCCACTCCATGTCACGAAGAGTCATTGGTGGGTTTTTTTCCTGCAGGCAGGTAAGATTTGTGAGTTGAACAATATTACAGTTGTGGCCAAAATTGTGAAAACCTTTTGGGAAAAGTGTATTTTCTAAAACGAGTTTATAACACCACTTTTTTTTGTGGGGGGGAGTAGTACCATAAAATTATATATCCATGGAAAGATAATTTAATCAAGAATGTAGTGCAATAACTTTTATGAATGATTTGCTAATAGAATAGCAGTTATAAAGAAGAAAAGTGAAACGAGATATGCAAAAAATGATCACCAGAGGAAAAATGAGATATACACAAATTATCACCAGAGAAAAAACGAGATATACAAAAATTATCACCATGTCAGTTAATATTTAGTTGAGTAACCTTTAGCCTGAATTATGGCCTTACAACGTCTTCCCATGGAGTGGACCAAGTCTTTTAGTTCTGCAGCTGTTCTAATGTGAAACCAAGATTGAATTATGGCTTCTATTAACTGGGTTTTATTGCTGGGTCGCTTCTGACTAACAAGTTTCTTTAGTCGGCTCCATAGATTTTCAATTGGGTGAAAGTCTGGACTATTCCCAGGCCATTCCAGCAGTGTGATAGGATTATCTTGACAGTCCAAAAAAGAAGTGGTGTTATTATCCATCAAACCTCAAAAATACACTTTTCCCAAAAGGTTTCCACAATTTTGGCCACTACTGTAGTTATGCCAGCATACTTCTCAAAGACTGAGGAATAATTTTTTATTTGACTCCTAGCAATTAATATTTGGGTTAGGGTTTACCTCACATAATATAGGAAAACCCTTTCGCTTTCTATTTCTTCATTTATTGGAAATAAATGAAGTTATAGTTCAAAGTCCGTAATCACCCGCTTGATAAGCAATCTGATTTAATCTGTGTGATAGGACATAATCTTCCTCAATGTTAATCTGGGTGGAGCTGGAATGGTACAGTTGGAGCAAGGCTGAATTTTCTCATGCCTACTGAAAAAAAAAAACATTGAGCTCCAGGAAAGTAGGAAAACAGGTGGAATTGTTCTTCCTTAGACGATTAATTTTCATCCTTGACTTTGAGCCTAGAATCATAGGGCTGGGAGGCAGTGGTGGGTTCCTCCCGGTTTGGTCCGGTTCGGCCGAGCCGGTAGCGGTGACGATATGACGTCACCGAACCGGTTCTCCCCCCCCCGCCCTCCCCCCCCACGTTATTTTTACCTTTTATTTGGTCCCACCCCCAATCTATTGCTGCCTCCTGAGTCCCAGCTGATGACTAGAGGGAAAAAAACTGTTTAAACTCTTGCCGCGGGGCTTCAAAGGGCCGCCCTACAGCTGATCAGTATTAAAAGCAAACAAATGAGTCGGGTCGTAAGTGCGAGGACTAGTCATAAGTGTGAGGACCTTCCAGAAATGACTCTGACCAGCTAGCCATGCCCACCTAGTCACATGACCTCCAAGCCACACCCACAAAATAAGCCACGCCCACAGAACCGGTAGTAAAAAAATTTAGAACCCACCCCTGCTGGGAGGGACCTTGGAGGTCTTCTAGTCCAGCCCCCTTCTCAAGGCAGGAGATCTTACACCATCCCAGGTAAATGGTTGTCCAGTCTTTTCTTTGAAAAGCTAAAGTGATGGGGCACCAGTGGTGGGATGCTGCCGGTTTAACAACCTGTTCGGGGAGCGTGCGCTTTGCGCGCGCACGCAGCACTGAAAATGGAGCATTTAGAAGCTCAGCTGCTTACCTTCCAAGTCAGCAACGGTAAGTAGAACAGCAAGGAGGAGGGAAATCAGCTGTGCCGTGCGATTGAGTTGAGCTACAAAGCAGGAAATAAAAGACAGGATAGAGTGGGAGTAGGTGGGCGGAGCCAACTGATCGTCGCAGCTACCGGTTCACCCAAACCGGTGCGAACCGGCTGAATACCACCTCTGTGGAGTACCCACAATCCCAGGAGGCAAATTGTTCCATTAATTAATCCAGGGGTCAGCAACCTGGTGCTCTGGAGCTGCATGTGGCTCTTTCACTTCTCTGCTGTGGCTCCCTATCACTCAAAATATGCGTCACAACCGACAATGTGCGACACCCGCCAGCACATGATTTATTGAGCTTTTCAACCCCCCCGGTAGGCCAACCATGGATAAATCCAAGAAAAGAAAAATTTCAGAAGAAAACAGAATGTTTAATTCAACTACATATGTTAGTTTTGTGGACGCTCAAGAAATAGTCAGGCACGGGAAGGGCTTTGTGGCTCCCGGTGTTCTCTTTTCTGTGGGAAACGGGTCTAAATGGCTCTTTGAGTGTTTAAGGTTGCAGACCCCTGAATTAATCGTTCTCACCAGCGGTGAGTTGCCCCCGGTTTGGACTGGTTCACAAGAACTGGTACTAAAATCGGCGGGAGGCTCCGCCCACTGACCCGGATGTCATCATGCCCAGAAACTTCTGCGTATGCGCAGAAGAGTACATGCGGGCACGATGCGAACCTGTAGTAAAGGTAAGTAGAATCCACTCCTGGTTTTCACCCTCAGGAAACTTTTACTTTTACTCCTTATTTTTAAGTTGGATTTCTCTTTAACAAGCTTCCACCCATTACTTTGGGTGGTTTGGAGAATAATTCACTCTTCGTTATAATATTATCATGACTTCTTGTACCTTAGAAGATGAGGCTAAGAATCTAATGTTTTTCATCTTATTAAAGCCTTAAACGTTTTATTTGAAGGGCCGTCTTCTCCCCGTTACATCTATCCAACCTACCAGAGGAAGGAGGCAAGGAATACTTCTCCTAAGGAAGTCTATCTAGTGGGACCAAGAAGAAGGGACTTCTTTGTGATGGCTCCCTCCCTGTGGAACATCATCCCTGCAGAAATAAGATTGGCCCCCACTTTGATATTCTTTCTCAAAGCCCTGAAGACTGAGGAATTCTGGGAGTTGAAGTCCACCAATCCTAAATTTGCCAAGGTTGGAGATCTCTGCGTTAGTGTTTCTCCACCTTCTGAACTTTAAGAAGTCTCTCAAGACGTCATTAGGTGTGGGAGTCTTTTAAACACTCTGAGAAGACTCCCTTGTGATTTGTGCTCTTGCTTTGTGCGCTTTGTATGTTTTAAAACTTTTGATACTATTCTTATTTTAATAATCTCTTTTTTATCTTTTGATAGTGATGGTTTTTTTAAAAAAATCAAGTTCCTGTTTTATTAAATTGTTGTACACCACCCAGAGTCCCTTTTATGGGATGGGTGGCAATAAAATACGATTAATTAATAAATAAATACAATTATTTTATCAATCTACTTTCAGGGTTCATGTAAGCGCAAAGTTGGGCATAAATTCAATAATAAATCAGATAAAATTCTCTTAAAAAGCCCACAAACAATAGGATTGCAATGCTAGGCTTTTTTTCCCCCTTAAGATTTTAAAAGCCAAAAGTAGGTATAGCTATTAAAATATACTATAATGTAATGTAATAGTAGCTATAATATATACTATATAATCATCTTCAACTACTTTCTTTTGTTATAACTAGCAATTAGGAGAGTTGAAATTCTGTGTAAAGGTATCACATATTAAAATAATTGCTAGAATGTCAGACAGATCAGGGAAATTCTAGTTTATGTCCCCACTTGATTCTGGAAAACTACGTTAGAGGTAGTCCTCCACCTAGGACCATAGTCAAGCCCAAAATTTCTGTTGCTAAGCGAGACAGTTGCTAAATGGGTTGGCCGCAGGGGTGGGTTCAAAAATTTTTTACTACTCGTTCTGTGGGCGTGGCTTATTTTGTGGCTGTGGGTTGGTAGGGGGTAATGTGACTGGGTGGGCGTGGCCAACTTTTTTTTTTTTTAACTTTTAAAAGCATTTTTTCTACAACCTTAAGAGGTTGCAGAAAACAATGCTTTGAAAAGCCTCTGCCAATCAGGCAACTCAGCTGAGATCGTCAGAGGCTTTTCAAAGCATTTTTTTTTTTTACCACCTCTTCGGCTGGAGGTTGTAGAAAAAAATGCTTTGAAAAGCCTCTGACATTCCCAGCTGAGTTGCCTAATCGGCAGAGGCTTTTCAAAGCATTGTTTTCTGCAACCTCTTTGGCCGAAGAGGTTGTAGAAAAAATGCTTTTAAAAGTAAAAAAAAAAGCATCTAATGAGGTGGGCAGGGTAAGCGAGCGGCGACTGGGCCGGGGACCAGTTCGGGGGCGTGGCCAGCCAATGTTATTACCGGTTCTCGGAACTACTACAAATTTTTACTACCAGTTCTTGCGAACTGGTGCGAACCGAGAGCAACCGAGAGCAACCCAGAGCAAAATGGGTTCGCCCCATTTTACAATCTTTCTTGCCACAATTGTTAGGTGAATCACTGCAGTGGATAAGTGATAATTCTGCTAGAAGGTACTGGTATATCTGTGGAATTTCCTGGCAATTATTCTATTTGTTCACAGAATTACGGGTAGTCCTTGAGTTACAACAACTCATTCGATGTTACCACAGCACTGAAAAAAAGTATCTTATGACCATTTTCACGCTTACAATCATCATCAAAATTCAGACGCTTGGCAAATGGCTCGTATTTATGACGCTGGCAGTGTCCCCGGGGTTGTGTGAGCCTCCTTGGCAGCCTTCTGACAAGCAATGTCAATGGGGAAGCCAGATTCGTTTCACAACCGTGTTACTAATTTAACAACTGCAGCGATTCACTTAACAACTTGCGGCAAGAAAGGTCGTAAAATGGGTCAAAACTCACTTAAACACTGTCTCGCTTAGCGTGTTGTGGCTCCGACCCCCGAGCCCATCTTATCGGAGGAAGAAGGCTCCGAAAGGGAAAGAGAGGAGTTGGCCGGGCCTCCCTCTCCAGGACCCTCCTCTCTGGCAATGCCTCAGGTGTCTCCCGACGGAGAAGAGATTGGCCAGGAGCCAGGTATCCCTGCGCAGGCGCAGTCGGACAGTGATGGGGATGAGTCTTGGCTGGATCCATGCCAGCGTCGCAGAGATAAGCGCATGCAACAGAAGAGGAGGCGTGCCAGAGATTAGGCTGAGTCACTGGACCACACCCCACAGGGTATAAAAGGGAGCGTGGTGGCCAGTCAAGCCTTGTGACGAACAAAGCTGAAAGCTTCCACGCCATTCTGCATTGCCGGACTTTTGCTATAGACTTTGCTGGATGCTATTTGGACTTAAGTTACTCTGTAATTATTGAACATTTTACTTTGATGTACCAGAAGCGGAGAGAAGTTATCTCTTCCCTTCGTGAGTAATAAACTCTTGGCAGGCAGCCACTAGGTTACTGCCAAGTTCCGTTATCATAAGGATTTTGTCGGCTGGTTTGGTTTTTAACTCTTGGACATCTGTTGGTGTGTGTGCGTGTGGGACGGGGACAGAACATAATGACAGAAATTTTGGGATCCGTTGTGGTCATAATTTGAGGACTACCTACACCCTAATCTTCGTAACATGGAAGCTGTGGTTCAGCTACCTTATCATCTCTCATTTTAAAGTGAATAGATTTACTTATTTATCAAATTTGTATAGCCACCCCATCTCACCAAAGGCAACATAAAAAAGGTGATTTTAAGAGTTACGAAAACATGCAGTATTCTCCTATCATGCATCACCCACTTATTAATTGCACCATAATGTTCCACTCACCGTAACATCAAAGCTTTAACCTTCAATGTTAGCTAATCCTTTTATGAATAGATTAATATCATACAGTATATAGGGGAATTTTAAGCCTCTGAAGCACGGCACCCTGTCAGAAAGCAGCACCATTAAACTCCAAAATCAGATTTGCAAACATTTTCATATCAGAACGGTAGAAATAAATCCACCTTCTAGTCAATTTCAATTTTTTACTAATTATATGACCAGGTCCATTTTCTTTTCCTGACGAAACACAGAAGCGTTTTTGCTATCGTTTCCCTCCCCATTTGTTTGTTTGTTTTATCTCAAACTCCCTGAGATTTCCTGATGGTGCCCCATCCAAATTCTCATTCTCGGTTCAACCCCACCTAGCATTTTTGAGACCGGATGTCAGAGAGGTGCTGCCCAGAGGTGAGCTGCTGGGGGTTCGCAGGGGTTCGGGAGAACCTCTAGCTAAGATTCTATGCAGTTTGGAGAACCCCCAAATCCCACTCCTGGCTGGCCCTGTCCATCCTGCCCCGCCTCTCCCAGGAGTCTCCATATGGCCTGTTTTGGATGCAGGTAAGTGCAGGGTGTGCGTAGAGGCTCGGGGAGGGCAAAAAACGGGCCTACTGGAAGTTCGTTTCTGCCCTCCAGAACAGGGATCTCCAACCTTAACAACTTTAAGACTTGTGAACTTCAATTCCACAAGCCCACAAGTCTTAAAGTTGCCAAGGTTGGAAACCCCTGCTCCAGAGGGCCTCCGGAGCCTGGGGAGGCCGTTTTCACCCTCCCGGAGGCTTGAGGAAAGCCTCCGGAGCCCGGGGAGGGCAAAAATCCCTCCCCCGCTGTGGTGCAGGAAGCTGACTAGGCCACGCCCACCATGGCCACGCCTACCCAGCAACCAGGCAGAAAACCCCTTGGTAAAATTTTTGAAGCCAACGCCGATGCTGCCCCCTGTGAAAGATAGCTGTAACTACTGTACAGGTTTACATCTCTCAATATTTATTTTATACTAATCTGTCCAGACTAACTGCTTCGCTTTTATCACACACAAGCACAAAAGGTAATTTAATGCCGTACTCCAGTTTTAGCAACATTATTCATTTGTGCACTCGGTGCTTTACTTGTAAGACATTTTCAGCCATAATGTCATTTCTGAATAATGGAACGCGACAAAGGCAAGTGTTCCATCCCGTTTCTCGCTGAGTAACTACAGTCAAAACTTTATGCCCTTTGGAGGACAATTTGTACCGCAACTACAATACTTGTAGAACTTCCACATCCCTTTTAAAAAAAATAAATGAAGCCAGAAAAAAAAAGAGAACAGAAAGGGGGGGGTAGTTGCTGGTTTGGGAAAGCAAACAAAAAAAAAGAAATTATTTTGCCTGAGATGATTAAATTCTGTTCAAGGATATCATGCGACTGTTTGTGTACGTATCGGTTGAATTGCAGAGCGTAAATATTAAAACTGAGAAGCAGCCATAATTAATTTAGTAACTGTGATTGTATACAAAAGTGGGGAGATAGTAAGCCCTCCCTCGTACTATATTTCATTCCCATCCAACCAATATTTCCAGTTAAGGAAGAAAAATATCCTAAACAATCGTGGCCAGGCAGAGCTCACTCGACCCTTTTCATTTTTTCTTAGCCATAATGCGGTCAAAATCAACAAGTGCTCAGATGGGATTAAATCTACTAATTGTTATCTGCTAAATTGCCTCTATGTTAATTGTATTTAAAAACTAATTAGCATACAAACAGGGGACGTTTCCCATCGCCGCCCTGCACGTTTAGAAAGATTCAAGAAGAAGAAGAAAGAAAACACGAATAATCCTAATTTTGAACTTGCAAATTAGGCACTTCACTGACAGACTCTAAAAACAGCTGATATGCGGAGGTATGACTCACAGGCCTAATAACCTGCATATTAAAATTAATATCTGCTACCACCCGGCAAACAGTTTTTTTTTAATGCTCTAGGTGCTCTTTTTCCACCTCTAAGACATGAAATTCACAAAGTCGGACCATACTTTCTTCTCTAAGGCAACATTCCAAACAGCTGCGCAAAGTTTGAAAAAGTTTTTTTTTCCTGTCTCCATGGGATCAAGGGCTATTGGGAAGCCAAAGATGTTTTCCTATTCTTCCTGCTCAGTTTAAAACATTAAGCCAAAAGTGTCTAAT
Source organism: Pituophis catenifer annectens (assembly GCF_029215685.1). Taxonomy (NCBI): domain Eukaryota; kingdom Metazoa; phylum Chordata; class Lepidosauria; order Squamata; family Colubridae; genus Pituophis; species Pituophis catenifer. The sequence continues at coordinate 76,217,987 of NW_027256888.1, forward strand.
CTTGACAAGTTCAAGACTTGTGGACTTCAACTCCCAGAATTCTCTGCTGGCTGGGGAATTCTGGGAGTCGGAAGTCCACAAGTCTGAAAGTAGCCAAAGATTGGACATCTCTGCGTTAAGCAATTGAGCTCCTCTTTTCTCCATTTAATCCAAGATTCCTTACCTTATAAATGCTTCGGTCCCATCCTTGCGGGTCTTAGCAGCGTTCTTGAAAGAGGAGATCGGACTTGGTCGTACTTGTGGTCATTTCAAGCAGGTTGATGGCCCAAAAAAGGGAGAAAAACTTAACTCCCCAGCTGCTGCTTCCTGAACAGCTTGCAGTCCAAAAAGGCAGGTGGATTTCTGCAGACACTCCGCGCTTGGAGAGCAGCCAAATTGGAGGCTCAGCATAGCTCAGAGCTCAAATTACTTTTCTTTTACCTGCCAATTACCAGCCAGCCTCGGCTGACCAGGACTGGAGTGGTGATGGTGATGTCAGGAGAGAATCAGAGAGCAAAAAGAAAAAAAAGAAAAAAAGAAATCAGTGTGAGTCACTCCCTGCCTGTGTGTGGAGAGAACTGACTTGCATCACCGCCGAAAGGAAAGATGGCGGGACTTTCTAACAGCAGCTAAACACCCTGCCAAGAATATATCTCATGAAAATTCACCTCAAAGAAAGGGGATTTCCTGGTCGGTTGGCTTATTTCATCGTTGTTGTTGTTGTTGTTAGTTGCGAAGCTGTGTCTGACCCATCGCGACCCCATGGACAATGTTCCTCCAGGCCTTCCTGTCCTCTACCATCTCCCGGAGACCATTTAAGCTCACGCCGACTGCTTCAGTGACTCCATCCAGTCACCTCGTTCTCTGCCGTCCCGTTCTTCTTTTGCCCTCAAATCGTTCCCAGCATTAGGCTCTTCATCGTCAGGATCTGGCCTTCTAAAGAGCAGTCAGGGTTGATCTCCTCTAGGACTGACCGGTTTGATCGCCTTGCAGTCCAAGGAACTCGCAGGAGTCTTCTCCAGCACCATAGTTCAAAGGCCTCAATTCTTGTAGGACCGCTTTACAAAGACCACACATGTGGAATACTGCATCCAGTTTTGGTCACCACAAAACTAAAAAAAGATGTTGAGACTCTGGAAAGAGTGCAGAGAAGAGCAACAAGAATGATGAAGGGGTTGGAGGCTAAAACATACAAAGAACGGTTGCAGGAATTGAGTATGTCTAGTCTAGTGAAAAGAAGGATCAGGGGAGACATGATAGCAGTCTTCTAATATTTGAGGGGCTGCCCCAAAGAAGAGGGGGTCAACCTATTCTCCAAAGCACAAAGGACAAGAAGCAACGGGTGGAAACTAAACAAGGAGAGAAGCAACCTAGAACGAAGGAGAAATTTCCTGATGGTGAGAACAATTAATCAGCGGAACAATTTGCCTCCAGAAGTTGTGGATGCTCCAACATTGGAGGGTTACAAGAAGAGATTGGACAACCATTTGTTTGAAATAATACAGGGTCTCCTGCTTGAGCAGTGAGGTTGGCTTAGAAGACCTCTAAGGCAGTGGTGGGTTGCTCCTGGTTCGGCCCAGTTCGGCCGAGCCGGTAGTGGTGACAATGTGACATCACCGAACCGGTTCTCTTTGACTGGGAGCTGGGCCCTCCCGCCTGCCCCCACTTTATTCCTACCTTTATTCCTTGTTTTTTAGCCCAGCTGATAGGCATAGCAGAGTGGATTGCCACACCTCAGCTGGGCAGAAAACTAACGCTCTTGCGCGGAGCGCTTGGCGATCGCACGCAAAGCGTGTGCGCGAAGAGAACCAGTGGTAACATCGGTTGGAAGCCATCAACTGCTCCAAGGCCCCTTCCAAAGCTGTTATTCTGTTCTGTTAAACTTTAGCAAATAAAGGTGATTTACTGATTGGTTGGTTTCATCTTTTTCAAATGCAGTTCTTTTCGTGATGTTCTTTTTAAGTTTAATTGGGTTTTTTGAAGCCATCCCAGGGCTTCAATTTATAATTTTAGAACTGTAAGACGCCCAGAGTCACTTGGCTGAGTTGGGCAGCTATGGAAAATGAATGATAGACTAGACTAGACTAGACTAGACTAGACTAGACTAGAACAGAACAGAACAGAACAGAACAGAACAGAACAGAATAGAAAATATGGAATGGAATGGAATGGGAATGGGAATGGGAATGGGAATGGGAATGGGAATGGGAATGGAATAGAATAGAATAGAATAGAATAGAATAGAATAGAATAGAATAGAATAGAATAGAATAGAATAGAATAGATTTTTTATTGGCCAAGTGTGATTGGACACACAAGGAATTTGTCTCCGGTGCATAAGCTCTCAGTGTACATAAAATAAAATAAATAAAATGAATGAATGAATGAACAAACAAAAAATAGAAATGTTATTTTGCAAAGAGTAGATGGTTTGAAAACAGCAATCCGGCCTTTGGCATAATGCCCTTCAAATATTTGGGACTGAACCACCCAGATTTGTGATTTAATAAAGCTGCAATTATGGGAATTGTAGTCCTGTAGCAAACCCTTGGAAGAAAGGAAAGAAGGAAGCCAGCCTCTGGAAGCGTAATAGCAAATAGGTTTCGCATACATGGAAATTCCCATCTTCAATTGTAAGCAGCTCCGTGGACAAATATTTGTATATTTATAAATAGTATTTCTAAAAAAAAAATGAAGAGCTTACTACTCAAACGATGACGGTTAATTGAACTAAAGTACGTGATGGGTGTGTAGTGTTGATGGCAGAAACATATCAACCAAATAGTTGGAATTTATGTGATGTTTAATACAATAACACTGTTTCTTTTTTCTATGCCACCATGTTTGTATACAGTTTGCAGTTTTGCGATTGTGATTCAAGTTTCATCTTCCTTCTTTCCTTCTCATACAACTTCCTTCTTTTTTCCTTCCTTCCTTCCTTCCTTTCCTTCCTCGCTTCTTTCTCATACAACTTCCTTCGTTCTCTTTTTTCCTCATCCTTCCTTCTGTTGTGGCTCCGTTACCTGAGCCTGTATCATCAGCAGGAGAGGACTCCGAAAGTGAAGGAGAGGAGTTGGCAAGGCCTCCCTCTCCAGGACCCTCCTCTCTGGCAATGCCTTCGGTGTCCGCCGAAGAGCAAGAGATATTGCCGGGGCCAAGCACGTCCACGCAGCCACAGACGGACAGTGATGAGGGTAATGAGTCTTGGCTGGATCCATGCCAGCGTCGCAGAGATAAGCGTGCGCAACAGAAGAAAAGGCGTGCCCGAGATTAGGCTGAGTCACTGGACCACACCCCACAGGATATAAAAGGGAGCGTGGTGGCCAGTCAAACCTTGTGACGAACAAAGCTGAAAGCTTCCACGCCATTCTGCATTGCTGGACTTTTGCTATAGACTTTGCTGGATTATCTCTGGACTTGATTGTAATTATTGAGCTGTTTCTTTTGATGTACCAGAAGTGGGGAGAAGTTATCTCTCCTCGTAAGTAATAAACTCTTGGCAGGCAGCCACTAGGTTGTTGCCAAGTTCCGTTATCATAAGGAAAAGGATTTTGCCGGCTGGTTTGGTCTTTAACTCTTGAACGTCTGTTGGTGTGTGTGCGTGTGGGACGGGAACAGAACACCTTCCCTCCCTCCCTCCTTCCTTCTCATACAACTTTCTTCTCTTTTTCCCCTTCCTTCCTTCCTTCCTTCCTTTCCTTCCTTCTCATACACTTTCCCTTCCTTCCTTCCTTCCTTCCTTCCTTACTTCTCATTCAACTTCCTTCTTTCTATTTTTTTCTCATCCTTCCTTCCTTCCATTTTCTTTTCCTTTCTTTCTTTAAATGTTTTTCTTTCCCTGTCTTTTTCCGGAAAACTCTTAGAGAGTAATAAAGAAAAATTCAATTTCAGGAGTCCTTCTCCCTCCTTCCCTTTCATCTCAAAAAAAAGAAAGAAAAATCTCTATGAACGTCATTCTCGGGAAGATGTTTAAGACAGCTGCCAAAGAAGCTGACAATTAAATCTACCACAACTTTTCCAAACTGGCTTTTAACAAAGTCTACTTTGGTCTTTTGAAAGCTTAAAAGTTTCGATTTAATTTTATTGCATTTCTGAGCTGCTTGATTTTTTTTTTTGGTTGTTGTTGTATGCCTTCCCGTTTGCTTTTGAAAAAAAAAAAAGCTGATTTGTTTGGATGGATTGGCTGGGCTAAAAGCTTTCAGATGCAAGCAGGCTTTTACATCGATCCATCTAAATCTTCCATGGGAAAAAAAAAAAAGAAAAAGAAAAAAAAATGATTCACATCAGACCTGACAAGGTCAGAATCCTAGGTCTCAAATGCCTTCAGTCTGATTCGTTTTGCCTGTAGTCTTATATCCAAAGAGAAGAGGTGATTAATTATTGCACAAACCCATCTCAAGCAGAACATTAGCAACTGCTCCTTAAGCATGATGTCCGTGGCAGTGATTTTATTCATAATCGCTGGAACCAAATCCATCTGCTAATTGATTTCATTCACAAAAGCGGGATTGACTGGATTTAATTTCTGTATGCTCTGAGCCAAAGCTTGCATGAAATGACATTAATGCGGTAAGGAATGGAGGGGAGGGGGGAGGGGGAGGGGCAGTTTGCTTTAAGGAGGAGTGATTTAAAAATTAAAAATAAAACTGTTGTTGGCATTGCGGCTCTCGAAGAATAATTCTGTCTGTCTGTTTGTCTCTCTCTCTCTATATGTGTGTGTATATGTATGTGTAATCTATCATCTCTCTATTTAGCTTCATCTATCTTTCATCTATTTCTATCACTCTGTATCTATCTATCCATCTGTTACATCTATTTATCAACTATTTCTCTCTTTCTCTAATCTATCCTCTATTTATCTATCCTCTATTTCTCTTCCCCTCTCTCTAATCTATCATCTCTCTATTTAGCTATCATCTCTCTATTTATCTATTTATCTATCTATCTATCATCTATTTCTTTCTATCTCTATCTATCTATCTATCTATCTATCTATCTATCTATCTATGTAACACCTCTCTATTTATCAACTATTTCTCTTTCTTTCTAATCTATCCTTTATTTATCTATCATCTATTTCTCTTCCCCCTCTCTCTATCATATCTCTAGTTAGCTATCTAGTCTCCCTCTCTCTATGTCTATATCTATATCTATATCTATATCTATATCTATATCTAACTATCATCTTTTTCTCTAGCTCTCTATCGCTATCCATCCATCTGTTACATAGATAGATGGATAGCGATAGAGAGCTAGAGAGAAAGATGATAGATAAATAGATAATTATATATATATAGAGAGACAGACAGACAGACAATCTTGATGATAGCTAAATAGGGAGATGATAGCTAAATAGAGAGATGTTACTAACATCTCTCTATTTAGCTATCTTCTATTATCTATCTATCTATCTATCTATCTATCTATCTATCTATCTATCTATCAATCTATCTATCTATCTATCTATCTTTATCTATCTATCTACGGTAATTTTCAAAACCTGCCCATCTCCCTCATATAGAGACTCTGGGTGGTATACAGATAAAATATTGAAATATAAAAACAGCCTAGTCCTTGATTTACAACCATTTGTTTAATGACCACTACAACAGAACTAAAAAAACTGACATGACCGTTTTTCATACTCACGACCTTAGCAGGATTCCCCTATGGTCATGTGATCAAAATTAAGACGCTTGGCAATGGATTCATAATTACGACGGTCGCAGTGTCCCGCGGTTATGTGATCACCTTTTGCGACCTTCTGGACCAGCAATTTCAAGGAGGAAGCCAGTAACTGTGTTACTAACTTAACAACGGCAGTGATTCGCTTAACAACTGTGGCAGGAAAGGTCGTAAAATGGGACAAAACTCACTTAACTGTCTCAGCAACATAAATTTTAGGCTTAATTTTGGTCATAAGTTGATGCTGCAATGGAGAAGCAGCAAAGCTCAGAAGTGGGGGGAAAAGGTCATAAGTCACTTGATCAGTGCCGCTGTAACTTCGGTCACTAAATGAATGGTTGTAAATCGAGGACTACCTGTACATGAATCAAAATGCCTTCCAACTTGGTGGCGCAGCAGACTAAAGTGCTGTTAACTAGCACCAGCTGCCTGCAATTACTGCGAGTTCAAATCTCACCAGGCTCAAGGTTGACTCAGCCTTCCATCCTTCCGAGGTAGGTAAAATGAGGACCCGGATTGTGGGGGCAATAAGCTGACTTTGTATAAAAAAAGAACACCGCTTAAGGGGTGGGTGGGCAAAAGCCCTACTAAGCAGGTATATACAAAAGTATGAAGGCTATTGCTTAACGCATTGTAAGCCGCCCTGAGTCTCCGGAGAAGGGCGGCATATAAATCGAACTAATAAATAAATTGAACTAATAAACTTTCTCTGATCCAAGCCAATAGGTTAAAAAAGTAGATCAGTAGGCAGACAGAGAAATCAAACAATGGTGTATTGCAGGGGTGTTGAACTCAAGGCCTGTGGGCCAGATGTGGCCTGTGGGGTGTTTAGATCTGGCCCGCAGGGCCAGCCTGGAAACAGCAAAGGACCAGTCCATAGTGCCTCTGCCAGCACGGCCCCCCTATGCTCTGTCTACACTGGCAGAGAGCTGCAGGACGTCATTGTGGCCAAAAACGGGGCACGGGTGGGCCACGTGCTCCCCTCCCCCAGCTCCATTTTCACTGGCAGAGGGCTATCAAAACAAACTAAAAACAAAACAGAAGGAGAAATGTTTCCCCATTTGAGCATGCAAGAAGGGACAGGAAAGGAGAAAGGGAAAGAGGAAAAGAAAAGAAAAGAAGGGAAGGGAAGCTGGGAAGAGAGCAAGGAAGGAAAAATAAGGAAAGAGGGGAAGGAAGAAGAAAGGAGAATGAAGAGGGAAGGAAAAGGAAGAGAAGAAAGGAAGGAAGGAAGGAAGGAAGGAAGGAAGGAAGGAAGGAAGGAAGGAAGGAGGGAAGTGTCAAGTATTTGCAAGCCATTGGCACATGTGTCATATAGACACCAGTGGAGGCAGAGAGTGTCTCCACCCCTATGTGGAAAGGAGGGGCTTACCCTGAGTATAAAACCCCCTCCAACCTTTTCCACCTTGCTCTCTCCATCTCTCTTTTTTCGTGTTTGTTCCTCATGAGACTTGATCTCTGTTGTACATAGTTAATATGATTTATCATATGAATAAATACGTTTAAGACATTTATTTATGCATCTGCCTCTGAACTCTTCTATGCTCCTGGGTGTTTCTACAATCCCAATTCCACAGGAAGGAAGAAAGGAAGGAAGGAAGGAAGGAAGGAAGGAAGGAAGGAAGGAAGGAAGGAAGGAAGGAAGGAAGGAGATTATAATGAGAGTGAGGGAGGGTCTCAGGGAAGTCCTGCCTTAGCACTTGGTCACCACAGGTGCCCCTGACATGAGTGATGTCAAGCTGGCCACGCCCACCACGCCCGCCACCACCCGCCATGCCCCCCAGCCCTCCGAGGTCAAACACAACCCTGATGCAGCCTTCAATCAAATTGAGTTTGACACACCTGGTATATTGCATTGAATCTGTGAGTTCTCCTCCTGAAATCTAAATTGGGAAAGCCCAACCACACGCATCCGGTTGGCCAAACATATAACATGCCTACTGTGTTAAGATGCAGCGAGATAACTAGTCCCTCAGTGTTCGTTCGTAGTACACGGAGTCCTTGAACTTTCTGATTTCTTTGGGAGCCCGCAGGTGCTTTAAAAAAACTTTTCAATTCTTTCTTTGGTTCTTGGCAAGGAGGTCCAAGGGACATTTCTGAAGGCAGTTTCAGGAAGGGAGAGCTGACCGTACTTCCCTCTAATGCACGGGAGAATTAAGGATCTGAACCAGTGGTGAAATCTGAACCGGTTTGCTACTGGTTCGCGCACGCATGCTCAGTATGCGCCAAAAGGAAGCTTGGGAAGGTAAGTAGAACAGTGAAAGGGGGGATCAGCTGTGCTGCGTGATTTAGCTTTGCTAGGAAGCAGGAAATCCGACTATCAGCTGTGCCGCACGGTTTAGCTTTGCTAGAAAGCAGGAAATCTGACAATCAGCTGTGCCGCGCGGTTTAGCTTTGCTAGAAAGCAGGAAATCTGACGATCAGCTGTGCCGCGCGGTTTAGCTTTGCTAGAAAGCAGGAAATCTGACGATCAGCTGTGCCGCACGGTTTAGCTTTGCTAGAAAGCAGGAAATCTGACAATCAGCTGTGCCGCGCGGTTTAGCTTTGCTAGAAAGCAGGAAATCTGACAATCAGCTGTGCCGCGCGGTTTAGCTTTGCTAGAAAGCAGGAAATCTGATGATCAGCTGTGCCGCACAGTTTAGCTTTGCTAGAAAGCAGGAAATCTGACGATCAGCTGTGCTGTGCGGTTTAGCTTTGCTAGAAAGCAGGAAATCTGACAATCAGCTGTGCCGCGCGGTTTAGCTTTGCTAGAAAGCAGGAAATCTGATGATCAGCTGTGCCGCACGGTTTAGCTTTGCTAGAAAGCAGGAAATCCTGCTTTCTAGCAAAGCTAAACTGCGTGGCACAGCTGATCGTCAGATCGTAGCTTTTTTAAAGTATCAAAGTTAGGCATCTGCTCTTCAGTTTAGAGCCGCGGTGGCGCAGTATTGCAGGCTAACTTTGCCGACTGCCAGCAGTTCGATTCTCACCAGGCTCAAGGTTGACTCAACCTTCCATCCTTCCGAGGTGGGTAAAATGAGGACCCAGATTGTTAAAAGACTTGGGGGAAAATTTTGGAACTTTGATGCTCTGCATGTGGACGGCAGCACGATTATGTCACGCTCAAAAATGGAAGGACAAAATTTGACCCTGAGAACAAATGAATGGCTGCAAAAGTTGATGGAGTTAGCAGAGACGGCTAACTGGGCTGCTTTGATCAAGGAAAAAAACCCCCCGCAAATATCTTTGTTTCTACCTGGAAACCACTTCTGGACTTTATGCTTGAGGTTGAAAAAAACCGAAACTTTGATTTTGGGCTTTACTGATTAGATGTTACGGAAATGGCTAGTTTAAACTGCTATGTAAAACTAAAAAGTTGTGCTTTGATATTATTAGCCTATTCTACTGCACCAAAGGGAGTCAAAAGTCAATGCCTTTTCTTTCTTTTTACCCCTTCTTTTCCACATTTTTCCCTTCCCTATTTCTCTTCCTTTTTTTCTTTTTTTTTTTATTTGATTTATATGCCACCCTTCTCCGGAGACTCAGGGCGGCTTACAATGCGTTAAGCAATAGCCTTCATACTTTTGTATATTTATACAAAGTCAGCTTATTGCCCCCACAATCCGGGTCCTCATTTTACCTACCTTAGAAAGGATGGAAGGCAGAGTCAACCTTGAGCCTGGTGGGATTTGGACTTGCAGTAATTGCAGGCAGCTGGTGTTAATAACAGTGCTTTTAGTCTGCTGCGCCACCAGGGCTCTTTTGCTTTTGTATTTTTTTGGTATGTTATATCATAAATTAATAAAATTGTCATAAACATAAAAAGAAACCCAGATTGTTGGGGGCAATATGCTGACTCTGTAAACCGCTTAGAGAGGCCTGTAAAGCACTATGAAGCGGTATATACAGTCTTAAGTGCTATTGCTATTTTTTTTTTCAGTAGATTTTGCTTGCAGGATTCTTATTTCTTCCCAGAAGGTACTTGAATCACATCTGCATTTTTCTCTGTCTATGGAAACATGTGGCTCAAGGCCACATGTAGGAGCCTTGGTAGTACAGTGGTCTAAAACACCCTGTTATTAAGACCAGCTGCCTGCAATTACTGCAGGTTCGAATCTCGCCAGGCTCAAGGTTGACTCAGCCTTCCATCCTTTCTAAGGTAGGTAAATTGAGGACCCAGTTGTGGGGGCAATAAGCTGACTTTGTATAAATATACAAAAAGGATGAAGGCTATTGCTTAACGCATTGTAAGCCGCCCTGAGTCTCCGGAGAAGGGCGGCATATAAATCAAATAAAAAAAAAAAAAGGCCGAAACTGTTTGATCAGCTTTCTCCAGGTAGTCCTCAATTTATGACCACAATTTCCATTGCTAAGCAAGACAGTGAAATTTGCCCCATTTTACGATCTCTCTTTTACCACAGTTGTTAAGGAAATCACTGCCGTTGTTAAACTAGTAACACGGTTGTTAAGTGAATCTGGCTTCCCCATTAATTTGGCTTGTCAGAAAGTCACAAAATCTGATTGCGTGACTCCAGGGCACTGCAACCCCCCCCCCCCTCCAAATACATGCCAATTGCCAGAATTTTGGTCACATGACTCTGGAGCAGAGGTGGGTTTCAGCAGGTTCTGACCAGTTCTGGAGAACCGGTAGTGGAGATTTTGAGTAGTTTGGAGAACTGGTAGTAAAAATTCTGATTGGCCCCGCCCCCATCTATTCTCTGCCTCCCAAGTCCCAGCTGATCGGGAGGAAATGGGGATTTTGCAGTAACCTTCCCCTGGAGTGGGGTGGGAATGGAGATTTTACAGTGTCTTTCCCCTGCCACGCCCACCAAGCCACGCCCACCAAGCCATGCCATGTCATGCCATGCCACGTCCACCAAACCACAACCACAGAACCAGTAGTAAAATTTTTTGAAACTCATCACTGCTCTGGAGATGCTGCAACAGTCATAAGTGTGAAAAATGGTCCTAAGTCCCATTTTTCAACGCCATTGTAACTTTGAACGGTCACTAAATGAACCGTTATAAATCGAGGACTACCTGTAGTAAAGAAAAAGAAATATATAAAGAAATGACTTCCCCCTTGATCAAAAGAATAAAAAACTTAGTAACATCCACCTTCTCTCTCAAAATATAAGAAATAATCTCTTCTTTCAATATCCAATCTGTTATCTATAAACTCACTTAACTGTCTCACTTAGCAACAGAAATGTTAGGCTCAATTTTGGTCATAAATTGATGCGGCGATAATCTCCTCTTTCCATGTGTAATTTCTTATCTATAAACCTTATCTATAAATCTATACATCCCATACTTAAAAGCATCATCATTTCAGTTCTGATGTTGGCAAAGGTTACTAGAGATAACGAGGTATCTGTTTTAACCTTGGTCAAATAAACCGACTTTTTATTCCTTCCGTTTTACTTCTAACAATCTTGATATTTCCTTGCAAATCATGTCCTAGAACTCAATTGTTTTTTTTTATTTTTTTTTCTTTTGTTCCTTCTCACAAAAATTTTATATCAAATAGTATGCCTTATTTTAATCGTGATGCTTCTGAGATGAATCAACAAACAAGCAAATAAAATTCTTCAAAGCTTTAACAAGCCTCTTGTTAAAAGGGATTAAGGCCACATATGGCTACTCATCTCACAGCAGCAACTGTGAGTGACATACAAAGATTAAAGTGTTTAACTGGTTGTGATCATCCACTATAAATACAAAATAATTGCAGGGGACTGAGATTTTCTTAGAACCTCTGAGATTTTACCTCTTTCTCTTTATGGATTGCTGAAACTCTACCAGCCGGGAGTCAACATCAATTTAATAATTCAATGCTTGGTACAGCTGTAGAATTTCTCTGTTTACATTATGATTTACTAATTTTGTGGCTGGATCTCTGGATCCTCCGCACATCCAGAGATTAAATGATTGGGGCAGTTTCCAAAAGCTGTCAATTTCTCTGCAAATAGATAAAAATAAATAGGTGCCTCATTTTACTGGATTAACCCATTTTCTGGGTTCACGGAACACAATAAATCATATACTGATTAAATGAACTGGGCTGGCATAACATTATTGGACAATTAGCCCAATAATCATTAAAACTAATGAAGTTTTTACCTTGGGGGAAGGCAGCTGCTAGATCTTTCAATATGTTAAATAAATAAGAGATGATTAGGGGGCTGGAGGCTAAAACATACAAAGAACAGTTGCAGGAATTGGGTATGTCTAGTCTAGTGAAAAAAAGGACTAGGGGTGGCATGATAGCAGTGTTCCAATATTTGAGGGGCTGCCTCAAAGAAGATGGGGTGAACCTCTTCTCCAAAGCACCTGAAGGCAGGACAAGAAGCAATGGATGGAAACTAAGCAAGGAGAGAAGCCACCTAGAACTAAGGAGAAACTTCTTGGCAAAACAATTAAGCACTGGAACAGATCAGCTCTAGAAGTTGTGGCTGCTCCATCACAGGAGGTTTTCAAGAAGAGATCGGACAACCATTTGTCTGAAATGGTATAGGATCTTTTGCTTGGCGCAGTGGGTTGGACTAGAAGACCTCCAAGGTCCCTTCCAACTGTGCTATTCGGATAAATACCTATATAACTTGTGATATGAACTGAATCTGTTTGTCACAAAAGACGAGAAGTTCTCTATTTGAACAATGAAAATTGAAAATGTTATCCTTTATTCTATTCGCCTCCTAAGATTTTGGAAATAGCCAAGATACTTCTTAAGCTGATTTCTCACAGTTGTAATTTATTTATTTATTTATTGGTTTGATTTATATGCTGCCCTTCTCCGGAGACTCAGGGCGGCTTACAATGCGTTAAGCAATAGCCTTCATACTTTTGTATATACCTGCTTAGTAGGGCTTTCGGGGCCCCCTTAAACGGTGTTCTTTTTTATACAAAGTCAGCTTATTGCCCCCACAATCCGGGTCCTCATTTTACCTACCTCAGAAGGATGGAAGGCTGAGTCAACCTTGAGCCTGGTGAGATTTGAACTTGCAGTAATTGCAGGCAGCTGGTGCTACTTAACAGCACTTTAGTCTGCTGTGCCACCAAGGCTCTTAGCAAGGCTAACAGACAGAAACTTCCTTTTTCCAACAAAATTTAATTCAGAGATGTCAGGGAGAGACAAAAATATCGAGGTGGCAGCTATGGCCGTGCATTTTATACCCCTCCCAAAAGGAGACAGTTTTTTTAATTGTACCATCACAGCCAACTAATAATAATGGAATAATGGATGGAAACTGAGCAAGGAGAGAGTCAACCTGGAAATAAGGAGAAATTTTCTGACAGTTGAGAACAATCAACCCGTGGAACAGAAGTTGCCTTCGGAAGTTGTGGGAGCTTCATCACTGGAGACTTTCAAGAAGAGACTGTCTGCATTTGTCGGAAATGATGTAGGGGCTCCTGCTTGGACGGAGGTTGGAATAGATGACCTACAAGGTCCCTTCCAACTCGGTTAATTTGTTATACTACCTTGGCCTTTTTCATTCTACAAATGAAAGATACCAAGCTCTGGCTCAGTGGCTAAGACGCTGAGCTTGTCGATCGAAAGGTCAGCAGTTCAGCGGTTCGAATCCCTAGCACTGTGTAATGGGGTGAGCTCCCGTTGCTTGTCCCAGCTTCTGCCAACCTAGCAGTTCGAAAGCACGTAAAAAATGCAAGTAGAAAAATAGGGACCACCTTTGGTGGGAAGGTAACAGAGTTCCGTGCGCCTTTGGCATTGAGTCATGCCGGCCACATGACCACGGAGACGTCTTCGGACAGCGCTGGCTCCTCAGCTTTGAAACGGAGATGAGTACCGCCCCCTAGAGTCAGGAACGACTAGCATATATGTGCAAAGGGAACCTTTACCATTATCTTACCACACTCTATGGGTCTCCAATGCTTTTACACAGCCAAACAGGACCCCCAAATACCTTTTTGCTTTGAACAAAGACCACTGATTGATTGTCATTCAAAAGAGGATTGCAAAACACCAAAAGGAATGATTCCGGAATGGGTCCCATAATTCCAGGCTGGATGCCGATGGAACACTTCGGATTTGCAATGACACGAATCTGACTTTGTATTTTGACCTGATTCTCAAGTTTGATAAAGTGCTCAGGAAGCATTGCGCCCCAGAAAAAGCCCACTCCGTGCGGGCAGAATTCCAGCTTTGAAATACAAAGGACAGGCAGAAGAAAAGAGTTGGCTTTAAAAAAAAAAAAACAGATTGCAAACCATTTTTTTAAAATAAAAGAAATGGGGGTGGGGGAACAGGACGAGAGAGAAAAAGCTTACAGTCCGATCCTCTCACTAGGCTGCAGGGATGTAATCAGTGGTGGGATTCAAATAATTTAACATCCGGTTCTCTGCCCTAATGCTTGGCTGGATGGGCGTGGCCATGGTGGGCGTGGCCAGGGGGTGTGACTCATCTCCTGCATCCCCCTGGGAGCAAAAACAGACCGCGGGGGTGTCCTGCCCCCCCCATGCCCCGTTTTGGGCCTAGTAGGCCTCCCTTCACTTTCCTGGGAGCCAAAATTGGGCGCGTGGGGACTCCTGGAAGGGGCGGGGTAGGGAGGGGCGGAGCCAGCCAGCTAATTAGCTACCGGTTTGCCCGAACCAGACCGAGCCGGCTGAATCCCACCACTGGATGTAATATCTAGCGATAAACAGCGTTCGGAACGGTAGAGGGTCTGCTGCTTGAGCAGGGGGTTGGACTAAAAGACCTCCAAGGTCCCTTCCAACTCTGTTATTCTATCTTCTACTCTTTAGTCTCAAAATATCAAGGTTTCATATGCAGGTAAATCCTTGACTTACAACCATCTGTTTAGCAAGCATTCAAAGTTACAACAGCATTGGGAAAAAGTGACTTACAACCAGTTCTCATGTCAGGTTTTCAGGCTGTCTTCAAATAAATTGCATCGCAAACAAAGTCTTTTATAAAACAAACTTTCATTTTATTAAGCACAGCACTTTTTTCACCGACTCGTTGCAGCCGGCACTGACGTGCTGCCCCAAAACCCCTCCTCTTCCTCCTCCCACTCCTCTGCATTCATTGGCCATCTTCCCAATCATTCACCCCTAATCTACTGCTCCAATTCAAAGAATTTCCCCCCTCCCATCCATCTCCTAGGGGACATTATCTCCAGAGGAAATAAGTAGGTGAAAGGCAACCGTCCCATTGCAGACGCCTGCGTTCTCCCTGTTATGTCAGCACTAGGATAAATGTATCTTGACATGCTGACATCTCACACTTATGACGATTCAAGTATCCCCACAATCATGTGATCAAAATTTGGCTGCTTGGCAACTGGCACGTTTTTACGATGGTTGCAGGATCCCAGGGTCACCTGATCAACATTTGAGACCTTTCCAGCTGGCTTCTGAAAAGCAAAGAAGCTGAATTTGCTTGATCCGCTTAACAGCTGAAGTGATTTGCTTAACAACAGGGCTGAAACAGGCCATAAAACAAAAGATACAGACAGTCCTCAACTTACGACCACAATTGAAATTTCTGTGGCTAAGTGAGAAATCTGTTAAGTGAGTTTGCTCCATTTTACGACTTTTCTCGCCTCGTTGGTTAAGTGAATCACTGCAGTTCTTCAATTAGACACACCATCGTTAAGTGAATCTGGCTTCCCCATTGACTTTACTTGTCAGAAGGTCATAAAAGGGGGATCACATGACCCCGGGGACACTGCGACTGCCATAAATATGAGTCAGTTGCCAAGCGTGTCTGAATTTTGATCATGTGATCAAGGGGATGCTGCAATAGTCGTAAGTTACTTTTTCAGTGCCGGTTTAACTTTGAACGGTCACTAAACGAACTGTTGTAAGTTGAGGACTACCTGTATTATAAATAAAAATATAGTAAAGACAAAGAAAAGAAATATATAAAGGAATGGCTTCTCCCTTTATTGCAACAAGTATAAACAATTTTCCTTATTTAACTTATCACGTTCTCTTTAAATACAGTAAAGGATCTCTTTTATCCATATCCCATCTGTTATCTATAAATAAATCATCAGAACCTCACTGTTCAGTAAAAGTTCACTAGCAGTTACCATAAATAGATAACAATCAGAGATAGATAACGACATATCTATTTCAATCTTGGTCAAACAAGCCAACTTTATATTCCTTCCCTTTACTTCTAACAATCTTCATTTTCAATCCCTTTAAATTATTGTCCTAGAACTTGAGTTCTTCTCATTTTTAATACAGCCCTTCTCACAACATTCGAAACAAGCCTCTTTTGCAAATCCAACATGGGAAAATTGCCAGCCTCGCCTCTCGATAAGGGACGATACCAGAATCAAAATCCTGGGGTACAACTACCGTACTCATTACACTTCCCGCATGGCTTGGTTACACCTACCTGCGGACAACTAGCTTTAGTGTTTTCCAAGATCCTTTCACTAAGGAGATAGCTTTCTGCCTGGAGCTGCTTAGAGAGACTTCATTGATGAGGATCACTTCATCTCCGGGTTGCAGCCGGGCGTTCAATAAATCTGCTTTCCCTCCTTTTTCAATCTACAGATGGAGAGAAAAAAGACAAATTAGAGAGACGCTTTCCCCATGCCTCTTGCTACCTACATCTTCTCACCTCGAGGAAAACAAGGACCTAGCTTACTACTGTATTTGTAGATGCGTTCTCATGTTTCCATTGGAAATCTATAGGTTGCTGTAATGCAGGCAGTCCTCAAATTACGACCACAATTTAGCCCAACATTTCTGTTGCTAAGCAAGACCATTGTGAATTTTGCCCCATTTCGCGAACTTCCTTGACCCGCTTGTAAAGTGAATCACTGCAATTGTTAAATTAGGGACACGGTTGTTAAGTGAGTCTGGCTTCCCCATTGACTTTGCTCATAGGAAGGTCGCAAAAAGGGATCACCTGACCCCAAGACACTCCAACCGTCATAAATATGAGCTAGGTAGCAAATGCTACCTCTGGGCTGGCCCCAGAGTGTGGTGGCAATGGAGATTTTGCAATATTCTTCCCCCAGGAGTGGGGATTTTATAGTATCTTTCCCCTGGAGTGGGAAGGGAATGGGGATTTTGCAATATCCTTCCCCCAGGAATGGGGATTTTGCAGTATCCTTCCCCTGGAGTGGGGAGGGAATGGAGATTTTGCAATATCCTTCCCCCAGGAATGGGGATTTTGCAGTATCCTTCCCGTAGAGTGGGGTGGGAATGGAGATTTTGCAGTAACCTTCCCCTGCCATGCCCAACAAGCCACGCCCACCAAGCCACACCACGTCCACCAAGCCACACCCACAGTATAAAAAAATTTGGATTTCACCACTGCTATCACATCCTATATAATCGCTGATTTTTCGATGCATGCGCGGAAGGCGTGTGTGCGCCCACATTTTCAGTTCTGGGAGAATGGGTTGTTACAGTATGTGACGCCCACCTCTGGTCGTAAGTGTGAAAAATTATCATAAGTCCCTTCTTTCAGTGCTGTTGTAAGTTCAAATGGTCACTAAGTGAACGGTTATAAGTTGAGGACTAGCTGTGCTGGTTTTTTGTTTTTTTTCCCCAGCTGTGTCTCGCTTATAGGCACCAGAGTTCTTGTAAGTATCCAGAAAGGCAGTATTACAACTTCCTTAGGCTAATTCCTTTTTTAAAAAAATAAATGCCAAATTGTTCTTATTGTGAAGGAGCAATCAACTAAAAATAATTGGAGAAAAATAGTGGAAAATAGTATTGAAAGTGGAAAATTGTATCGAAAGTGCTCTGGTCTTTTTTTCTCCCTTGTAATGTATGGCTGTGGATGTAGCAGTAACAGAGTTGGAAGGGATCTTTGGAGGTCATCTAGTCCAACCCCCTACTCACACAGGAGACCTGTACTAGGGATTCGAACCGCCGAACTGCCGACCTTTCTGATCGACAAGCTCAGTGTCTTAGCCACTTGAGCCACCTAGTCAGGCTCAGAACACCAGGATGTTTTCTTCTAGTGTTTTGGATGTTAACATGTTCTGGCTACCAAAACTTGCTGTTTAGGTATGATGGAGAACCAATGCTAAAGTAAGTTAGCAGTGGCTAGGTGGCTCATTGATGCTGAGCTTGTCGATCAGAAAGGTCGGCAGTTCGGCGGTTCGAATTCCTAGTAGAGGTCTCCTGCGTGAGCAGGGGGGTTGGGCTAGATGACCTCCAAGGTCCCTTCCAACTCTGTTACTGTTATTAAATTTCAGTTGTCAGATTTTGGCCTTTACAACTTAGAGTTGGGCCTGAACCAGTGGGTGAAATCCAAATTTTTTTACTACCGGTTCTGTGGGCATGGCAGGGGAAGGATACTGCAAAATCTCCATTCCCACCCCACTCCAGGGGAAGGATATTGCAAAATCTCCATTCCCACCCCACTCTTGGGGGAAGGGTACTGCAAAATCCCCACCCCTCCTCACTCCTGGGGAAAGAATATTGCCAAATCTCCATTCCCACCCCACTCTGGGTCCAGCCAGAGGTGGCATTTGCCGGTTCTCCGAACTGCTCAAAATTTCCGCTCCCGGTTCTCCAGAACCTGCTGGATTTCACCCCTGGCCTGAACTGCTTTGCATAATTCTAGTTATTTACATAAGCCCCCCCCCCTCATTTCAATGGTTCATTATTCAAATGAAGAAGTTGAAGAAATGAAATTCCTCCAGGAAAAAAAAAGAGGAACCGTGAGTTCAAGAAAGTCCATGTGTTTAAATAAAGGAGGTGGATAACTCAATGCATCATATCCCATTGACGCGGATGAATTAGCTATTATTAGCTATTATTATCTATAAGGAGGGCAGGGAATGAAAGCCCTATTATTTCAAAGAGAATTTCTAAAGAGTTTTACAGGGTTAATTAGACCAGCCCATGTTGGTCTATTCATTCTGTGTTTTTTTTTAAATAAATAAATAAATGCATGTGTTGTTGTAAAGGCACCTGGATGAAATATTTGCATTTCAGGTGTGGTAGGAATCCAGTAAACGAGAGCAGAAACCAGAATCCTGTATGAAACGCATTGTCATCGGCCAATAAAATGATGGGAAGACAAATATTATACGTGAGCGTCTGTTTCTAAAGATAGGGGAGCGGAGTAGTAGTAAAATCGACAAGTAAGGAGCTTTCATGGCAACCTGAGATGTTGAACGTATGCGCTAAAAATAAGCCCTCTCCGAAAATATTTAACCGCATGTGCTGCCCGTGCCCGCCATTTCCTCTGGTTAGGGGTAGGGAGACAGAGCTGGAAATCAGGTAAAATGGCAAGAGGATCCCCGTCTTCCTTCACACGCCCCAAAATAAGAAGACCTCCCCGAAAATATTTAAATGCAGAGTTGGAAATCAGGTAAGACGGCAAGAGGAGCCCCATTTTCCTCCGCGCACCCCAAAATAATATGACCTCCCCAAAAATAAGGCCAAGCACTTATTTCAGGGTTCAAAAAAATATAAGACGGGGTCTTATTTTTGGGGAAACACAGTTCAACAGTTCGCTTAGTGACCGTTTGAAGTTGTAACAGCACTGAAAAAGGTGACCCATGACCGATTTTCACACTCATAACCACATCCCCATGGTCGGGGATGATTTACATTTGGCAGCTTGACAACTGGTTCACATTTATGACGGTCGCAGTGTCTCCTGGGGGGTCATGTGATCCGCTTCTGCGACCTTCTGATAAGCAAAGTCAATGGGGAAGCCAGATTCACTTAACAACCACGTGACTAACCCAACAACTGCTGTGATTCACTTAACAACGGTGTCAAGAAAAGCCGTAAAATGGGGCAAGACTCGCTTAACACATTTATCACTTCACAACGTAAATTTTGGGCTCAATTGTGGTCGGAAGTTAAGGACTACCTCAGAGGTGGGTGGCACATGAATTAACAACCGGTTCACCCAGCACCAAAAATTCAAGATGGCGTCTTCTTGAGATCAAAGCTCCACCTGGTTTTTTAGTTTGTGTCACACATGCGACACACGTAAAAATCTGTGTTCTGACCCAGCTCTCCAAATACGACAAACCCTCTGAAATTAACTCAAAGATTCCTTTATTAGGAGCGCCGGCAGCCCCGGCAAAAAGTTTTTCTCTCAATGCAGGCTAACAAGTCTGTCCGGCAGGGAGATGAATGGTTGTCTGTCACATCTATTCATCTCCGCCCCCTGCCTTTTATCCCCAGAGCTAGGGTGGGGCTTCGCTAGCAGCAGTGGCTCTTCCGTCCCAAGGACCGGCCCACAGATTTCCATTGCTCTCCTCTCCTTTGCCTTCTGGGGATCCACACATCAGGCACTGGACCCAGCTGTTCCTCCTCTTCCTCATCAGTCACCTCCAGACCTGGGGGCTGTTGACTCGCCATCTGAGGGCTGATGGAAGGCCCAGGCTCCGCCTCTCTCTCTCTCTCTGCCAGCTCCATTCCCTCTTCCCTCTCGGAGCTCCCAGGTTGCCTTGATGCTGATCCTGACTCCCATGCCACCTCCTCCTCTGATTTGGCTGCTGGAGGGGCCGGCGGCCGATAGGCCACAACAATCCGGTAGGGCTTCCATCACACTATTGTGGCCACCTCCTTGTCTCTATTGGCCTTAACCCTACCTGTTTTTACAAGCATCCTATGGACATGTGAGTTGTGGGCTGTGCATAACAATTGAGAAGGATGGGGGTAAAGGTTTGTTCTCTGAGCTTATGGGTTGGTGTCCGAACATTTCGTTACCATGCTAGATAACATCTTCAGCGGAGTTTAGGGGATGTAAATGTCGGTGTTCTTCTGTGTATATTTTATTTATTTATTTGTTTGTTTGTTTGTTTGTTTGTTTATTTATTTATTTATTTATTTATTTATTTATTTATTTATTTATTTATTTATTTATTTATTTATTTATTTATTTATTCAGGGCGGTGTACAGCCTAATTAAAAACACAAAGACAGACAAAATTTAAAAATAATTAAAATTATTAAATAATAGGCCCAATTTATAAAACCCCAAATTTAAAATCCCATTTAAAACCAATTAAAATCTTTACATTGATAGCCCAGCCTGGCGGAACAACATGGTTTTGAGGGCACAGCGAAACACACGGAGATCAGAGATTTTACGAATTTCCGGGGGCAGTTCATTCCAAAGGGCAGGGGCTCCCACAGAGAAGGCCCTCCCCCTGGGTGTCGCCAGCTGACATAATTTGGCCGATGGCACCCTGAGGAGACCCTCTCTGTGGGAGCGGACTGGCCGGTGAGACGCTACTGGTGGCAGAAGACGGTCTCGAAGGTACCCGGGTCCTATGCCATGGAGCGCTTTAAAGGTGGTGACCAACACCTTGAATCGCACCCGGAAGACCACTGGGAGCCAGTGCAGCTCGCGCAGGAGGGGTGTCACGTGGGCACAACAAGTTGCACCCATAACCACCCGCGCGGCCACATTCTGGGCCAGTTGGAGCCTCCGGGTGCTTTTCAAGGGGAGCCCCATGTAGAGAGCATTGCAGTAGTCCAGTATAAGGCACAGAATGGTGGGGTTCAGCCGGTTCTGTCCGGATCGTGCGAACCGGTAGCGGCAACTGCAGGAGGCTCTGCCCACCCACCCGGACGTAATGCGGGACTACTGCACATGTGCAGAGGTGGCGTATGCGAGCGAAGCTAGCCCATGCGCGCTCACATTTGCGAACCGGTAGGGAAGGTAAGTGAATCCAAGGGCTTCAGGTGTGAGTGTGACAAGTGAGGGTCTTGTGACAGGTCTTAACTTAAACAGAACACCGACACTGACATCCCCTAAACTCCCCTGAAGATGTTATCTAGCATGGTAACGAAACGTTCGGAAAACAACCCACAAGCTCAGAGAACAAACCTTTACTCTCATCCTACGCCCGAGCTACAGATGTTCGCAGTAGTTGCAATTGAGTAAGGTTTTAAATTACATGGGCCCATCTGCCATCCTCATGACCTACCCAACCTCTGTTTTTGGCCCTTGTGAACTTCTATTTTTTCAGTGCCGAGCGCCCTGCCCAGTCCAAGCCATTGAAGTCTGAAAGGATGCCTGATATTTGAGCCCGATTATATTTCTGTTTCCTTGAACCCTTCGACAAAGAAAGCGAAAGATATGGACGTTATTTTCTGCTGTGTTTGAGGAGCAAACACCGAGGCCTGGCCTGGGTTTTCATCGCCTTTACAACGGCCTGTAAGTGACCCGGGAGTTACACTCTGCAAACAACCGAAGGCAGCGTAATCAGATCTTGTACGTGATCATGGATCTGGCTGTACTTTTGATCGGACTGACTGCCATTCAAATCACATTCGGCAACGTTTCCGTATCTCAAGAAGCACATTTGAGTCATAGCACAGATACAGGTAATCCTTGAGTTGCAACAGTTCAGTTAGTGACCGTTCGAAGTGCCAACAGCACTGAAAAAAGTGAGTTATGGCCAGTGGTGGGATTCAGCCGGTTCGGGCCGAATCAGGTGAACTGGTAGTCAAATTGCTGACTAGCTCCACTCCTCCCCGCCTCTTCCAGGAGTCCCCATGTGCCACATTTTTGCTCCCAGGAGGCTGCAGGGAGGCCTACTAGACCCAAAACGGGCTACGGGGGGTTGCATCCCCTCCCCCACGGCCCGTTTTTGCTTCCAGGGGGGTGCAGGGGGCTGAGTGCTGCCTGCCACACCCCCTGGCCATGCCTACTATGGCCACACCCACCAAGCCAGTCATTAGGGCAGGGTTGTTAAATTATTTGAATCCCACCACTGCTTATGATCATTACTCGCACTTAGGACCGTTGCAGCATCTCCCTGGTCACGTGACCAAAATTCAGAGGCTTGGCAACTGACTCTATCCGTATCTATGACGGTTGCAGTGCCTTGGGGGGGGTGTCACGTGATCCGCTTCTGCGTCCTCCTGATGAGCAAAGTCAACGGGGGAAACCAGTTTCACTTAACAACCGTGTTACTAACTTAACAACTGCAGTGATTCACTTAACAACCACGGCAAGAAAAGCCGTAAAACCGGGCAAAATTCACTTAACAAACGTTTCACTTAGCAACAGAAATTTTGGCCTCCCTTGTGGTCGTCAGTTGAGGGCTATCTGTATTTTTCATCTCAACGTACCCAGTTAGGCAGTAACATTAGGAAAGTATTGTCGCATGTTGAAAATGACCTAGCTAAGACTTGGAACGAAGCCTCAGCTAGAGAATCCCAGGATTGTAAAATGGACTGGGAAAATCCGAAGAACATTTCAGAAGGTGACAAATCGAAAACGATTTCTGCTTTGTTCCTAGGAAACCAAGTTGAAGGCATTCGTGAAGTCATCAGGAGATTATTTTCTTCTTCTTCATCATCCCTTCAACCAAGCAGTGGTGTTGGGCATTGGGCAACAGCCCCAAATGGTTAATTGTCTCAGTTATCGTCACGGGATTCTTGCTGCCATGAGGAGCGACTCTGCCACTCTGTGCCAAACGGCCAACTTCAGTTTTTATGCACCACCGGGCTGCAAAACCTGATCTGAAAGAATCAGGAGTAAAGGGATCCTCCCCCCCCACACACACCTTTCTGAGAGGTAAGCTTTACCTGCTTTGGGTGGGAGGCCTCTCTGAGGACTGTGCCTGGGAAAATCCCAAAGTCCAGAAAGTACAATTGCTCTTTGAGATGTCTGTTTGGGTTAAATGTAATGGTTTTCCTTGACTTACGACCACAGTGGAGAGAAGAATTTCCCTTGTTAAGTAAGATGCTTGTCAAGGTACAGGTAGTCCTCAACTTATGACCACAATGGAGCCCACAATTTCCTTCCTTCTCCCCTCCCTCCCTCTTCTTTTTTTTCATACTTTTTTCTTTCTTTCTTTTTTCTTTCTTTCTTTCTCTCTCTCTCTGTCTTTCTCTCCTTTCTTTCTTTCTTTTCTTTCTTTCTTTCTTTCTTTCTTTCTTTCTTTCTTTCTGTCTCTCTTTTTCTTTCTTTCTTCCTTTATTCTGTCTCTTCTTTCTTTCTTTCTTTCTTTCTTTCTTTCTTTCTTTCTCTTTTTTCCTTCCTCCTTCTCTCTTCCTTCCTTTCTTTTTTTCTCTTTCTCCTTTCTTTCTCTTTCTTTCTGTCTCTCTCTCCTTTCTTTCTTTCTTTTTTCTTTTTTCCTTCCTCCCTCTCTTCCTTCCTTCCTTTTTCTTTCTTTTTCTTTCTTTTTCTGTCTCTTCTTTCTTTCTTTTTATTTTTTTCCTTTTTTCTGTCTCTTCTTTCTTTCTTTCTCTTTTTTCCTTCCTCCCTCTCTTCCTTCCTTCCTTCCTTTTTCTCATATAACCTTTCTTCCTTCCTTTTTTCTCAACCTTCCTTCCCATATCACCCACCTACCTACCTTCCTTCCTTTTTTCTCAACCTACCTTCCCATCCCACCTACCTAACTTCCTTCCTTCCTTCCTTCCTTCCTTCCTTCCTTCCTTCCTTCCTTCTTCTCATGCAACCTTCCTTCCTTCTTTTTTCTCAACTTTCCTTCCCATACCACTCACCTACCTACCTACCTTCCCTTTTTCTCAACCTTCCTTCCTTCCTTCTTAACCTTCCTTCCCATACCACTTACCTAACTTCCTTCCTTCCTTCCTTTTTCTCATATAACCTTTCTTCCTTCCTTTTTTCTCAACCTTCCTTCCCATACCACTTACCTAACTTCCTTCCTTCCTTCCTTTTTCTCATACAACCTTTCTTCCTTCCTTCTTTTTTCTCAACTTTCCTTCCCATACCACCCACCTACCTACCTACCTTCCTTTTTTCTCAATCTTCCTTCCTTCCTTCCTTCCTTCCTTCCTTCCTTCCTTCCTTCTTTCTCAACCTTCCTTTCCGTATCACCTACCTAACTTCCTTCCTTCCTTCTTTCCTTTTTCTCATACAACCTTCCTTCCTTCCTTCTTTTTTCTCAACCTTCCTTCCCATACCACCTACCTACCTACCTTCCTTCCTTTTTTCTCAACCTTCCTTCCTTCCTTCCTTTTTTCTCAACCTTCCTTCCCATACCACCTACCTAACTTCCTTCCTTCCTTTCTTCTCAACCTTCCTTCCTATACAACCTTCCTTCCTTCCCTTCTTCCTTTTTTCTCATACAACCTTCCTTCCTTTTTTCTATCCTTCCTTTCCTTCCCTCCTTTCCTTTCCTTTCCTTTCCTTTCCTTTCCTTTCCTTTCCTTCCCTTCCTTCCTTCCTTCCTTCCTTCCTTCCTTCCTTCCTTCCTTCCTTCCTTCTTTCTTTCTTTCTCTCCCCATCCCTCCCTCCCTCTTCCTTCCTTTCTTTTTCCCTTTATTTAAGTAAATGCATCAGAAACAGACAGAGGAGAAAAAAAAATAAAAGCATAAAACGCATCCAATAAACCCAGAAAAGTGCCTCTGCCTAGTATTTTAGCCCAGCAGCCGGAGCCCCATCAGGAGGTCAAGAGTGCATGGCCCATTCAGTCCAGCTGTCAAACTAGATAGCAGAAAGTTTAGACAATGCAAACATAACAGTGAAACATCTCTGATTGTTCTCTGCTTCATTTACCAAACATCTTAACTTCCAGATGGTGAAACACAAAACTTCCAACAGCAGAAAGTCTGAAACGAGCAGACGCTAACGGAGGACGTGTCGACCTCCATTTGGTCCTGCAGGATTTGGTTTCATATTAGAGCACGAGAAAACTAGTTTTTATTATTGTCACACTATTGTATAGCTGTCTTGGGACTGGGGCAGAGAATTTTCCCATCTAATGAGAAATGCCAAATCCCATCGGCACTCAGAAATGTTTGCATGCAAAGAATGCAAACATTTCGTTAACCTGCGCTTCCTTACGAAATTATAAAAGCAACATAGGGGAAAAAAAATGAAGTAATTGCTATTATTTCATTGTTAAGAGTAATTGCTCTAATCGCTTTTATAAAACATGTCCAGGAGGTTCCAGCATGTCCATGCAGCATGTCCAGAGGTGGGCTGCTGTTCTCTAGCTAAGATTCTGTGCAGTTCGGAGAACCCCCAAATCCAGTGGTGAAATCTAAAATTTGTTACTACCGGTTCTGTGGGCGTGGCTTGGTGGGGTAATGTGACTGGGTGGGCGTGGCCAATTTTTTTTTTCTTTTAAAACCATTTTTTTCTACAACCTCTTCCGCGAAGAGGTTGTAAAAAGATGCTTTCAAAAGGCTCTGACGATCCCAGGTGAGTTGCCTGATCGGCAGAGGCTTTTTTTTCTTTTAAATGCCTCTGCCGATCAGGCAACTCAGCTTGGATCATTAGAGGCTTTTAAAAGAAAAAAAACCTCTGCCGATTAGGCAACTCAGCTTGGATCGTCAGAGGCTTTTAAAAGAAAAAAAGCCTCTGCTGATCAGGTAACTCAGCTTGGATCGTAAGAGGCTTTTAAAAGAAAAAAAGCCTCTGCTGATCAGGTAACTCAGCTTGGATCGTCAGAGGCTTTTAAAAGAAAAAAAGCCTCTGCTGATCAGGTAACTCAGCTTGGATCGTAAGAGGCTTTTAAAAGAAAAAAAGCCTCTGCTGATCAGGTAACTCAGCTTGGATCGTTAGAGGCTTTTAAAAGAAAAAAAGCCTCTGCTGATCAGGTAACTCAGCTTGGATCGTAAGAGGCTTTTAAAAGAAAAAAAGCCTCTGCTGATCAGGTAACTCAGCTTGGATCGTAAGAGGCTTTTAAAAGAAAAAAAGCCTCTGCTGATCAGGTAACTCAGCTTGGATCGTAAGAGGCTTTTAAAAGAAAAAAAGCCTCTGCTGATCAGGTAACTCAGCTTGGATCGTTAGAGGCTTTTAAAAGAAAAAAAGCCTCTGCTGATCAGGTAACTCAGCTTGGATCGTAAGAGGCTTTTAAAAGAAAAAAAGCCTCTGCTGATCAGGTAACTCAGCTTGGATCGTTAGAGGCTTTTAAAAGAAAAAAAACCTCTGCCGATCAGGCAACTCAGCTTGGATCGTCAGAGGCTTTTAAAAGAAATAAGGCCTCTGCCGATCAGGCAACTCAGCTGAGCCGTGCGATCATCAGAGGCTTTTTTTTTACTTTTAAAAGCATTTTTTCGGCTGAAGAGGTTGTAGAACAAATGCTTTTAAAAATTAAAAGAAAAAGCCTCTGATGATTATGGGCTCAGCTGGGCATGGGGGGGGCGGGGCAGGGATTTTTGCTACCGGTTCTCTGAACCGCCCGCCTCCATCGCTACTGGATCGGGCGATCCGGTCTGAACCGGGAGCATTTCACCCCTGCCCAAATCCCACTCCTGGCTGGCCCCACTCATTCCTTGACATCTGGAATAATGTCACATTTCCAATTTTTCAAATATAGGCAGTCCTCCACTTATGACCACAACTGAGCCCAAAATTTATGCTGTTAAGCAAGACAGTTGTTAGCAGCTTTTGTTCCACCTTACATCCTTTCTTGTCACAGCTCTTAAGTGAATCACTGCAGTTGTTAAGTTAGTAAAACAGTTGTTAAGTGAATCTGGCTTCCCCATTTACTGCTTGTCAGGCCATCACAAAAGGGGATCACGTGACTCCAGAACACTGCAACTGTCATAAATACATGCCAGTTGCCAAGCTTCTGAATTTTGATCACATGACCATGGGGATGCTGCAATGGTTGTATGTGTGAAAAACGGTCATAAGAGATTTTTTTCAGTGCCGTTGTAACTTCAAACAGTCACTAAACAAACTGTTGAAAGTCAAGAACTACCTGTATGGTCCTTTTAGCCATACAACCAGAGATGGGTTTCATCAGGTTCTGACCAGTTCAGGAGAACCGGTAGCGGAAATTTTGAGTAGTTCAGAGAACCGGTAGTAAAAATTCTGACTGGCCCCACCCCCATTTCTATTTTCTGCCTCCCAAATCCCAGCTGATCAGGAGGAAATGGGGATTTTGCAATATCCTTCCCGTGGAGTGGGGTGGGAATGGAGATTTTACAGTATCCTTCCCCTGTCACGCCCACCAAGTCACGCCCACCAAGCCATGCCACGCCCACCATGCCACACCCACAGAACCGGTAGTAAAAAAAATTGAAACCCACCACTGCATACAACCATGATTTCTGATAATCAAATTCCAAAGCTCAGGTATATAATTCAACATTACATTAATATCATTAACCCCCTAAATATTTCCCCATTAGTTTTCTCTGTGCACAATTAATACACCTTGATTTATTCCGATTTACAAAAACGCATGCCATGCTATCATGTTGATCTGCTCTAACTCTTAAGCTGGGCAGACTGTCTGCTTCCAAATTAGATTTCAGCTCACAGGTGAATAAAAAGCAAAATAAGTTTTCTTGATCTGAGCCAATGATTTTTGTTTTTTCCCAGGGAACAAAAATTAGTAAGGCTCCACTACCAGGCACAGACCAATAAATACCAAAATTCTAATATAGCATTCTGGCAAAACTCAAGTAAGAATATATACTTCTTCCAAAATAGACTTACTTTGAAACAAATGCTGGTTTATCTATCCTCCCACCCACCAGCTCAAGCAAATTTCTTGGAAATCCTTCTTTTAGCAGGATCTATATTTTGTAAACCCAACAAAGACAAAGAGGAGTTGGGAATTGCTTCTTGGCAAACCTGACCAAAAAGATCATAAAGAACCAATATCTGGCTCCTGAATTTCTGAAGAAAATTCACTCTGCTCATTCAGAACAATTTCTGCCATCTGCCAATTAATTGTCACGCTCAATTTTCTATGAATTACTATTCCATACTTCTGCTTGCTGATCACAATGTAGAAAAGCATGGTTGGAAATTAAAATGCACCAAACTCAGGGGTGAAATCCACAATTTTTCGCTACCGGTTCTGTGGGCCTGGCTTGGTGGGCGTGGCAGGGGAAGGATATTGCAAAATCTCCATTCCCACCCCACTCCTGAGGGAAGGATACTGCAAAATCCCCATCCCTCCTCACTCCTGGGGGAAGGATATTGCAAAATCTCCATTTTGCCTGGAGTGGGGTGGGAATGGAGATTTTGCCTTCCCCCAGGAGTGGGGAGGGAATGGGGATTTTGCAGTATCCTTCCCCCTGAAGTGGAGTGGGAATGGAGATTTTGCCTTCCCCCAGGAGTGGGGAGGGAATGGGGATTTTGCAGTATCCTTCCCCTGGAGTGGGGTGGGAATGGAGATTTTGCCTTCCCCCAGGAGTGGGGAGGGAATGGGGATTTTGCAGTATCCTTCCCCTGGAGTGGGGTGGGAATGGAGATTTTGCCCTCCCCCAGGAGTGGGGAGAGAATGGGGATTTTGCAGTATCCTTCCCCTGGAGTGGGGAGGGAATGGGGATTTTGCAATATTCTTCCCCCAGGAGTGGGATGGGAATGGAGATTTTGCAATATCCTTCCCCCAGGAGTGGAGATGGAATGGAATTTTTGCAGTATCCTTCCCCCGGAGTGGGGTGGGAATGAAGATTTTGCAGTATCCTTCCCCTGCCCCGCCCACCAAGCCACGCCCACAGAACCGGTAGTTAAAAAAATTGAATTCCACCACTACCTAAATCCCTTTTTTTCAGTGCCATTGTAACTTTGAATGGTCACTAAACAAACTGTTGTGAGTCGAGGACTGCCTATAGTCCTCGACTTATGACTTCCTGCAACCTTTGCGCATATGTTTTAGCCTCCAGTCCCCTCATCATCTTTGTTGCTGTTCTCTGACCTCTTCCTAGAATCGCATTTGGAAAAAGTTGCGAAGGAACACACCGGTGAACTCATACCTCACTCATTGCTGGCTGGGGAATTCTGGGAGTTGAAGTCCACAGATCTTAAAGTTGCCAAGGTTGGGCATCCCTTGCTCTAAGCCTTGGTTCGCCTAAGCAAGTGGCATTGCGTGATTCATCATTGGCTGGTGTTGCCCGCATACTAAGCCATAAACCATGATCTACAAACCTGTAAAAAAATACCCTGGTTTTTTTTTCCCAAAAAAGGTTTGAAAAAGCACAGGAAGGGGAATTTTTGGGAAGTGTGATTTTCAAACCACAGAGGCAGGAGCATTTTAGGGGTAGGACAAAAGGAAAATCTTGCCCACTTTTATGCTTTAGCCCAGCAGCAGACATTATTAAGCATCCGTGACGCAGAACTTGACTGCCCCCTTACGTTGAGTTTAAGAACTCTTGTAAGTACTTAATCCAACTAACTACTTGTGCAGCTTTTAGAAATAAGAGCCTGTAGTACAGTGGACTAAAGCACTGTATTTAACATCTGCTGCTTGCAATTACTGCAAGTTCAAATCTCACCAGGCTCAAGGTTGACTCAGCCTTCCATCCTTTCTAAGGTAGGTGAAATGAGGACCCAGATTGTGGGGGCAATAAGCTGACTTTGTATAAATATACAAAAAAGTATGAAGGCTATTGCTTAACGCATTGTAAGACGCCCTGAGTCTCCAGAGAAGGGCGGCATATAAATTAAAGCAAAAAAAAAAAAAGCACTCTGCAATCTATATCACGGCATTCCTGTATAGGTAGTCCTTAACTTATAACCACGACTGAGCCCCAAATTTCTGTTGCTAAGTGAGAGAGTTGTTAAGTGAGTTTTGACCCATTTTACAACCTTCCTTGCCGGGGTGAAATGCTCCTGGTTCGGACCGGATCGCCCAATCTGGTAGCGATAGAGATGGGTGGTTTGGATAACCAGTAAGAAAAATCCCTGCCCCCCCCCATGCCCAGCTGAGCTGCGCGATCATCAGAGGCCTTTTTTTAAAAAAATATTGTCAGATGTAAATGCCTTATTCTCTAATGTGTAAATAGTATATGAACGGGGTATCAAGGGTTAATTTATTCTTCACTTCTTAATGTATTCATAATTCACCACTCCCATATCTAGCTCCACCCATTGTATATATAAGGAGCTGTATGCACCCATTTTCCTAGCTTCTATCTGTGAATATTCAGTGAATATAGAATGCCTTATGTAAATAAAGAGAGATATATTTGAACTCTTAATTCTCAAATTATTTATTGAGTCTGATCCTGAAAATATTGCAACAATCTGGTAGCAGAGGATGGTTGAATTGACTCAATAAAAATTTAAATATGTCTAAAAGAGATAGGCCCAACACCAGGGCGTACAGCAAAGAAATGGAAACGGATCAAGAAATAATAAATGAAGATGATGACCAGGAGGAAAACGAAATAGAAAACAACGAACTCAGGTCAGAGATACTAAAGCTTTTAAAAAGCCAAAAGAGCGATGAAATTCTCATTGCGAACCTCCAAGATATACTAAAAAACAACGGAGCAGCGAGAGAAAAGCACATCGCTACAGAAAAGCTAAAAGACTCAAAAATAGTGAGTGAAATGCTTACAGACAAAAACGCAGCGAAGAAGAAAGGCAGCAATCCCGCGCAAAATTTCGAATGGCAGCCATCTTGGTTTCAACAGACACCCAAGGTGAGCGAAGCAGAGCCAATCAGAAAGCAAGATTCAAAATTTCTGGCGCGAAAGACCTTACTCGATGAAGAAAATAAAGAAGAAAAAATGTATACCCCAGAAGAATCAGAATCAGAGAACGAAGAAGATTCAACAGACTTACAAATAAAGTCAGCAATGAAAACGCTTTTTGCTGCATTTGGACCGAAACTGAAGATTACTAAAAAATCCACCAAAAAACAAGCAAGCAAGCCAGAGCCTCAAAATCCACCCGCTCCTATCCAGACGAAGAGAGCACCGACACCGGAACCCAGAGAGCCCTGCAGATATCACCCCACGCCGCAGATTGATCTAAGGACCAGCGTCTTCAGCAAAAGGAAAAGAGCACCCGCTATCACCAGGACTCCCAAGATCGAGCCGGAGACTGATTCATCGGAAGAAGAACAAAGTGAATGAGCTGCAGCAGCGAGAACCTCTCACGACGACTCCAGGAACGAAATGAGCAACGCGCATGCGCAGGACTACGAGGACGACCCAGGAAGACATGAGATGCAGAGAGAATCATGCAGACTCGTTGCGAGCATTCCCACGCCGTTTTGCCATTTCCAGCATTTACGAGACCACGGACTACCCCCGGTTGTAAGTAATGGACCCAACAATGTTGGGAATTTACCCAGTGACTTCCCAAAGCTGAGAATAGATGGCATTAATTTGCAAGAGTGGTATCAGCAGCTCCAGGTTGTCTTTATGAAGGAAAACTTATTGTTTTTTATCACTAATCCCCCAAAAAGACCTTGGACTCTAAAGTTAGATTGCCTACACCATAGAGCATTTTTCTTATTAATTTCCAGTGTGTCTCCTGCCATGTATCACAGCATTAAGCAGAATCTGACTGTATCAGAAATTATTCAATGCATGTTCAATTTATTTCACAGTGATAGTGTAGCTACCATCACAAGAATGTCTAAAGATTTTTTCTCTTCTAGGATAAAGCCAGGAGTTACCATAAGTGAACATTTAATATATTTAAACAAAATTAAAGCAGAACTGCATTTGAGGGGGGAGGTGATTTCAGATCAAACGATGAAAAGTGTTATCATCAACTCACTTGACCCATCATGGGATAATTATATGTCACATTTGGACACAATCAATCTAGGATACTTATCCATAGAAAGTCTA
The DNA here is from genome assembly GCF_029215685.1 of Pituophis catenifer annectens. Lineage (NCBI taxonomy): Eukaryota > Metazoa > Chordata > Lepidosauria > Squamata > Colubridae > Pituophis > Pituophis catenifer. Next base: position 76,250,075 of record NW_027256888.1, read on the forward strand.
TCCAATAAGCTAATAGCTGAAGACAATTCAAGGAGGAGTCGCTCTGACAACCATATAGAACACAAACAGTATAGAAAGGTAACATTTCAAGAAAGATATCATGAAACATTTAGATGTCACAATTGTGAATCCAAAGAACATAATAGGAGGGATTGCCCTAAAATTACAAAAGAAAGACATAGATCAGAATACAGAAGTAAGTGCAACAGCAGACAGTCTTCCATTGATAGACATAGGTATAGAAGCCCACCTAATTATAAAGAACATAGAGGGGGCAGAGATAATTCAAAGGATAGGAAATCTGGTTCACTGAATGGACTAAACAAACAAGACAACACTAACATACACCAAACAGAAAACAATAATTGGTTCATTGATTCAGGAGCAACTAATCACACTACAAATAATAGAAATATATTGTCTTCATTTGTGGAGGATAAATTTGTGATCAAAGTAGCTAATCAAGAAAAAGTCCAAGTAATAGGTAGAGGGAATGTAACTCTACCTGGTATAGGAAAAATAGAGGGGGTATTACTAATACCTGAAATACCTCATAACATACTTAGTGCCATAAAACTATGCAGAGAATCTGACACTAATATTGTGTTCTCAAAGGGAAAAGCAACATTAGAGAAAAATGGAGTAGATATAGGTACAGTAATAATCAAAGGAGGTCTACCTTATTTAATGACAAAGGAAAAATGGTTACACAACATTGATTCAAATATGGAAGATAGCATTGAAATAGATAATGGAAACAATAGTAACAGTGACAATGATGAATGTGAAGTTACTCATAATCACAAAGATACAAACAATGAAAAAAAACCTAAAATAGGTAAACCAATTCACAATGAGTGTGCTCATGTTTTACATAGGAAGTTAGGACATGCCAGTTTTCCTGTTGTACAAAAGATGACTGAACACGCAGAAGGTGTCAAAATAAAAAATTGTGAAAATTATTTGGAATGCTCAGTATGTAAGTCCACAAAACTGAAAACTAGTCCCAGACCTAAAAGATCAACAAGGTCAACTAACAAAATTTTTGATTTGGTACACATGGACCTAGTTGGCCCACTAACACCATCAATTACTTACAAAAAACGTTACTTTCTAACCATTGTAGATGATTATAGTCGTTATGGATTTGTTTACACATTAAAACATAAATGTAATTTATGAATAAATGTAATTTAAGTAATGCTAAGCCCTGTGACACCCCCATGCAAACTGATTTTCTAAGGAATACAGACGAATCATCCCCTGAATTCAAAGACAATACATTTTATAGATCAATCATAGGTTCCCTTCTTTACATTTCCAATTGGACTAGACCTGATATTGCTTTGCCTCTCAACTTACTGTCAAGACATGTCAGCAAACCAACGCTATACCATTGGGAAGCTGTCAAAAGGATATTAAGGTATTTGAAGAATAGTTTAGACTTTTGTTTGTTATTGGAACCTGATAATATCAAGGAGCCCATCCTCACATGTTACGCCGATGCGGATTGGGCTGGCGATACCTCATGTAGGAAAAGCACATCTGGTTATATATTTCTACTTAACGGTTGTCCAGTTTACTGGTACACTGGCAAACAAGATTTAGTAGCTACTTCAACAACGGAAGCAGAATATGTTTGTCTATCTAAAGCAGCAAATAACCTTGTATGGTTTAATGACTTACTTTCAGACATCTGGAAAAAACCCACCTTACCATTTATCATGCATGAAGATAACAAAGCTGCTATCGAAATATCTAGATCTGATGCCATTGGACAAAGGTCCAGACATATAGATATAAAATTTAAACATGTGAGACAGTTGTCTCAAGATGGATTTATCAAAGCAGTTCATTGTGAAACATCAGAGCAAATAGCAGACATATTAACAAAGCCATTACCGTCCAAACAACATAAGTACTTGACTTCTAAGTTGCATGTTTTGTATTGTTCTGAATCTGAATGTAATTGGTGTGGTATATCGAATCGGCATTTAGAGGGGGATTTGTCAGATGTAAATGCCTTATTCTCTAATGTGTAAATAGTATATGAACGGGGTATCAAGGGTTAATTTATTCTTCACTTCTTAATGTATTCATAATTCACCACTCCCATATCTAGCTCCACCCATTGTATATATAAGGAGCTGTATGCACCCATTTTCCTAGCTTCTATCTGTGAATATTCAGTGAATATAGAATGCCTTATGTAAATAAAGAGAGATATATTTGAACTCTTAATTCTCAAATTATTTATTGAGTCTGATCCTGAAAATATTGCAACAAATATTTAAAAGCATTTTTTCTACAACCTCTTTGGCCGAAAAAATGCTTTTTTTTCGGAGAACCGGCAAATATCACCTCTGGCTGGCCCCAGAGTGGGGTGGGAATGGGGAGTTTGCAATATCCTTCCCCCAGGAGTGGGGAGGGAATGGGGATTATGCAGTATCCTTCCCCTGGAGTGGGGTGGGAATGGAGATTTTGCAGTATCCTTCCTCTGCCAGGCCCACCGAGCCACGCCCACCAAACTACACGATGCCCACCAAGCCACGCCCACAGAACTGGTAGTAAAAAAATTTGGATTTCACCACTGGTTTCCTCCCACCTTTCTTTCAGAAATGTGGCTGAACTACAATTCCCAGCAGAACCCTCTTGGAGAGTTATCAAGGGAGCCGGAAAATAGCATTCACTCTTTAGCTAATTACCATGATGCAGATCTTTTATTTTGGTCACTGCAGGATCTCGAATTGAGTCCCTCAGTTGCTAAATAGCTTTATGGGCTCTTTGCCCATTAAAAGAAAAAAAGCTATTTTTAGAACACAGCAGGAATGGTATTCCTGGAATCAAGAAAATGACAGCTGGTTCTCCCCGGCTGAATTGCTGTCTAGAGCCATCCTTTTCCTGCAAATTTAACCCAGAAATTACATTTTCTAGAAGAGGGGTGTCCAACGTTGGCAATTTAAAAACCTGTGGACTTCAATTCCCAGAATCCCCCAGCTAGCCATGTAGGCTGGGGGATTCTGGGAGTTGAAGTCCAGAAGTCTGAAATTTGGGAAGTGTGGACTTTCCTGCTGGAGATCATGGCAGTCAAGCTGGCTTCATTGACATCCCCACACGTCCCCTCAATTTCATTTTCATTTCATTTTCATTTTATTAGATTTCTATACCGCCCTACTCCCGAAGGACTCAGGGCGGTGCACAGCCAAACAATAAAAACACATACAATACAAAATTTAAAAAATAGAATAAAATCGAATTAAATAATTTTGGCCCCAACAAATTTAAAACCCCAAACTTTTAAAACCAATTTAAAATCGAATATATAAAATACTAAAAGATATTTAAAATTTTAAAAATCTTTTATAAAAGAGGGGGAAAATTAGGCCAGGCCGGCCTGGTGAAATACTCTGTGCCAGTGGTGGGTTTCAAAATTTTTTACTACTGGTTCTGTGGGTGTGGCTTGGTGGGCATGGCATGGCTTGGTGGGCGTGGCAGGGTAAGGATACGGTAAAATCTCCATTCCCTCCCCACTCCAGGGGAAGGATACTGTAAAATCTCCATTCCCTCCCCACTCCAGGGGAAAGATACCGCAAAATCCCCATTCCCTTCCCACTCCAGGGGAAGGATACTGTAAAATCTCCATTCCCTCCCCACTCCAGGGGAAGGATACTGCAAAATCCCCATTTCCTCCCGATTAGCTGGGACTTGGGAGGCAGAGAATAGATGGGGGCGGGGCCAGTCAGAGGTGGCATTTACCAGTTCTCCGAACTACTCAAAATTTCCGCTACCGGTTCTCCAGAACCTGTCAGAACCTGCTGAAACCCACCTCTGCTCTGTACCCCCAAGCTATGACATTCTTGAATTCTCAGATGAATAAAATTATAGAAATCGCTAAACAACTTGAGTGTAGGTTGATTTACAGAACCCATGGTGGTGATTTATTATTTCTTAAGGGGTGCAATGCTTCAGGTTCAAAACTAAATGGGGCTGCCCCATAGCACTGCAATTCCTTTAACCGGTTGCTGAGGGTCGTTTCAAAAAGAGCAATTGGCCTTGTGAGGTGTTTTCGCTAAAGGTTGAAAGTGCAATTAAAGCAGTAGTGTCCAACTTTGTCAATTTTAAGACTTATAGACTTCGACACCCAGAATTCCCCAGCCATCGTGGCTAGCTGAGGAATTCTGGGGGGATGAAGTCCACAAAGCTTAACACTGACAAGGTTGGGCACCCTTGAATTAAACAAAAATTAAACGATTAAACTGATTAAAGTGGGATGCCAACATGCCTAAAACTGGACTAGAACTCACTGTCTCCTGGTAATTGGCTTAAAGTCACCCAATTGGTTTTTCATGGCTAAGACAAGATTAGAACTCACCATCTCCCACTGCCTAGCCTAGTGCCTTAACCGATAGCCCAATATTTCCTATGTATAAATAAATATTAAAATGTAGAGAAATATTTCCTGTTTCTAACCTCTACCTGTTGCTTTGTTTTAGCTATTCTGTCACCCAGTTTCAGCTTTCAAACAGTTTTTGGAGTTTGTAACATTGGCACATTATCAACCTGGACATTGGGATTATAATTGCAGAACCAACTGTTGAAATTCTCTTTTATTTGTATACAGTATATAATATGTGTATGTATGTATTAGTGTGTATGTGAATGGATAGCTAGATGATGATAGATAGATGATAGATGATAGATAGATAGATAGATAGATAGATAGATAGATAGATAGATAGATGGAAGGAAGATGGATGGACGGACGGACGGACGGACGGACAGACAGACAGAGACATGATGGATGGATGGATGGATGGATGGATAGATAGATGGGAGATGGATGGATAGAAGGATGGATGGATGGATGGACGGACAGACAGATGGACAGACAGACAGGCAGAGACAGATGATGGATGGATGGATGGATGGATGGATGGATGGATGGATGGATAGATAGATAGATAGATAGATAGATAGATAGATAGATAGATAGATAGATGGAAGGAAGATGGATGGATGGATGGATGGATGGATGGATGGATGGATGGACGGATGAACAGAGACAGACAGACAGAGACAGATGATGGATGGATAGATCAATAGATCGATAGATCGATAGATAATGGATGGAGATGATAGATAGATAGATAGATAGATAGATAGATAGATAGATAGATAGATGGATGGACGGACAGACATGATGGAAGATGATGGATAGGTAGATGGATGGATGGATGGATGGATGGACAGACAGACAGACAGACAGATGATGGATAGATGATGGATAGATAGACAGACAGACAGACAGACAGACAGACAGATAGATAGATAGATAGATAGATATAGATAGATGAAAGATAACAATACCACTTAGCACTTAGACTTATATACCGCTTCATAGTGCTTTACAGTCCTCTCTAAGTGGTTTACAGAGTCAGCCTATTGTCCCCCAACAATCTGGGGCCTCAGTTTACCCATCTCGGAAAGCTGAGTCAACCTTGAGCCTGGTGAGATTTGAACTGCCAAATTACAGGCAGCCGGCAGTCAGCAGAAGTAGGCTGCAGCACAGCAGATGATAGATGATAGATAGATAGATAGATAGATGATAGATAGATAGATAGATAGATAGATAGATAGATAGATGATACATAGATAAATAGATAGATGATAGATAGATAGATAGATAGATAGATAGATAGATAGATAGATAGATAGATAGATAGATAGATAGATAATAGATAGATAATAGATAGCTAATAGACAATAGACAGACAGTCCTGGAGTCCACTTCTATTACTATATATATTATTGCATGGGAAAACTGCAAATCTCTTCCCCCCCTCCCCAGTCCATTTATAAAAACATTTTTGGAAAGAGCAATTCGTTGAGTTCTAAAGCTCAAGGCAGACACCTCTTAATGCAGCTGCAAAAATCGTTACGCCTAGTTTGCAAATTGCTTAACTTTATACCGCATTTATCTATTTTAAAACACAAAAGCCCTGCTTCTTTTTTGCTTTTTTAACAAGATGCCAACGAGAAGCTTGTCTTATGGGTGCCTTGGAGAGTGGATTTTCGGGCCAACTGATTGCCAAGGGATGATCATAAGACCGAAATGACACTGCGCTGGATTGACAACGTAGCCAGTCCGACATGACAAGTTTCCAAGGCGAAAAGCTAAGGAGATGGCAGGAATGTATATAAATCCTGTGATTTCTTAATAGGATTTGGTAGCAAATCTCCTCGCCGGCCCCTCTGAAATGTACCCCACGGCTTCTTCAGTTATACAGAATATCAATCACACTATTTTTCTGTCAAGGAATTGGGCAGCAGCTGTCCAAGTGAAGTCGGACAGACTGACATAAACGTGCCGTTTTGCATAAATAAACATATTTCACATTTGTGTTTACAGCAGTCAAGATAGTCAGGAGCATAGAAACATTCATGAGGTAAAAATTCAGTTTGGACAGCAGGGGTGTCCAAACTTGGCCCCTTGAAGAGTGGTGGACTTCAACTCCCAGAATTCCCCAGCCAGCATGCGCTATAAATATGAGCAAGTTGCTGCCTGGGGAATTCTGGGAGTTGAAGTCCATCACTCTTCAAGGGGCCAAGTTTGGACACCCCTGGCCAACAGAGCACACAGAAGAAAAAGGTGGGGGGGGGGAAAGGGAAACACCCCCTTTACATCCACGGCAACCAATCATAGAGCAGATTGCCTCATCTGCATGAGCCCGCACTCTCTAACCAATCAACTACAATTGTATGATCTGGCCCATTATATCTGTACACCTCCCGCTGGCCAGCTGATTTTCGGGTCTCTGCCATGCATGCACAGGGGGCGGGGCGCATGTGGGAGACACAGACAGTTGTCAAATGAGTGACATGGTTGTTAAGAATGCTGCATAAATGTGAGGACGGTCGTAAATGCGAGGACCGATCAAAAGTGTGAGGTCCGGTCAGAAATCATTTTTTTCAGCACTCTGAGTAGTCCCTATGCACATAGCCATGCCCACCCAGTCACATGACCAGCTAGCCACGCCCACCCGCTCACATGCCCACCAAGCCACGCCCCCAAATAAGCCACACCCACAGAACCAGTTGTTTAAAAAATTGAATCCCACCACTGTCCCTGACCCCTGGTGCTCTACCGGTGCTTTGAACCAGGGCACCTGCCTTATGTGCAGGCTCCGCCCCCGCTACGATGATGTGATTGAAAGTTTCCGTCCCTCCCATCTTAGACTTTTGGGGAGGGTTCCCCCCCACCCCCGCACCTGGAAGGAAGTTGAACGAAAACCAGACATGTTCTGGAAAAGACAGATCTTTCAGAACATGTCTAACCGGTTTGCATAATTCAACAAAAAATTAGGTATCAGTTCTGCTGAACCAGTGCGAACCGGCTGAATCCCACCACCGGTCATGCCCCATTTTACAACCTTTTTTGATACAGTTGTTAAGTGAATCACTACAGTTGCTAAGTAACTCATGCGGTCATTAAGCGAATCTGGCTTCCCCGATTGACTTTGCTGGTCAAGAGGTTGCAAAATGTTTCACATGACCCTGGGACACTGCAACCATCTAAATACATCCCAATTGTCAAGCACCCCAATTTTAATCGCATGACTGTTGCAAAGGTCTTAAATGTGAGAACCCGTTGTAAGTCACTTTTTTCAGTGCCGTTGCAACTTTGAATGGTCACTAAATGAATGGTTGGAAATCGAGGACTATCTGTATGGATGAACTCAGGCAGCACCCCGGAGCCACAGTTTTGACTCTGTTACCGTACATAGGGTGTGATGCAGGGGTGAAATGCTACCGATTCAGCGAACCGGTAGTTTTAAAAAGCTACCAGTTCCTACGATAGGAACAGCCAGCTGATTGTCAGATACCAGTTTCCGACGATCAGCTGTGCCGCGGGGTTTAGCTTGGCTAGAAAGCAGGAAATCCTGCTTTCTAGCGAAGCTAAACCCCGCGGCACAGCTGATTTTCCTCCCCTTTCTGTTCTACTTACCTTCCCAAGCCTCCTTTTGGCACGCACTGTGCAGCCAGAGAATCGGTAGCAAACCAGTTCAGATTTTTCACCACTGGTGTGATGGGACATGCAAAACAAACCATGGCTTAGTGTAACACCGCTCCTGATCCAATGAGGAATAAAGCCTTTCAAAAAACAAAGTGCTTTAAATAGCAGGCATATGATATTCTAGGTGTTCTTGAAATAACACAGCAGAATTGGCTAAAAAAGGGAAGGAAAAAAAAAAAAAGCCAGAAACTGAACTCATGATGATGATGTAAAACACACTTCAAGCATGTCTGACATTAAGGGAATTGGTTGTTGTAGAAACCAAACCCCACAGTCCCATTGTTGTTGCCTGAATGAGCTGTATTAGCTGTAATAAGCCTTTTATTTTTAAAGGCAGAATGTGGTTTCCTCCCTTGTAAATGTTTTTAGTCCTTGAAGTTTATTACTGTATGCCGGTAAATGTTCCTCTTCAAAGTCATGGAATATCTTGCTGCATTTGGCAGTATCCCTGCCAAATTTCCTTGCAGCTTGTGTTATGGTTGATTTCCATTATTTATATGGGGTGTTTTTAATGCCGTTTTAAAAATCCTGTTGTATCCCGTCCAGGGTCCATTAAGGTGATAAAAACCAACAAATAAATACATTTTGTATTGCTTTATGGAAGAGCAGTCAATATCACTTTGGCTTAAGTTGACCAACAGAATGGTCCTCCACTTACGATTGGTCACTTAGCAACTACTCGAAGTTATGATGGGTTTTCGAAAAGATACTTACAACCCAGATTCAAAGTTTCAATGGCCAGGCCCCCCACCCCCCCTTCCTGGTCACATGCTCAAATTTTGGGTGCTCAGCAACTGGTCTGTATTTTTGGCCATTGGCATCTTCTGGAAGTCACGTGACTGCAATTTACTATGGATTTTTTTATTTCTGGAACCAGAGTTTACTTAAACTTTCTGGCAAAAACTTCCCATAGCAAACTGCACTTCAATTACTCAATTCTGGTTTTTTTCCCCATGTAGCCAGCAATTAAGGCATGAAGAATAAGGGGTAGGTCCATAATCCTCTTTTTTTTTTGTAAAGCATTTTTTATTTTTAAAACAAAACATAAAACATCCATCATCCATTACAATTGCAAACTGTGTCGGTCGGTCAGTTACAAATCTTTTGTGCTTCGTCCCCATCTTCATAATTTAATTAATTATCTAATTTCTTATATTATCAATCTAATATATATCTTTATATTAGTATCCTCATTTATCATTTATTTAACAATGGCATTATCATTCCATTAAGATTATTTTCACATATTATATTATAACATTCATTTTATATTTCATATTTCATTTCCATGTTTTATTATCTAGCCACTGGTAAAATAAATCCCATATCTTATAATATTGTTTGTCTTCTTGTTCTTTAATTTCAAATGTCAATTTACTCATTTCAGCACATTCCATAATTTTTTTTTAATAACTTCATCTTGTGTTGGTATTTCCTCATTGTTCCAATTTTTAGCAAACACAATTCTAGCCGCTGTCAATACATTCACAATCAAGTATCTTGGGTGGGTCCATAATCCTCTTGTTTCCTTCTTCTACTCCTTCCTAGGGCAGCTAGAATCTGTAATCTCATACATTTAACAGTGTAAGAGAGTCAGGAGGGACCTTGGAGATCTTCTAGTCCAACCCTGCGCGAGCTGCACTGGCTCCCGGTGGTCTTCCGGGTGCACTTCAAGGTCTTGGTTACCACCTTTAGAGCACTCCATGGCTTAGGACCTGGTTATTTACGGGACCGCCTACTACCACAAACAGCCTCCCACCGGCCGGTACGCTCTCATAGAGAGCGGCTCCTCCGGGTGCCGTCATCCAAGCAGTGTCGACTGGCGGCCCCCAGGGGGAGGGCCTTCTCTGTGGGGGCACCCACTATCTGGAACGAGCTCCCCCCGGAGATACGGAGGATCCCGGATCTGCGCACTTTCCGCCGTGCTCTTAAGACCCTCCTATTCCAGCAAGCCGGCCTGACCTAATTTTCTCCCCTTTCTTTTAAATTTTAAATTGAAATTTTAATTTGTTTTAAATTATTGGGATTTTTAATTGTCTTGGGCTAAATTATTTAATTTGGTTTTAATTATGTTTCTAACTTTTGTATTTATGTATTTTATTTTGTGCCTGTTCACCGCCCTGAGTCCTTCGGGAGTAGGGCGGTATATAAATTTAATAAAACAAACAAACAAACAAACAAACAAACAAACAAACAAACCCCCTACGCAAGCAGAACACCTTATATAACATTTCAGACAAGTGGCTGTCCAGTCTCTTCTTGAAAACCTCCAGTGATGAAGCGCCCACAACTTCTGGAGGCAAGCTGTTCCACTGGTTAATTGTTCTCACTGTCAGGAAATTTCTCCTCAGTTCTAGTGTCAGACTTCGATGCTATCTCCAAATAAATGAATTTCCAAACTGCCAATCTTTAAGGAAATCTTTTAATTGAGCACAGCCACCGGATCATGACTCGATGCAGACAAGACTGACCTTTTGCCCCCCAATCCCTCCCTTTCCGATCCCCAAATCTCTGCTTCTCATTGGCTATCTTCCAAGTCATTCTTCAGACTCCTTGTCTCGTCATTTCCCAGGAATGTCTCCCCCCCCCGTCATTTCCACGACAACCGGACATCAAAGGGATTTAGCAGGCAGAAGTTCAGAGCTTATCTCTCTCTCTCTCTCTCTCTCTCTGCTCTCTATGCCAGCGAAACGCTGACATCTAGGTTGCTTCAAATCATAAGCAGTGATTTGATATTCTTTATTTCTTGTTGTGGGTCCCTTTGAGCTTGATGGGTTTCTTGCACACGTTTCATGACCAAACCAGGCAAGATCATTGCTGACGCTAGTAGCACTGATGATGTTACCTAGTTGGGTCATGAAACGTCTACAAGAAAATCACCAAGCTTAGATCACATGACCCTGTTGACATGGCAACTGTTATAAATATGAACCAGTTGCCAAGCGTCCAGATTTTGATCACATGACCACAAGGATGCTGCAATGGTTGTGAATGTGAAAAGCGATCAAAAGTCATTTTTTTTTCAGTGCTGTTGTAACTTCAAACAGTCACTAAACAAATGGTTGTAAGTTGAGGACTACCTGCATAGCCAAATAGTTTTTTAAAAAATACACCCAGATATCATACACGCACTCCTGCGGTTCTGTGCTTTGAATACAATTCAGGAGAAGTATTTTGGAAAATGTTGGAAGGAAATTCAATGTCTGTTTCTCATTTGCTTAGAAAGAGGCTCTTAGGAACTTGCAGGACTGTAGGAGTAGAACTCTTTAGGTAAAGGTAAAGGTAAAGGTACCCTTCGCACATATGTGCTAGCCGTTCCCGACTCTAGGGGGCGGTGCTCATCTCCGTTTCAAAGCCGAAGAGCCAGCGCTGTCCGAAGACATCTCCGTGGTCATATGGCCGGCATGACTCAACGCCAAAGGTGCATGGAATGCTGTTACCTCCCCACCAAAGGTGGTCCCTATTTTTCTACTTGCATTTTTTACGTGCTTTCGAACTGCTAGGTTGACAGAAGCTGGGACAAGAAACGGGAGCTCACCCCGTTAGGCAGCACTAGGGATTCGAACCGCTGAACTGCTGACCTTTCAATCGACAAGCTTAGCGTCTTAGCCACTGAGCCACTGCGTCCCCTAACTCATTAAAGCAGCTGCAATTCCAAGATATGGCTGCTTTAATGGCTCATAAAAGGTGCTGCAGTGGTATTCCCACCCATTCTGAACTATCTCATTCCAATAAAATCCAAACATTGCCGAATCTTCTATATGCCAAGATTATCCTCAATATATAGACCAAACTGGCTTCAAAAGAGAAATATGAACAATTTTACAAAGAAGATTCTAATCTTCACATCACAGTTATGAAGGCTGCTTCCAGAAGATGACAGCTCCTTGAGCTGTCAGTCAAAACACAAGAGCAATTGTTCTACATGTCCCTCCTTAATTAATTCGGGATTAAAAATAAAACAAGCTGAAGAAATAGAAGAAAAGCAGGAGCAGATGATATATGATAGAGGACCCTCATATGTCAAGCTACAGTATGAGCCAAGGTGGCGCAGTGGTTAGAGTGCAGTACTGCAGGCTACTTCTGCTGACTCCCGGCTGCCTGCAATTTGGCAGTTCGAATATCACCAGGCTCAAGGTTGACTCAGCCTTCCATCCTTCTGAGGTGGGTAAAATGAGGACCCAGATTGTTGGGGACAATAGGCTGATTCTGTAAACCGCTTAGAGAGGGCTGTAAAGCGGTATAAAGTATTTTATTTATTTATTTATTTATTTATTTATTTATTTATTTATTTATTTGATCTGATCTGATTTTTATACGGCCCTTCTCCAGCAGGACTCAGGGTGGTGAACAGCCAAGGTAAAACATAGCATACAAAATTTAAAACAATTTAAAAAGATATTAAATAATTTCAGCCCACAATTTAAAAACACCCCAATAAAATCAATTACGAATTAAAACTGAAAGATGGGACCAAGCCAGCCCGGCTAGATGAAATAAGTGAGTTTTAAGGGCCCGACGAAAAGTCTGGAGGTCTGGGATCATACGTATCTCTGGGTGTAGGTCGTTCCAGAGGGCGGGTGCCACCACAGAGAAGGCTCTCCCCCTGGGGGTCGCCGGCTGACATTGTCTGGCCAACGGCACCCTGAGGAGCCCCTCTCTGTGCGAGCGTACTGGCTGGTAGTAGGCTATTGGCAGCAGAAGGCGGTCTCGTAGATACCCAGGCCCTAAGCCATGGAGTGCTTTAAAGGTAGTCACCAACACCTTGAAGCGCACCCGGAAGACCACCGGAAGCCAGTGCAGCTTGCGCAGGAGGGGTGTCATATGGGAGCGCCCCATCGCTCCCATAATCCCCCGCACAGCCGCATTCTGGACCAGTTGGAGCCTCCGGATGCACCCCAAGGGGAGCCCCATGTAGAGAGCATTGCAGTAGTCCAGGCGGGACTATTATACAGTATAATCTAAGAGCTATTGCTATCGTGCATAATTTGACACCAGCATGTCCTTTTGTTACACTGCATTTTGTCCTCAACTTACAGCCACAATTGAACGAGTGGTGGGTTTCAATTTTTTTTACTATTGGTTCTGTGGGTGGGGCTTGGTGGCCGTGGCATGGCTTGGTGGGCATGGCAGGGGAAGGATACGGTAAAATCTCCATTCCCACCCCACTCCAGGGGAAGGATACTGTAAAATCTCCATTCCCTCCCCAATCCAGGTTACTACAAAATCCCCATTCCCTCCCGATCAGCTGGGACTTGGGAGGCAGAGAATAGATGGGGGCGGGGCCAGTCAGAATTTTCACTACCGGTTCTCCGAACTACTCAAAATTTCTGCTACCGGTTCTCCAGAACTGGTCAGAACCTGCTGAAACCCACCTCTGAATTGAACCTTAAATTTCTGTTACTAAGCGAGACAGTTGTTAAGTGAGTTTTGCCCCATGTTACGACCTTCCTTGCCACAGTTGTAGAGTGAATCATGGTAGTTATTAAGCTAGTAACACAACTGTTAAGTGAATCTGGTCTCCCCATTGACTTTGCTCGTAAGAAGATCACAAAAAGTGATCACATGACCTCTGGATACTGCAACTGTTATCAATATGAGCCAGTTGCGAAGCGTCCAAATTTTGATCACATGTCCCCAGAGATGCTGCAATGGTTGTGTGGAAAACGGTCAAAAGTCAGTTTTTTCCAGTGCTGCTGTAATTTCAGTCACTAAATGGACTGCTGTAAATCGAGGATTACCTGTATATATGTTCTATTATTGTTTGAAAGGAACTCCTTTTAAATGCTTCTCTTTCAGTACTTTTCACTTCCTTAAATGAAGAAAGTGAAATGAAATCCAAGGCTAATATTACAGAGTAAGTATATACCTCATCTTTATTTACTGAGAAATAGCGCAGCAGTTTTGAGAAACTTCTACAACTGTTGGTCTGGCACCCAATTTCCCAAGTAAGCTAAAAACAACTAGTTTAAACCTAACCCATTTTTTTTTCTTTAGGCTTTCCCCTTTACAAAATCCCGAAAGAAAAAGCAAAATTACTAGATAGCTGGTATGTTAGAAACCTTTTGTTAATTCTTTGAATATCTTTACCTCTTTGGTAATTAAAGTAATTTAGGGAAAAAAAGTCGTAACTAAAATTTCATACTATCAATCTAAGGAACTGAACTACAGATCTCAAAGCTTGAGTCTCAAAAGATACCTAGCTAACTTTTATTTGGAGATAAATTAACACAAACAATAATTTACCACGTCCCCCACTTGATAATTTTTTCCTGTTCAAGAGGCGTATCAGGCCACCCTCATTTGAAAAGGGATTTGCATTTCTTTAGCTTAAAAGAAATGCCAAAGGATTCTAAAAATAATTTCACACGCACTCAATGTTAAACCATGAAGTGGTATTTAGCTATAGTTTAACATGTAAATCGAATAGTGGCTTAACTAACAAATCATTAAGGAAAATTTTTGGAGCACACTGTTGAAAGAAAGCTTCTACTCTGAACTGGAAGGCTCAGAAAGCAACAAATCCCCCTTTTAGCCAACATATTAAGATTTTTTTTATTTTAAACTTTGAATGGCGCAAAAAATGTAAATGTTTTTATACTCAGAAAACTCTTTATCCCTTTTGCAAAACGTTCAATAAAACCTGATGGCTTATATGTGCTTGTCAGTTGATTCATACTGATTCAAATAAAATGTTTATGCAGCTAGCACAAGTCTAGCACATTCTATATTTGCAACTAACATTTACTGCAAATAAAACATTTACATTTTAAAAAACAATGCAGAACATATTAACCCAAAGGACCAAAATATATAGGTGATTGGCTCTTTTTTTTGCAACCCTTACTGGAGCCTTATTAAACTTTTCAGCTGAAATATGTAATTTTAAGCACCCATTCGATTTAAATAACCTTAATCAGGAGGAGTAAATAACTTTAATCCTCCTGAAACGAATGAGCCTAAATCATGTTAAATCCAAGCATCTCGATGTTATTGGTTATAAATTAGCTCAGAAGTTCACAGGATCCACCTTGAGTAGAGAAAAATGGTTTTAAGCCATTAATGTAGATTGTCTCCATATCTTTGAAATTTGCTCTTTCGAAGGATCTATATAAAACAGTACCTGGTGATCTGTGCCAAATACGTGTTATTGTTTTTTTTTTTCCCCTTTGGCTTCACAATGGCCTAAAAATGTTAACAACCTACAAATCACAAGACAAAGACTCACTCCTTCCTCATTCTTTCCTGGAATCAATGCTTTCCTTCACCTGGTACTCTTGCAAGGAATTCTAACTGTTAAAGTTGCTTTAAATTCTTGTTAAACTCTTATTTAAATCAAATAAACAGGGTTACCTTGGAGATGATTAATGGTTCTTTATGCTCCAGTCCGCCTTTCAGTGTAAATCCCCATGGAGCTCCTCCTTGGAGCAATACTTCCAAGTAAAGGTATCTCCCTTTATGGATTGAGTTAGATTTTGAAGAAGAAATGACACTTCTGTTTATACTGTCCAACATCATAAACCTCATCACTTTGTCCTTCCAAGTGCCCTCTGAACACACCCTCAGTAACCTGAAGAGTCTGGGAACATGAGCATTGAAGATGAAAAATCTCCACATTTGTGATGAATTATCTCACACTCTGCCAGATCGTCGGCTACAAGGATCGCCAAGAAAGACAAGTCCATTTTCCTAGTGGCTACAAGAAGTCCACGGTGCTAGACAGAGAATTCTTCAGGAGAACATTCGGCCACCTTAGTCGAACCAGTCCAACTTCACCGTGAGATGTTTTCAACGCCACACATTTCTCCTCTCTCTGCAAAACCTTTCTCTCTGAAAAATCTCTTTCCGTGAACATTGCCCAAGCTGGGCGGCCTTCTTCACAGCGTCAGGATCAGGAAGAAAGCAAAAGAAAGGAAGAAAAGGACCAAGAAGATAGAGAGAAAGTAAGACATTTCAATCTGTTGGGGAGCAAACTTTTAAAATGAGCTCCTAGTGCTTCGTCTTTGATTGATGATCGGCCCTTTCTCCCAGTCCCTCGGCAATTTACCATTACAATGGCTGTTTTTTCCTCAGTTCATTGCATCTGAAGAATGAAAGCATCTTCTCTTGTTCTTCAACAGGCTTTTCTGCTAACTTCACTGTTTTGTGGCTTGTCAGAAGTAGCAGGGACAGAAAAGGAGGGTGGGAGGGGGGCAAAGCCCAGACTTTCTTTTCTTTTTCTTTTTTTTTTCTTTCCTTCCTTCCTTCCTTCCTTCCTTCCTTCCTTCTTTCTTTTCTTTTCTTTTCTTTTCTTTTTTTTCCCACTTGCTCTGTAGAGCTTGGATGTCAAACGACTTGCCCGGTTGAATTTATAAAGGGGGAATGAGACCGTGCAAGGAAAACAGGAAAGGCAGGTGAAATTAATCCCTTGCAAAATGTGAAGGAGATAGCTTAGCTCTTTTCAGCTTTTCCCACTCCGCTGCCTCTGTTCTCAAACCTTCTGTTGTTGAAAGAGAGTGTTCAGCCCAGAGAGGCACCAACAGCCAAAGAGAGAGAGAGAGAGAGAGAGAGTGGAGTGATTTGTTAAGGACTCCAGAAGCTGCTAGCTACAATTGATTAAAAGTGCACGCAATATAAAGTTGATAGCGGTCATTTCCATACAACGTCTGCGCTGGAAGTGAAACTGTACAAACTTAAGGACTCGGGTGGCTTCCAAAATAGTTTGATATCCATTAGAGATGACACGATAGCAGCGTTCCAATACTTGAGGGGCTGCCACAAACAAGACGGGGGTCAACCTATTTTCCAAATCACCAGAAGGCAAAACAAGAAACAATGAATGGAAACGAATCAAGGAGAAAAGTAACCTAGAACTAAGGAGAAATTCCCTGACAGTGAGAACAATTCATCAGTGGAACAACTTGCCTCCAGAAGTTGTGAATGCTCCAACACTGGAAGTTTTTAAGAAGAGATTGGACAGCCACTTGTCTGAAATGGTGTAGGGTCCCCTACTTGAGCAGGGGGTTGGACTAGAAGACCTCCAAGATCCCTTCCAACTCTGTTACTCTGTTAAATGTATGAGACTACAGATTCCATTATTCCCAGCCACTGTGGTTCAGTTAAGAGAACTGTAGGCCAACACATAGAACAGACTTAAAAAACCAGGGGTGGGCTGCTGGAGGTTCGCAGAGGTTCGGGAGAACCTCTAGCTAAGATTTTGTGCAGTTCGGAGAACCCCCAAATCCCACTCCTGGCTGGCCCTGCCCACCCCTCCCCTCCCCTCCTGGGAGTCCCCACACGACCCGTTTTGGATGCAGGTAAGTGCAGGACGTGTGCGGAGGCTCGGGGAGGCCAAAAAACAGGCCTACCAGATGTTCGTGGAGGGCCTCCGGAGCCTGGGGAAGCCATTTTCACCTTCCCGGAGGCTAGAGGAAAGTCTCCAGAGCCAGGGGAGGGCAAAAACACCCCTTACCATGGTACAGGAGGCCGACTAGGTGACGCCCACCATGGCCACACCCACCCAGCAACCGGGCAGAGAACCCCTTGCTAAAATTTTTGAAGCCCACCCCTGCTTAAAACCTTAATGTTATGTTTGTCTGACTTCATATCATGATAGGTGGATGCCTGCATGGAAAAAAGGCAACCTTATCATTTGTAGAACATTATGAAAAGATTTGCTTATTGCACCAAATCAAAGATAAACAACCTATCTCTGTTTTTTCAACCTTCTTCAGAATCAGCTTTTTCAAAGTGCAAAAGTGAAAACATACCAAGAACTCTCAACGGCATTAGATGTCATACATACAGATTCCAGGTTCTTAATTTAGAATCCAATCCAGCTCCCAAATATTCAACATTTTCAAAGAAAAGAGAGATAAACAAATGGCAGATGAAAACAGCACTCGAAATAGGACAAATTCATTCATACTATAGAAATCTGTATGAACAAGGAAATATAGAGGAGGAAAATGTCAAACGATACTTGCGAAAAGAATAGAATTTTTATTGGCCAAGTGTGATTGGACACACAAGGAATTTGTCTTGGTGCATATGGTCTCAGTGTACATAAAAGAAAAGATACATTCGTCGAGAATCATAAGGTACAACACTTAATGATAGTCATAGGGAACAAATAAACAATCAAATTATATTAGGCATTATATTGATACAGTCAATATAAATCTTAAGGATCCAAGCAACAAGGTTACAGTCATACAGTCATAAGTGGAAGGAGATGGGTGGTAGGAACGATGAGAAGATTAATAGTAGTGCAGACTTAGTAAATAGTTTGACAGTGTTGAGGGAATTATTTGTTTATCAGAGTGATGGCGTTCGGGAAAAAACTGTTCTTGTGTCTAGTTGTTCTGGTGTGCAGTGCTCTATAGCGTAGTTTTGAGGGTAGGAGTTGAAACAATTTATGTCCAGGATGCGAGGGGTCTGTAAATATTTTCACAGCCCTCTTTTTGACTCGTGCAGTATACAGGTCCTTAATGGAAGGCAGGTTGGTAGCCATTGTTTTTTCTGCAGTTCTAATGATCCTCTGAAGTCTGTGTCTGTCTTGTTGGGTTGCAGAACCAAACCAGACAGTTATAGAGGTGCAGATGACAGACACAATAATTCCTCTGTAGAATATGTCTGTTGTACAATATGTCTGCTGAGGAAAACTATAAGTGCAGCCCAGCTTCTAGACGTTTAATGTAATTAAAAGAAAAAACCTCTAGGGATCAACCGGAAACCAGATTCTGTGACCTGTTTTAATCAATAATATCTGTTTGAGAGATCTTAGAATGCACTGGGTCCATTATTCTCTGAACTCATTACCAGTTTGGGCTGGATCAGTTAACAGAAGTCCATTATATCAAGATGACTTGATTCTTTTCTACAAAGTGATGATTGCTATAAAAGAAACCATAATCTAAAGGGAAAAGTCAACGAATAAGACCACCTGTTTCTTATAGGTCTTCTTCGGGATCAGTAAATAGTTAAAAGAACAGGAAGAAGATGGCGGGCGTAACAAGAAGTTTCCACAATAATTTCCAGGCCAGGTTTGGGAGTTTTCTTACTCCTGATGAGAATAAAAGATGCCATTGAAAAGATGTATGTGATATTTGTGTGTGGGTGTACACACAGCTCTCACAGAAGCCAGACAGGAAGGAAGGAAGGAAGGAAGGAAGGAAGGAAGGAAGGAAGGAAGGAAGGAAGGAAGGAAGGAAGGAAGGAAGGAAGGAAGGAAGACAGAAAGAGGGAGGGAGGGAGGCAGGAAGTAAGGAAAGACTTACAAATTAAAATTAAATTCCTTGTAAAATAAGACACCCCATTAATAAAATTATTCTCATATCTCAATATACTGACTTTTGTCTCACACAAACTACTCTCAGACACAGATCTACCTGTACACAATTCTTCCACAAATATTCTGCTTTTTATTTCATTACCCTGTTTCCCCCAAAATAAGACATCCCCTAATAATAAGCCCAATTGGGCTTTTGAGCTCATGGCAATAAGGCCAAGCGCTTATTTCAGAGTTCAAAAGAATATATAAGACAGGGTCTTATTTTCGGGGAAACATGGTAGAAGCTGTGCACACAATTACTGTACATGTGTATACACACACACACACACAGAGAGAGAGAGAGAGAGAGAGGGAATGGATATAGGTGGAAATGTTAAATCTTTTTTTTATTATGCCCAAACAGGGCTTTTCTTACTGTCTGATTTTTCCTGGCTCTGTCACCTTTTCTCTTTGGTTCAACTCAATCCATTTTTCCCCCTTATTGTTCATTTTCTGAGGATTGATGGATTAACTGTTGTCAGATTGTTGTTGACATTTTGTGGCCTCTTAGACAGGCTTTGTCCAGGATAAATTTTCTGAGGGGAGCATCTTAAAATTTAAAATGGTCTTTTATCAGGATAAAAATAACAATACTCTAAAAGGCAGGAACAAAATTCAACGGTAATCTGACAGCTTGCAGAAAAATAGCACAGAATGAAATTTAATAAAAACAAATTAGGTTTCTCCACCAGCGAAAGAGAGATCAAATGCACAGTTACAAGATAAATGGAATGAAATTTAATAAAAATAAGGTTCTTCACAAGCAAGAATGAGATCAAGTGCACAGTTACAGGATAAATGGTTTTGGTAATGTTACACTTGTAAAAAATCTTGGAATCGTAGCTGATCACAACCCAAATATAAGAAATGTTGACTCATGATAGCTGCTAAAAAAGGAAATGCAATTTCAGTCTACAACCAGGGCCGGATTTTCCTATAGGCTAACTAGGCTTCAGCCTAGGGCCTCAAGATCAAGAGGGGCCTACATTCAAATTGTTAGCAAAATTAAAATTACACTTTCACTATAGGTGAAAGGGCCTCATAAGTGGAATAGCCTAGGGCCTCTTTTCATCTAAATCCGGCCCTGTCTACAACCTAATCCCATATTATGGAAAGTAATAGTTCCATTATATCTTTAACAGACAAAAGATTAACAGAGTTGGAAGGGACCTTATAGGTCATTTAGTCCAACCCCACCCCATCCCACCCCACCCAAACAGGAGAACCTACACTATTTCTGACAAATGGCAGCCCAGTCTCTTCTTGAAAGCTTCCAGTGATGAAGCTCCCACAACTTCTGAAGGCAACTTCTGTTCCATGGGTTGATTGTTCTCACTGTCAGAAAATGTCTCCTTATTTCCAGGTTGAATCTTTCCTTGATCGGTTTCCATCCATTATTCCTTGTCTGGCCTTCAGGTGCCTTGGAAAATAGCTTGACCCCCTCCTCTCTGTGGCAGCCCCTCAAATATTGGAAGACTGGTCCTTCTCTTCACTAGATTCTTAGTTCATCTTCACATATTGTAATTCATCTGGTGATAGCAGGTCCAGTTTTGCCAAATTTATAAGAAAGAAACTGTACAGGTAGTCCTCGACCACAATTGAGCCCAACATTTCTGTTGCTCAGTGAGATGGTTAGTAAGTGAATTTTGTCCCATTTTATGATCTTCTTGTCACAGTTGTTAAGTGAATCACTGCAGTTCTTAAGTTAGTAATGCGGTCATTAAATGAATCTGGTTTCCCCACTGTCTTTGCTTCACAGAAGGTTGAAAGGGGGATTACATGACCCCGAGACACTGCAAATGTCATAAATATGAATCAGTTGCCAAGCATCTGAATTTTGGTCATTGGACCATGGAGATGCTGCAACAGTCATGCCACTTTTTTTCAGTGCTGGTGTTAACTTCAAATGGTCACTAAATGAACTGTTGTAAGTGGAGGAGTCCCTGTTTTAGAAAAAAAGGTTAGTGAGGTTATTGAGGAATACAGCATTACAGTATTTTGAGCTGGGATTCCCCAGGCAATCGTATTACGTGAATGAAACTTGTTTTCCTTTTTCTGATGAAATTCTAGATTTGGACTCACCAGTGGGGAAGATCATTCTACAACAAGATGTCCAACCTTGGCAGCTTTAACATCTGTAGACTTCAGCTCCCAGATCTGGAGCTTGGGAATTCTGGGAGTTGAAGTTCACAGGTCTTAAAGAGCTGGGGAATTCTGGGAGTTGAAGTCCACAGGTCTTAAAGAGCTGGGGAATTCTGGGAGTTGAAGTTCACAGGTCTTAAAGAGCTGGGGAATTGTGGGAGTTGAAGTCCACAGGTCTTAAAGAGCTGGGGAATTGTGGGAGTTGAAGTCCACAGGTCTTAAAGAGCTGGGGAATTGTGGGAGTTGAAGTCCACAGGTCTTAAAGAGCTGGGGAATTCTGGAAGTTGAAGTCCACAGGTCTTAAAGAGCTGGGGAATTCTGGGAGTTCCACAGGCCTTAAAGAACTGGGAATTCTGGGAGTTGAAGTCCACAGGTCTTTAAAAGCTGCCAAGGTTGGACACCCCTGATCTACAAGGTTTGTGGCATGGCTTGTGAAGCGTGACAAAGAGCAAAGACGGGTCCTTTTTCTACAGCAGTTGAACGGGCCCACTTTGCTAGCGAAACTGGACACCCGAAGTTATTGAGTTTGGTTCCCACACAAGCACATAACTCTTATCAGAGGTGGAGTTTGTTGCCTAGGTGACCCCATCAGACAAAGGCAGGACACCGGCTGCTACCGATCCCGCGGTTTTGCACCTCACCAGCTCTCTTTGGTGTTCAGTGCTTCCCAATGTGCCATGTACATAAAGAAGAGTGAAGCATGAACCTCAGGCACCCGTCAAAGTCCCCTTCTCCCCTTGGATGCACACAGCAAGGTCACTGCATGAGCCGGTTCCACATCAGAACTGGCACGAGAAGCGCTTATACTTGCAAAGTACGACAAAAAACCAGAATTTCGTCAGAGGCGCGTCAGAGGTAGGTGTCTCATTGCTGAGGACGGGCTGTGTGTGTTTGTGTGTGTGGTTTTTTTTTGTTTTTTTTTTTTTGCTTCACAATGTCTGACTTTGTTCAAACTTTGGGGATCCCCCCAGCTTCTAATTCAGAATGACTTCTCCGTGTGCTTTCTCATACACAATTATTTTATGGTGGAAAATCTGCTCTCTTCTTTAGCCAATTTGGCGGAAACAGGGCTGCTGTGGCATCGCTGAATTTTACAGGAGAGAATGCTGTGCTTATATTTACAACTTCAGGGCAATTGAACTGTTAGGCAGAGAGGTTCGGAGGGACAGGATAAAAACAGTTGTAATATTTTAGCAGATAAATATGTAGGGATTAGGATGTGATGAAAGCCTATACAACCTATAAGCAGCCACTTTGCAACCTGATACACAAATGCATGTGGATAGAATCAACAGGTGAAGTCACGATGTAAATGTATTTATTTATTTGAATCCCACTTTCATTATTTTTTTCACAAATAACTCAAGGCAATGAAGGTAGCCCACACACCTTCCTCCTCCTATTTTCCCACAACAACAACTCTGTGAGGTGAGTTGGGCTAAGAGAGAGTGAATGGCTCAAAGTCATCCAGCTGGCTTTCATGCCTAAAGCAGAACTAGAACTCACTGTCTCCTGATGATTGGTCAAGATGGATTTTAAAAAAAGAAGAAGAATGTAGCTTTCATGAGAGAGAAGGGCATTCCACAGGGGTGATTAAAACATCAAGATGGCGACCACAATGCCCGTAAAAATTGGATGGAGCTTCAATCTGCCTTCGTGAAAACAGGAGACCGTTTGCCTGAATTTAGCAGTTATAATTTGCTTCAACGTAATTTGTTGAACAGCAATAGCAATAGCACTCAGAATTGTATACCGCTTCCTAGTGCCTTGCAGTTTACAGCGGTTTACAGAGTCAGCATATTGCCCCCCAAAATTTGGGTCCTCGTTTTACCGACCTCGGAAGGATGGAAGGCTGAATCAACCTTGAGCCAGTGACAATCGAACTGTTGACAGTTGGCAGAATAAGCCTGCAATATTGCATTCTAACCACTGCATCTAACCAATAAGCCACAAGTCCCACCTAATTAGCTAAACTGACTTCAAACAACAACAGTAAGGATTAACACAGGGGTCCCCAAACTTGGCAGCTTTAAGACTTGTGGACTTCTACTCCCAGAATTCTCCAGCCAGCTGGCATAAAGCTATGCTGGCTGGAGAATTCTGGGAGTGGAAGTCCACAAGTCTTAAAGCTGCCAAGTTTGAAGACCTCTGGATTAACATCATGAAGGAAAACATTCTTTTTCCTCTGAAGGCCTTCCATGCTGAGATGTTAAGAGTTATCACCCAAAACAGCTGGAAAATGCCAGGTCTTGGAGACAGGGTCCCCTTATTCACCCTCTGAGCTTGACCAAATGGGGAAACAGACTCCCCACAAAGACAAGCTCAACGTTTCTCAATCTTGGCCACTTGTGGACTTCAACTCCCAGAATCCCTCACCTAGCCATGGGGAATGCCGGCTAGGGAATGCTGGCTGGGGCATTCTGAAAGTTCACACAGCCAATTTGCTCTAGTGTCAGGTTTCGAGGTTGTCTCAAATAAATTGCATTTCAAACAAAGTCTTTGAAGAAAACTCCCATTTATTAAGCACGACATTCTAAATCCGACTCCATCGTAGCCAACACTGACTTCCAGACCCAAAACCCTCCCTTTTTGTTCCCCATTCCCCTGCACTCATTGGCCATCTTCCAAGTCACTCTACCCCTAATCAACTGTTCCAGCTCAAAGGAATTTCCCCCCTCCCATCCCATCTCCTAGGGGATATTATCTCCAGGGAAAATAAGTAGGTGAAAAGTCACACGTCCCTTTCCAGACACCTCCGCTTCTCCTTCTTATGTCAGCACTAGAGTAAATGCAGCTTGAAGTGCTGACATCTAGTGTTTAAGGCACAGGCTAGAAACCAGGAGGCAACGAGTTCTACTAGTCCCACTTTAGGCATGAAAGGTGGCTGGGTGACTTTGGGCCAATCAGCAGGAGACAGTGAGTTCTAGTCCCGCCTTAAGCATGAAAACCGGTTGGGTGTCGTTGAGCCAATCGCCAAGAGAGGGTGAGTTCTAGTCCCGTCTTAGACATGAAAGCCAGCTTTGTGACTTTGGGTCACTCCCTCTTTCAGCCCACCCCACCCCACAGGGTTGTTGTTGTAGGGAAAATAGGAGGAGGAAGGAGTACGGCATGAGTTATTTCTAAAAATAATAAAGACGTTATATAAATAAATGAAATGGGAGATATGTGGTGGCTCAGTGGCTAAGATGCTAAGCTTGTTGATCGAAAGGTCGGTAGTTCAGCTGTTCGAATCCCTAGTGCCGCGTGACGGGGTGAGCTCCCGTTACTTGTCCCAGCTTCTGCCAACCTAGCAGTTCGAAAGCACATAAAAAAATGCAAGTAGAAAAATAGGGACCACCTTTGGTGGGAAGGTAACAGCGTTCCGTGCGCCTTTGGCGTTTAGTCATGCCGGTCACATGACCACGGAGACGTCTTTGGACAACGCTGGCTCTTCAGCTTTGAAACGGAGATGAGCACCGCCCCCTAGAGTCGGGAACGACTAGCACAATATGTGCGAGGGGAACCTTTACCTTTACCTTATAAATAAATACATTAAAAATGATGTATTTATTTACATAATATAATAATACAATATATTATGAATAAATAAATAAAATAAAGAAGGAAGTAGGGAGGGAGGGAGGGAGGGAGGGAAGGAAGGAAGGAAGGAAGGAAGGAAGGAAGGAAGGAAAGAAAGAAAGAAAGAAAGAAAGAAAGAAAGAAAGAAAGAAAGAAAGAAAGAAAGAAAGAAAGAAAGAAAGAAAGAAAAATAGATTAAAGCTGCCAGTGTATTCAAGCCTATTGAGCTAGGCTCGAATACACCTTGCAAGCCTAATTAGGCTTTCCTTTCCCTCCCCCTTATACTTATATACGTCAGGGAGGAAAAATCTTTTCCTGAGCCTTTCCCTGTTTCCTGGATCAAAAACATATTTTGACAGCTGTCCTTGTTGAAACAAAACCTCTGTACGGTTTCTCCTTTCTCATTCTTGGCCTTTAAGCCAAGCCCCTTGCAGTTCCACCTCCCAACACCAGAGGCCACTGTGGTTCCGCAGGCCGCTGGTGATCTGTCCAGTCTATTTCTTAGCCCACTGGTCCTTCTCAGGTGAGTTGCCAGGGGGCGGGGCAACCTGCAGCAGGTGGGACACACCTTGGGCCTCGGGGAGCAGGCTCTCCCCAGCGTCCCCCGTACCCTTGTGCTTTTGAGGCTGCCCAACCTCTGGCTGTGTTGAAGGGAGATGCTTTCAAGGTGGGGCAGCCCAGCCTCACCTGGATGCCATGGGTAGCCCAAGTCACCCCCCAGGATCGGAGACCGATTGAGCCCTTTGAAGGGGTTGGACCCCCACGGTGCCATCCAGGCCTGGCAGACTGCTCCAGCAGATGGGTGAAGCTTCCCAGGCACCCCAGCTGTCTTAGCAGGGGAAGCCCCAAAGGGCTCCTAACTGGGGTTTGATCCGACCGATTGCCCTCCGTAAGTCGGGATTTTGTACAAGATCCTTGTTTCCCTATTATTACGAATACACTTGAATTAGTGGAGCAAAACGAACCGAGCAAAATTCATATATCGCAGATGGTACGGTTTGTTTTTTATTTTTTAAAAAAAATTGATATCCATTACCAGGATGAGTACAAGGAGTTCATGAAGGAGAAATTATATCTAGGGAAAAGAGAGAAAAAAACAAAAACGAAGGTATAATTATATCCTTCAATGAATCCTTAGATCCTAAATTGATCCCTTCATCTAGATATTGCTCCATCTTCTCATTTTTAGAATAATAAGACCTTCTGAAGCAGGTGTGTCCAATCTACAGCCCATGGGGCACATTTGGCCCTGAACAGTAGTATGGCCCCATATGATCGTATAAAATAAATAAATATAGGAAGGAAGGAAGTTTGCTATTTATATAGTATAGTATAGTATAGTATAGTATAGTATAGTATAGTATAGTATAGTATAGTATAGTATAGTATAGTATAGTATAGTATGGTATGGTATATTTATTATATTATATTTATTATATATTTATATATACATCAACTATATTTTATATGCGGCCCAGTGCAGCCCAGGCAAGCCGAAAGGTTGGATAACCACTCTGATTGATGAAAAACACACAAATAAGGATATTCTTAACATCAGAATCAGTTTCTTTCCCTCTTAGTTCTCTTACCTAAGCTCTAAGCTCCTGTTATGAATAACTCAATGTCTCAGAGGCTTTGATTGATTCGCAAACAAGCCAGTGTCATTTTGGTTTAGCTGCATTTGGATCCCAGTTTACGAGGTTAACTTACGATTTGGTCTGTTGTGCGAAGCTAAAGAATTGAGCAGAATAAAAGTAAGCGTACCATGAGATTGAAATTGTGAGGTACAACAGCTGCCCAGAGCCTTATAGGGGAGAAGGATGACACAAACAAACAAACAAACAAACAAACAAACAAACAAACAAACAAACAAACAAACGAATCCGGAATCATTGCCAACCTTCCTTCTAGCACCCAACACCAAGACGATACCACCTCAAAACGGGTGCACTTATTTGTTGCTAATAGGTGATACCTTGAAAACTGACTTTCTGAAATTAGAAGCAGCCTTCAAATGAGTAGACTAACCTGTTCATACATCCAGATAGCAGCTAACCAGTTGGTCAAAATCTCAGCCATTTCTGCTATCTCTTTAGATATGAACTTCTGGGGTCACTTTTCCCCTCCTTAACCAACCCCATTCACCTCCTATTGTTCAATTGCCATTTTCAACTATTATTATTATTATTGTGGTCATTGTTGATTTATTTAAATTTATTATAGCCTCCACTCCCATAGATTCTGGGCGCTTAACAAATACAATGAAAAAACTGTCATTTCTTTCTTGTTTCTTATCTTCCGGCTTTTATAAGTAGGAAGGATATGTACAGGTAGTCCTCGATTTACGACTACAACGGAGCCCAACATTTCTGTTGCTAAGCGAGACCGTGGTTAAATGAATCTGTCCCATTTTACGACCTTTCTTGCCTCAGTTGTAAAGTGAATCACTACAGTTATTTAATTAATGACACAGTCCTTAAGTGCATCTGGCTTCCCCATCGACTTTGCTGATCAGAAGGTCGCAAAAGGGAATCACATGATTCTGGGACACTGCAACCGTCATAAATATGAGTCAGTTGCCAAGCTTCTGAATTTTGATCACGTGACCAGGAGGGTGGGGCAACGGTCGTAAGTGTGCAAACTGATCATAAGTCAATTTTTTTCAGTGC
The DNA here is from genome assembly GCF_029215685.1 of Pituophis catenifer annectens. Classification (NCBI taxonomy): domain Eukaryota; kingdom Metazoa; phylum Chordata; class Lepidosauria; order Squamata; family Colubridae; genus Pituophis; species Pituophis catenifer. Next base: position 76,277,829 of record NW_027256888.1, read on the forward strand.
CATTGTAACTTGGAATGGTCACTAAATGAACTGTCGTAAGTCAAGCACTAACTAACCCTAGGCAATGATGTGAATATTCATATATATAAGCGAGCATAAGCTAGGAAAAGACAGCCAACACAGAGCCTTTCTATTGCAAGCTGCCGTATTAATGATTAAAAGATTGCTTGAAAGTTTAATGGTTAATGATTGTTCTGCTATAACACAGAGATGCTTAAAAGTGTAAGGAATTCTTGTAAATTTCCAGTGATGCCTCTGGATTACAGGCATACCTCATTTTATCATGCCAATTTGCTTCACTGTGCTTCAGAGAGCAAAAAGATTGCAACTCGCTGAAAACTCAGATGACGATTAGCTTTTTTTTAGCAGTATTATTTAATTAAGGCATTTACATTGTCTTTTTAGGAGTGGTGCAGTGGCTTAGAGGTGGAGCTCTCACCCTCATAATCAGGAGGCTGTGAGTTCGATCCTAGGTAGAGGCGGATATTTCTCTCTCTAGGCACACTGAGAATATATCTGCTGAACAAGACTCTGGATTGGTGACAGGAAGGGCATCCGGCTATTAAAACACTCTGCTAGCTCCATTCAGTTGCCCAGATTCCATCTTGCAAGGGATTATGGGGTCGTTAAATGAAAATGATTGACATTGTCTTTTTAGATAGCACACTTAATTGCCGTGGTGGTGCAGTGGTTAGAATGCAGGACTCTGCCCACTGTCAGGAGTTCGATCCTGATGGGACTCGAGGTTGACTCAGCTGTCCCATCCTTCTGAGGTCAGTAAAGTGAGGAGCCAGATTGTCGGGGACAAAATGCTGATTTTGTAAACCGCCCAGAGAGTGCTCTAAAGCACCATGGAGGGATTTATAAGTCTTAAGTGCTATTGCTATTGCTAATTAATTGGAGCCTAGGGTAAACATAACTTTTATATGCACTGGGAAGCTCCAACATTTTTTTGTGGTTCACATTGTTACAATATTCGCTTTATTTTGGGGATCTGGACCTGAATATTGTAAACCGCCTTGAGATGAGATGGGTGGCAAATAAATTTAATGAATAAACAAATAACCCCCCATATCTCTGAGATTTACCTGTAGTCCCTGGGATTCATCTCTGTGATAAATCTTCTAGGTTGCTCCCAGGACTTGATAGCATTGCTTTTAAAAGTAAAAAAAAAAAAAAGCCTCTGACGATCGCGCTGCTCAGCTGGGATCGTCAGAGGCTTTTTTTTAACTTTTTAAAAGCATTTCTTCAGCTGAAGAGGTTGTAAAAAAATGTTTTTAAAAGGCTCTGACGATCCCAGCTGAATTGCCTGAAATGCTTTTAAAAGTAAAAAAAAAAGCCCCTGATGATCGCGCGGCTCAGCTGGGCATGGTGTGTGTGTGTGTGTGTGTGTCAGGGATTTTTGCTACCGGTTCTCCGAACCACCCGTCACCATCACTACCGGATCGGGCAATCCAGTCCGAACCGGAAGCATTTCACCCCTGGTTGTAAGTTGAGGACTATTGTGTGTATTTATGCAATTGGAAAATTCAGATCCATCTTATATAAGCGTACGATTGAACCAAATGACTTTATATTTACGAGGTTACCTTAGATCAGGTCAGATCTGCTCGTGGTTTAAAATAACTTAGAAGATCTTTTCATATGCAGTTATTCTGGTTCTGGCAAAAATTAATGTTTAGAGATGTTAATTATATAATACAACCATTTTCTCCCTCTGCAAATTAGAATGTATGATTTAGGAGCCCCTAAGAACTTCATTGCAGTCATTTCACCCCTGCTGCTGCGGCTTCCTGTCACTCAAAATATGCATCACAACCGCCAATATGCGACACCTGCCAGCATACGATTTATTGAGCTTTTCAACCCCCGGTAGGCCAACCATGGATAAATCCAAGAAAAGAAAAGTTTCAGAAGAAAACAGAATGCTTAACTCAACTACATATGCTAGTTTTATGGCCGCTCAAGAAATAGTCAGGCATTTCTCCGAACTACTCAAAATTTCCGCTACCGGTTCTCCAGAACTGGTCAGAACCTGCTGAAACCCACCTCTGCTATGTATGGAAAATGCCAAGTCTGTAATCATTTGGAACCATGCAAATGATTGGCAGAAATACAGGGACTGTGCTAAATTCTGGTACCTGTGTTTTTGTTGTCTGTATATCTCTATATTTTAGATTATAGTGGGACTTGAGTGATTGAACATCTCTCTATGTCTTTAAAAACTCAACCTTCCTGGAGAAAGAAATTCTCTGGTTCAATCCCTCTCAACCGTGACAACTTTAAGAGGTGTGGACTTCAACTCCCAGAATTCTTCAGCAAGCATGGCCAGCTGGAGAATTCTGGGAGTTGAAGTCCATAGGTCTTAAAGTTGCCAAGATTAGAGGCCCCTTGGTTTAGTCTGTATACTTCCATTTGCACCCCAGCAGGAACAAAAAACCCAATTATAATTAAGTCAAGTTAAATTTTTGTGTCAGATCTTAGTTCCTGGGGGATAGAGTTAGGGTTAGGCTTCTTCTGGGAAGCCCTTGTCTATTTCCTTATACAGGTAATCCTCGACTTACGACCACAATTGAGCCCAACATTTATGTTGCTAAGTGAGACATTAGTTAATAGCAATAGCATTTAGACTTATACACCGCTTCATAGTCTCTAAGCGGTTTTACAGAGTCAGCATATTGCCCCCAACAATCTAATATACCGTGAACGACAAGTATTGTAATGTCTTTTTACTGACATGATTTGTCAAAACATTTATGAACTTGATTTGTAATGTTGCAATAAAATAATTGTTATTTTTTGCAGGTTTTAGAAGAATGAGTAAGAATATTAATGAGCTAAGGTAGTACCCGCTTTTATACTATTACAGACATTTCAATTGGGATATTATTATAATAATAAAATATTTTCTCTGAATAAGTGTTATTAGCATTTCTCTGAACCATACAAAACCTCTGCACATGTTTTAAGCGTTAAAGGCATTGATGCTTTTCACTTTCACTTTACCTTTAGGAAATGTGTTACCAATATAGTAGGGCTGTGCCCATTTTGGAAATTATTCAGAAGGATTCATTCAGAATTGGAATTTGCATGAACATAGCACCTCTCTGTTGATGATTAAAGCAGCCACATTCATTCTTAGATTTTTTTTTAAAAAAAGATGTAGTTGCTTTAATAAGCCAAACCATTAAAGCACCTGTGTCTTTAACACAAAACAGTCACAACTCTTTTTTCCAGTCTTATGTAGAAGTTTGGGGGGAAAAGACACAGTTGCTTTAATAAGGAGCAAAGAGGTGCTGTGCCAGTATAACTTAAATCAATTCTGAAGAATGCACAGTGCTAGAATCCAGTACCAATTCCATTTACGATCTACCATTTAATTGTTCAGGCAAGCCTTACAGAAAAAAACACAAGAAACCTTGAAGCTCCAGGAAGAAGCAGCCAAATTATCTTCAGAATCCACTGCACGTCGAGAAGGAAGGTCCTCTCCTTCCAGTATCATAGGTATGTTTAATTAGCACGTATGCAAATCATACTTGGCCTGTTTTTTTCTGCAGGTGGACCTAAAATATTATCAGATTTCCTGTGGCCAAAACCTGGCTCACCTAAAGCAACCCAATCGTTTTGAAGGTACAACCTTATTTTATCTGCATGCATAGAGTATATACTGGATTGCTAGCAAAGTTTTGGTATTTTGCTGAGCAGTCCTGAGCCATAGCAGAACCAGAGCTTATACAGGTAGTCCTCAATTTATGATCACAATTGAGCCCAGATTTGATGTTGCCAAGCAAGAAATTTGTTAAGTGAGTTTTGCCCAGGGGTGAAATCCAAATCCAAATCCAACCAGTTCTGTGGGCGTGGCTTGGTGGGCGTGGCTTCAGTGGTGGGTTTTAAATTTTTTTACTACCGGTTCTGTGGGTGTGGCTTGGTGGGCGTGGTAGGAGAAGGGTACTGTAAAATCTCCATTCCCACCCCGCTCCAGGGGAAGGATACTGTAAAATATCCATTCCCACCCCACTCCAGGGGAAGGATACTGCAAAATTCCCATTTCCCCCCGATCAGCTGGGACTCAGGAGGCAGAGAATAGATGGGGGTGGGGCAAGTCAGAGGTGGCATTTACCGGTTCTCTGAACTACTCAAAATTTCCGCTACCGGTTCTCCAGAACTGGTCAGAACCTGCTGAAACCCACCTCTGCATGGCTTGGTGGGCGTGGCAGGGGAAGGGTATTTCAAAATCTCCATTCCCACCCCACTCTGGGGCCAGCCAGAGGTGGTATTTGCCGGTTCTCCAAACTGCTCAAAGTTTCCCTTACTGGTTCTCCAGAACCTGTCAGAACCTGCTGGATTTATGAAAGTTGTTAAGTGAATGGCTGCACTTGTTAAATTAATGACGCACGGATGCACAGCGGAGCTTAACTGGGGGGCCGGCTCGCGGGCCATCAGAGAGGGCGCTGCGTGCCATCTCTGGCACACGCGCCATAGGTTGGCATTACAGCCCTATCTTATCAGGTGTCATGGTTGTGACTACCAATTGGAGAAGTCAGCAAATCACTTTTATTTATTTATTTATTTATTTATTTATTTTTAATTTGATTTATATGCCGCCCTTCTCCAGAGACTCAGGGTGGCTTACAGTGCATTAAGCAATAGCCTTCATCCTTTTGTATATTTTATACAAAGTCAGCTTATTGCCCCCACAAACTGGGTCCTCATTTCACCTACCTTAGAAAGGCTGGAAGGCTGAGTCAACCTTGAGCCTTGGAGAGATTTGAACCAGCAGAAATTGCAGGCAGCTGTGTTAATAACAGGGTGCATTAAACCACTGTACTATCAAGGCTCTTTTCATTTCTTCATTAAATTTATATGCTGCCTATCTGACCGTTGGAGCGACTCTGTGTGGCATACAGAATAATAATTAAGAAGATAAAATATAAAATCAGCTAATGAGAATTTAACAGAGGTTTGCATTTCCCCCCCCCACCATTATATTATTCTGTGTTTTCTTCAATTGCTGTCAAATTCTTGGTCCATCTGTGTGTTTTAGGGGTCCCCACGATGGCCAGCCCAAAACCATCGTCAAGTTCAACCAAGCACAGCAGTACGGTCCTAGACAGCACCTCATACAATTTTCCTAGTTCACACAGTAGTCCTCCAAAGACCCTTTCTTCCAGATATGAATCGGAGAGCGGGAGTCCCAAAAAATCAGTAATCTTTTCTGGAAAAGAGCAGGTGGAGACCATCCTGGAAGAATATGCAGAGCAAGTGAGGGATTTGCAGAAGAAGCTAAGTGAAGTAAGTATCAAGTTTGTCCTGAATTTTATTTCATTTTTAAAATTTTATTTGTTTATTAAATTCATAAGGCTGCCCATCTAGCTCTTTTGGGGCGACTCTGTACAGTTACCTGCACGGGTAGTCCTCGATTTACAACCATTCGTTTAGCGACCGTTTGAAGTTACAGTGGCACTGAAAAGCATGGCACTTAAGACCTGTTTTCACACTTACGACGGTCGCAACATCCTCAAGGGTCCTGTGATCAAAATTCGGACGCTTGACAACTGACATGTATTTATGATGGTTGCAGTGTCGTGGGGTCATGTGATTTCCCTTTGTGACCTCTTGTGACAAGCAAAGTCATTGGGGAAGCCAGATTCACTTAGCAACCGTGTTACTAACGTCAGTGATTCACTTAACTGCGGCAAGGAAGGTTGTAAAATGGGGCAAAATTAACTTAACCACCATCTTGCTTTTTAGGGATAGAAATTTTGGGCTCAGTTGTGGTCACAGGTCGAGGACTACCTGTACCTGAATATTCTCAGGCAACTAGAGAGAACAGATGTTACTGTCCAGGCTGGGACGTTTATATAGAAATAGCACTTAGACTTATATACCGCTTCATAGTGCTTTAAGCAGTTTACAGAGTCAGCCTATTGCCCCCAACAATCTGGGTCCTCATTTTACCCACCTCGGAAGGATTGAAGGCTAAATCAACTTTGAGCCAGTGAGATTCAATCTGCCAAACTGCAGCTAACAGTCAGCTGAAGTAGCCTGCAGTACTGCACTCTAACCACTGCATCACCTCAGGGTGCAGGTGTCAGGTTTCGAGGTCGTCTCAAATAAATTGCATTTCAAACAAAGTCTTTGAAGTAAAACTCCCATTTATTAAGCACGACATTCTGAACCCAACTCCAATTGCAGCCAACACTGACTTCCAGACCCAAAACCCTCCCTTTCCGTTCCCCTGCACTCATTGGCCATCTTCCCAGTCACTCTACCCCTAATCTACAGCTACAGCTCAAAGGAATTTCCCCCCTCCCATCCCATCTCCTAGGGGATATTATCTCCAGGGAAAATAAGTAGGTGAAAAGTCAAACGTCCCTTTCCAGATGCCTCCGCTTCTTCTTCTTATGTCAGCACTAGAGTAAATGCAGCTTGAAGTGCTGACAGCAGGGTTCCAAGGAACACCCCTAACAAAATAAAGCTTTGAGGCCTGAGGTTCCTTAAAGTTCCAATTTATTAGAGATGTCATGTTGGCACATCTAAAAAAACCCGAATCTGAAAGCTTCCAGGTTTTCCACACTCAGCTGACAGTTTACAGCCGTGCCCCACACCCACAAGTTCGTCACATTGTCCAATCAACTCTTCACACTCTACTGGATACAATCTTCAGGCAGTCTCCATCAGACGCAGGCAAAAGTCCTTGAATACCGAATGTTGTTATGACTAACTTTCTACCGCTCCAGCAACAACCCCCTCCCAACTTCCCCAGCCAAAATATGTGGCAGTTAAGAAGCAAAAAAGAAAATTGTCTTCCACAACTGACAGAACTGCAGCTAGCAGTCAGCTGAAGTAGCCCGCAGTACTTCACTCTAACCACTGCGCCACCTCGATATGTTATAAAAAGGTGGGGAAACACCAGGAAAAACAGAAAAGTCACTGCCGTTTAACATCTGGGCCAAGAAAAGCTGAATTCTGCTGCATATAAATTAGGCCATACTATGTTTAATCTGCCTTCTTTATTTCGCTTCTGCTATTGTGGGGAGAAACTGCAACTCGAAGATGGATAGCTTTGCAGTCTGCCAATTAAAACAAAAAGTATATTTCCTCTTTAATAGATTTTTTTTTTTGGTGGTTAGAAAAAAAAACGTAAGTATAAAAACGGTCATGTCAGCTGCCACTTTATGTTTGCCTGTGCTTGGTTGCCATGTAGTGACAGACTGCCATGAAACGTGGGGAAGGAAAAGAAGTGGGGAATGCTTGGGGAAATGAAAGTAAGGGCTGTATCTTCTCAAGATGTTGCCTCAAGGCAGTGGTGGGTTGCCCCCGGTTTGGACCGGTTCGTAAGAACCGGTAGTAAAACTGGCAGGAGGCTCCGCCCACTGACCCTGGACGTCATCAGAAGTGATCTGCACTGACCATTATGAAAATATCTTGCCGGGACCTGATTGATGATACGGGGGTGGGCAATGAGAGGTAATTAAGGGAGGGGAAAGTAGAATTTAGGGATTTGGCTGCACAATTCTCAGTTTTGACTTTGCAATATTGCAATACACATGATCTCTAATACATTATACCTTTCTCATGAAATGGAGCCAAGAATCATTTCTATTTAGAGATTTACTTATTTTTCATAGTATAAGATGCTCTGGAGTATAAGATGCACATTAGTTTTTGGCGAGGAAAACAAGAAAAAAAAAATTCTGCCTCTGCCGACCAGCATCCATCAGTATTCATCTGGCTAACGTCCTTGCAGCAAACAGCAAACAGCCTGGTTAGCTTCAGCATGTTATCGCAGCCTGATTCAGCACGAGCAGCTGATTGGCGGTTGGATCGGCCTTCTGGAATACCGCCAATCAGCTGTTCAAGGCTGTGGGGATCGCCACAGCCCATCGCCATCTCACCGTGTCACATTTTTGGCCTCCTCGCATTGCATTTTTAGCCTCTGCATGCTCCATTTTAGACCTGTTCCAGGCTGCCAAGATCACCACAGCACATCGCCACAGACTGCTGCCTCCGTGCGTCGCATTTTTGGCCCATTCCAAGTGGCTGGGATTTCCCCCGCCACCACTGCCGATCCCCGCCACCTGGAATGGGCCAAAAACATGATGCGCAGAGGCCAAAAATGGGGCATGAGGAGGCCGAAAACACGAAGTGCGGAGGCAGCAATTGGCAGCAAAGTGCTGTGGCGATCCCAGCAGCCTGGAACGGGTCTAAAACGGGGCATGCGGAGACTGAAAACAGCCAAAGGGTGGGGGCCAGCGGGTGGGCGGGGCTTCAGCAACATTTGCTGTATAAGACGCACAGACATTTCCACCTACATTTGTGGGGGGAGAGTATATCTTATACGATGAAAAATATGGTAAGTAGTGGCAGGTCTGACAGGTCATGTCACTTATTTCAGTGCCATTGTAACTTCAGTCACTAAACAAATGGTTGTAAGTCGAGGACTACCTGTAGCAGGAAAGCTCCAAGTGAATTTGTTTCCTAAGGAATGCTTTCTTTCCATTGCTGTGTTCCAGAAAATCTCTCCCCTGCTTCTGTCTCTGCGGTTTGCCCCATTCCCCCAGCATTTATTTAATTGCCTCATTTCATCTCCTGTAGAACACAGAACAACACGAGCAACAGAAATTCGCTTTACGGCAATCAATTATTGAGCTGCAGACGAGTCTGGAAAACGCAATGAGAGAGAAAGAATCCCTTAGTGAATTAAGGTGAGTCCCCTCATAGCCTGAACCGAACAGAGTCACCAATCCTAGGTCCATTTTTTTTTTTTAAAAAATGATTTATATGCCGCCCTTCTCCGGAGACTCAGGGCAGCTTACAATGTGCTCAGCAATAGCCTTCATCCTTTTGTATATTTAAACAAAGTCAGCTTATTGCCCCCACAACTGGGTCCTCAATTTACCTACCTTAGAAAGGATGGAAGGCTGAGTCAACCTTGAGCCTGGCAAGTTCGCCATTTTTCTTGGCGATTACTTTTTTCTGGGTTGGCTCCAAAATGATTTAAGCGGGAAATGATTTCAAAGGCAGCTGAGTCTTTCTTTCTAACTCACTGTCAACTGTCCAGTTGGCGAATCCAGAAAAAGAAACTCCTGGGACATTATTTTACCAAGAATACAAACTTTACTGAACAAATCACGTTAGCACAGAAGGAGCAAAACCAGCTCTGGGTTTCCCATGCAAAAGCAAGCATACCATTCATTCCCCCTTTTCCCCACAGATCACCCATAGTCCATTACATCCACCAATCCCATCAGTTCATTTTGTTATGGGAACCAGCTGGCCATGCTGGGACATCTGCTCGGGCTGTCTTTGAGGGGGCACCAATGTCTTATGGGAACCAGGGTTGGAATTCAGCTGGTTTGGACTGGTTCTGCCAAATCGGTAGTTGCAAGGACTGGTTGACCCCGACCACCCTGCCCCTCCCCTCCCAGGAGTCTCCACACAGCCCGTTTTAGATGCCAGGTAAATGCAGGGCCTGCGCGGAGGCTCTGGGAGGGCGAAAACAGGCCTACCAGAACTCCAGAAACGGGCCCGTTTCCAGCCTTCTGACAGCCTCCGGAGCCTGGGGGAGGCTGTTTTCGCCCTCCTGGAGGCTTGAGCGAAGTCTCCGGAGCCTGAGGAGGGCAAAAAATGGGCCTACCGGAAGTACCGGAAGTCTGGAAACGGGCCTGTTTCTGGCCTCCAGAAGGGGGAGGCCATTTTTGCCCTCCTGGAGGCTTGAGGAAAGCCGCCGGAGCCCCTGGTCCTTCTTTTCATTCAACTAGACATACCCAGGGGTGGGATTCAGCCAGTTTGGACCAGTTCGGGTGAACCAGATGCTAATTTTACATCTGGTTCACCGAACCGGTAGTTGCAAGGACTGGCTGATCCCAGCCACCCTGCCCCTCCCCTCCCAGGAGTCTCCACGCAGCCCATTTTGGATGCCAGGTAAGTGCAGCGCCCGTGCGGAGGCTCTGGGAGGGTGAAAAATGGGCCTACCGGAACTCCAGAAATAGGCCCGTTTCTAGCCTCCGGAGGGCCTCCGGAGCCTGGGGGAGTCTGTTTTCGAACTCCTGGAGGCTCGCAAGAAGCCTCCAGAGCCTGGGGAGGGCAAAAAACGGGCCTCCCAGAAGTTCTGGAAATGGGCCTGTTTCTGGCCTCAGAGGGCCTCCGGAGGGCCTCCGGAGCCTGGGGAAGGCATTTTTTTCCCTCCCGGAGGCTTGAGGAAAGCCTCCAGAGCTACCCGCCATGGTGCAGGAGGTTGAGTAGGCCACGCCCACTATGGCCACGCCCACCCAGCAATCGGGCAGAGAACCGGTTGCTAAAGTTTTTGAATCCTACCCCTGGACATACCCAATTCCTTCCAACGTTCTTTGTATGTTTTAACCTCCAGCCCCTCTAATCATCTTCGTTTCTCTTCTCTTTTTTTGGGGGGGGGGTTGGGTTCTTCCTTTCCCGATCAATAGACGAAAGGAATCTCACTCGCAAGAAGGTCACAATAGCAGGCTGAGAGCCACGGTGGATGAGTTGAAGACGGCCAGCCTGCTTCAGGAGGAAATGCTGAAGGAATCCAGTAGCCAGATTGACTATTTGAAAAAGTTGGTCCAGGGCCATGAAGACGTATTCGAACAGCTCCGCGGTCTTCTCCTGCACTACGAAGGGGGTCCAGACCAGAAGTCCTATGGATATGAAAGCATTGCCAGCGTCCGCGTATCCTACCTGCCCACTGCTTTCGCCAGGATTCTCCAGGACTTCGAAGCAGAGGTGTTGCGTTTGAAATCCAAGTTTGTCCCAGTACGTGATTTTTCCTCTTAAGTTGCTTATCTTCACCCCAAATTTGGAAACGTACAGGCAGTCCTCGACTTAACGACCGCAACGGATCCCAACATTATTGTTGCTGTGCGAAACAGTTGTTAAGTGAATTTGTCCCATTTTATGACCGTTGTTGCTGGGAAACTGCTCTCAGCTTATGGCCACGATTGAGCCCAACATTTCTGCTCCTAAGCGAGACAGTTGTTAAGTGAATTTTGCCCTGTTTGCCACTTGCAGTTGTTAAGTTAGGAACCACGGTTGTTAAATGAATCTGGTTTATCCCATTGACTTTGCTTGTCAGAAGGTCGCAAAAGGGGACCAGATAACCTTGTGACGCTACAACGGTCTTAAATATGAGTCAGTTTCCAAGCATCTGAATTTTGATCACATCACCATAGGGATGCCGCAATAGTCATAAGTGTGAAAAATGGTCCTAAGTCACTTTTTTCAGTGCCGTTGTAACTTCGAACAGTCACTAAATGAACTGTTGTAAACCGAGGACCACGTGTAGTCAGAGAAAACAGGAGTAAGGGACTGTTTTATGCTATCTTATGGAAATGTAGATGGAATTCCTTAAAAACATGTTATCAGACCTGGCAGTAGGATGAAGTAAATATTGATTAAAGATTATCGTCAATGTAAGTGTAAAAATAGATACTCAGCAAACTTGAGGCTATTCCTTTTATTTGTCTTAGCACCATGTTTTAGAAATGGCCACAGTGCTCTGACTACTGAGGAAACTTCTTTGTTGTTTGCACTATATAGTTCCTTGCATTAGAATAATTTTTAATTAACCATAATTTGTGACATTTTATCAGCTGGAAGACCAAATAGATATGATGCAAAGAGAATCACAGTCGAAAACCGAAATTTTGCTTCAGCAACATCAGGACAGGTACGCCGTTTCCGGTTCCTTCATTTTAAACATTATTTTAGATTATTTTCATGTCACTCATCAAGAAAGTTCCCACAGCAGATTACAGATAGTCCTTGACTTACAACCACAATGGGGTGCAGAAGTTCCATTTCCAAGAAAGTGATTAAGTTATTAAATGCGCTGTGTGTCATGCCCCCGTCGGAGTCTGAATCTGAGATGGAAGACGGACAGCTGACAGAGAGCGGGAGAGTTGGCTCCGTTGGCTGTGGAGGAAACTGGAGAAGGTCAAAGCCAGGCTGGGCAGAGCAGAGGAGAGGTAGAACAAGGGAGAGGGGGTTCAGATGAAGACCAAGGCCCACCCCCACCTCATCCTAGGGCATGCAGGGAAGAATGCAAAAGAGAGCAACTTGGGTTGCGTGGCTTACGAGGAAGGAAAGGGCCCTGATTCCCTTCACAAGGCACACCTGGGGATGGAGTTTAAAGGAGGGGCAGTTGGGAGGGGCGTTTGTCGGGAAGAAATGCTGAATTCATCTAGTGTCGAGAGTTGTGGCCTGCATTCCTGGCATTCCTCCTGACTGTTTGAATTAGTGCCGTGCTTCTGTGTGCTTATCTTGTCTTGCTGGAATTATTACCGTGAATTCTTTGCTTTTGGGACTCCTTATCTTGCCTTGCTGGAGTGATTGACTTGCAGTCATTCTGCTTACAGCATTTGGACTGGAGTATCTGCAGCCAGAAGCTGCTGCAGGTTTGTGGGAGAGCTTTTCTCCAGGCAGGAGTGTAAACGGGACGTTGGGGGCAAAGTTGGTGCCAATAAAGGAACTCATAACAGTTCTCTGGCTGTGTTGCCTTTGTGCCATGCCCCAGGTCATCACACTGTGCCTGATTTTGTAATCTTTTTTCCCCATGGTTGTTAAGTGAATCACTGCAGTTGGCCCCACTGTCATTAAGCAAACTTAACCTCCTCCATTGACTCTGCTTGTCAGAAGCTGGATGGGAAGGTCACAAAAAGGGATCACGTGACCCTGGGACAGTGCAGCTGTCATAAATACGTGCCAGTTGCCGAGCGTCCAAATTTTGATTATATGACCGTGGGGGTGCTGCCATGGTCATAAGTGCAAGGACTGATCATTCATCCCTTTTTTCAATGCCGTTGTAACTTCAAAGGGTCACTAAAGGAACGGTTGTAAGTTGAGAACCTGTATTAGGAGAAACAAAATGTTTCACACACACAGAGAGAGAGAAATGAAATCTGATGCAGTAGGTCAAAGCAGACTAAAACAAAAAAAGTTAAAGCTTTACAAAACAGAGAAAAACAGAAACACAGAAAGTTGATTTATGGCTAGAAGAGGTTTTAATCCATTGTTAACAAAAGCAGCATGAAATTTAAAATGTTTTTTTAAAAAAAAAAATTGTTGGTGGGAGGATCATTAGAAAAAAACCTGAAGGAACGGGTCTTGAAAAAGTTCAGCACTGCTCCTGAGAAAGGTCTCATAGAAGCCAATCTAACCCCCATAAAAAATGAAGAAGTTCATCGAAAATAAAGGGGTATCAGTGGAAGTGTGTCGTAAAAGATGCTCAGTTCCTAGGTTGCTTAATAAAATTAAGAACCAGAGGTTTCCCTAAAAATACTGCTTCCGAATAATTATTCTAGTGAAGGCACGTACATCAGCCATTCATTGTTACAAGAGAAAAGAAGAAGGAAGAGTTTAGAACAGTGATGGCGAAACTTTTCGGCACCAAGTGTGTAAACCAGAACGTACGTGCATCAGTGATGGGTTGCTACCGGTTCTCCCCAGTTTGGGAGAGCCGGTAGCGGAAATCTTGATGTGAGAGCAAACCGGTTCGCTCCAACCATCAGCTGGGCCCACCCCCGCGATATACTTACCTGTATTCCTTCATTTTTAGCCCAGCTGTAAGGCACAGCAGAGCGGATTGCCATGCCTCAGCTGTACTGAAATTCAACACGTTTGCGCGAAGCCGATCGCACGCAAAGCCACCACTGGCGTGCATGCATGTGCATGTGTGTGTGCCGGAGCGCCAGAATCTCAGCTGGCTGGGATTTATGCACGTCAGCCAGCTGGTTTTCGCACATGCCAGAGCACCAGAAACTCGAAGACCAGCTGGCTGGCGCACACATGACTTTTTTGACCATTTTGGGGGGCATTTTCAGGCCGTTTTCCAATGCTCCGGCACCTATAAAGACCAACTGGCTGGCGAGCATGTACGTGCTGGAAACCAGAAGAGCAGCTGGTGACGGTGCGCGTGCCCACAGAGAGGGCTCCGCGTGCAACCTCTGGCATGCGTGCCATAGGTTCGCAATCATGAGTTTAGAACCGTGATGGCGAACCAATGGCACAAGTGCCACAGGTGGCACGCAGAGCCCTCTCTGCAGGCATGCCAGCTGTCACCCCATCCCAGTTCCACCACCTTCCGCCGGCCAGTTGGTCTTTAGGTCTCTGCCACGCATGCATGTGGGGGGCACATGCGGGGGGTGCAGGTTGATGCAGGAGGCTTGCCAGGCCCAAATCAGGGCACAGGCCCCCCCTTTTTGGGCCTGGAAAGCCTCCTGCACCAACCTGGAAGCCAAAACGGGGTGCAAGGGATGGGGCACATGTGCGGGGGGCGCATGCATGGCCCTCCCCCACATGCGTAAGGGACATACGTATATGCGGGGGGCGGGGCACATGCTTGATGAGAGGTAATTGGCACATTAGACCACGGATGCCTTATCGCTATTCCTTTATTGTGTGTGTGTGTTTTTTTTTTTAATAACAGTGTTGAGAGGCTGATCGGTGAACATGAGCAGGATCTGGAAGTATTGAGGGAGGCAGCGAAGGCTTCCCACAGCCACGCCAACAATATTCAAAGCCAGATGGAAATCATTCAGTACGTAATACTCTTCTGAAGGGCGTCCCAGCAAATGTTCCCGAGTAAAGTTTCATGAAACTCGGCCACTTTAAGACCTGTGGACTTCAACTCCCAGAATTCCCCAGACAGCACATCTAAAGCAAATGCCCCAAAGCAGGGGTGGGCTTCAAAAATTTTAGCAAGCGGTTCTCTGCCCAGTTGATGGGTGGGCGTGGCCAGGGTGGAAGTGGCCTAGTCGGCATCCTGCACCACGGCGTGGGGTGGTGCGTTTTTGCCCTCCCCGGTCTCTGGAGGCTTTCCTCAAGCCTCTGGGAGGACAAAAACAGTCTCCCCAGGCTCCAGAGGCCCTCTGGAGGCCAGAAACGGGCCCAGCCCTCCTGAACTTCCGGTAGACCCATTTTTCGCCCTCCCCGAGCCTCCGCGCGCACCCTGCAGTTACCTGCATCCAAAACAGGCCACTTGGGACTC
This sequence comes from Pituophis catenifer annectens, assembly GCF_029215685.1. NCBI lineage: Eukaryota > Metazoa > Chordata > Lepidosauria > Squamata > Colubridae > Pituophis > Pituophis catenifer. The sequence continues at coordinate 76,292,833 of NW_027256888.1, forward strand.
CTGGGAGGGGCAGGGTGGGGTGGGTGGGGCAGGGCCAGCCAGGATTGGGATTTGGGGGTTTTCCGAACTGCACAGAGTCTTAGCTAGGGGTTCTCCCGAACCCCCAGCGGCCCACCCCTGCCTCAAAGGTGCTTTTTCCAAAAGGCAACTGGACTTTCTTGTTGGTTTTTTTTTTTCCATTTGAAAACGTTTTTGCTTCTCATCCAAGAAGCACCTTCAAACATTTTTTCAAAGGCCAAAAAAACCGCAAGAAACTCTAGTTGTCTTTTTGGGGAAAGCACCTTCGGGATAACCGTGACCTGGATGATTGACAATCTCCATAGACATCAGCTGACACCCACTACTGCAACGCTCTCTACATGGGGTTCCCCTTCAGGAGCACCCGGAGGCTCCAACTGGCGCAGAGTGCGGCCGCGCGGGTGGTTATGGGAGCAACATGGTGCTCCCATGTAATACCTCTCCTGCGCGAGCTGCACTGGCTCCCGGTGGTCTTCCGGGTGCGCTTCAAGGTTTTGGTTACCACCTTTAGAGCGCTCAATGGCTTAGGGCCTGGTTATTTACGGGACCGCCTGCTGCCGCAAACGGCCTCCCACCAGCTGGTACGCTCTCACAGAGAGGGACTCCTCCGGGTACCGTCGGCCAAACAATGTCGGCTGGCGGCCCCCAGGGGGAGAGCCTTCTCTGTGGGGGCACCTACTATCTGGAATGAGCTCCCCCCGGAGATACAGAGGATCCCGGATCTACGCACCTTCCGCCGCGCTTTTAAGACCTTTTTATTTCACCAGGCGGGCCTGGCCTAACCTTTCCCATTCTTTTTTAATGTAAATTTTAATGTAAATTTTAATTTGTTCTTAACCTGGGGTTTTAAATTTGTCTTGGGCTAAATTGATTTAATTCGATTTTACTTCTGCTCTTAATTTTTGTATTCTATGTGTTTTATTCTGTGCCTGTTCACCGCCCTGAGTCCTTCAGGAGTAGGGCGGTATACAAATTAAATAAAATGAAAATGAAAATGTCCACCGGAACTCTTGTTTCAGGAATTCCAGCCAAAGAATTAAAGAGAAAGCCTTTAGCAGAGCACGGTGACCTAACCTTCCTTCTGGTGCTTTGTCCCATGCCCCTGGCCCTTGGAGGCAGAGAAGACACAATGCACAATGGCCTGTACGGATGGACAAACCTGTTTCCACCTCCCTCTCCCCCAAAATTTATCCGGCTCTTCAAATTGCACATCTAATATTTATTTGTGATGACTGCAAAACTGCAGGAGTGGTGCGGTGGCCCAGATGTGGGGCTCTGAGTTTGATCCTAGGTAGAGGCAGATATATTTCTCTCTCTGGGCCAGTGGTGGGTTGCCCCTGGTTCAGACCGGTTCGCATGAACCGGTAGTAAAACCGGCGGGAGGCTCCGCCCACTGACATCAGATCGTCTATCATGTGATCTGCATGCACATCATTTACTACTGGTTCGTGGGCACAATGCGAACCGGTAGTGAAGGTAAGTAGAACCCACCCCTGCTCTGGGCACACTGAGAATATATCCGCTGAACAAAAACTCCGCATTGGTAACAGGAAGGGCATCCAGCCAGTAAAACACACTGTTAGCTCCATTCAGTTGCCCAGACTCCACCCCGCAAGGCATTATGGGATTGTTAAAAGATGATGATGATGATACCTGCAAAACTGCATTTTTGGCAGTGATTTGTCACGTCTCATTGTCTGCTTAGATTTCAAGCATCATTCTCACCTTTATAACTACGCTGTCTGCTCCTGAGTATTTTAGATTCTCATTTGGGTTTAATTTCCTCTCTTTATTCTCAGAGAACAAGCCAAAAATCAGAAATCTTTGTATTTGCGCCAAATCAGTCAGCTGGAAGGCACAATTTCTCAGTTGCGCTCTGAGCTACGGGAAGCCATGAGGTTGTCCCAGGATAAGGTGAGTGTGAGAGTGTTGGTGACCTTTGCAATCTGGGCGAAATTGACCTTGGCGATTGTAAACGCAGCTCATTTCCTGACTACAGGTAGTCCTCGACTTACAACAATTCATTTAGTGACCGTTCAAGGTTACGACAACTCTGGAAAAAAAGGGACTTATGACTGTTTTTCACACTTAGGACCGTTGCAAGCATCCCCGTTGGTCACACGATCAAAATTCAGACGCTTGGCAACTGACTCATATTTATGACGGTTGCAGCGTCCCCTTTTGTGACCTTCCGGCAAGCAAAGTCAATTGGGAAGCCGGATTCCCCATACAACGTAACAGCTGCAGCGATTCACTTAACAACCGGGGTGAGAAAGGTCATAAAGTGGGACAAAATTCACTTAACCACTGTCTCGCTTAGCGACATCAAAGACATCAAAGACCGCAGTATAGAGGTGTATTTGAGTGGTGCGGTGGCCTAGAGGTGAAGCTCTCGCCTCACAATCAGAAGATTGTGAGTTCGATCCTAGGTAGAGGCAGATATTTCTCTCTCTGGGCACGATGAAAATGTATCTGCTGAATATAACTCCGCATTGGCAACAGGAAGGGCATCTGGCCAGGAAACACTCTGCTAGCTCCATTCAGTTGCCTAGACTCCACCCCGCAAGGAATAATGGGGTTGTTAACAGAAGATGATTCCACACATTATGAAAACTATAGCTTGAAGGTTTAAAAAACTCCCAAGTTGTACTTGATTTGTGATGTCTTCATGGATGTGGACAACTATGCAGAAGTAATTTGCCACTGCTGCCTTCTAGGATATTTTTTCCTGGTGGTCTCCCAGCCAGCTCTTAAACTAGATCTGGCCAGGCTTAGCTTTTTCAACTCAACAAAGCCCAGTTAAGCGTTGCCACCTTCTTGAGCTAGGCTACAAAGTTGTTCTGTCCCCGTACCACGCACACACCCAACCAGCCAGCCGAGGGTTAAATAAACTCTTCAAACACTCAACGTCAGTGATAAGGAACTTGGCAGCAACTCCGTGGCTGCCTGCCAAGAACTTTTACTCCGATAACACAGACAAAAATACACACAGTTTGAATAATCCAGTTTGTAATTAAATCCACAGCAAATAGGTGTTGTGTCCGAAGGTGCAAAGTGCCTCGCCAGAGATTAGCTTTGTCCGTCACAGAGTCTGAATGGCCACCACACTCCCTATTATAGCCTGTGGGGTGTGGTCCAGTGACTCAACTTAATCTCTGGCACGCCTCCTTTTCTGCTGCGCCCGCTTGTCTCTCCGACGCTGGCGTGGGTCCAACCACAATGTTTCTTTGTCACTATCCGACAGCTCAGAAACACCTGGCTCCTGGCCAATCTCTTCTCCTTCAGGAGACACCTGAGGCATTGCCAGAGAGGAGGGTCCTGGAAGGGAGGCCTGGCCGTCTCCTCTCCTTCATGTTCGGAGCCTTCTTCCTCCGATAAGATAGGCTCGGAGGACGGAGTCACAACAAAAGTGAAGTAAAAAAAAACAACCCAAAAAGACTGAGATTCTTAGCAACCTGCATTCTGTGCCGCCTCCGAGGGTCATTTCTGAGTGTGTTTTTGTATTAATGCTTTAGATAGAAGATCTGGAGAAGCAGCTGCACCTGGTTCACTCTGAGATGACTGAAGCTCAGATTGAAAGGGATCAATACAGCCACGAATCTGGAAACTTAGATGATGAGGTTCAGCAATTGTTGGTAGGAATCTGGCACAGGTCACAGCTTCAATTGAAAAATGGCTTTTGCAAATCTCGGGGTTCATAATTGAGCTAAGTCGGTCAAATTCCATGCCTTTATGAGGAGCTCAGGCCATTAGATCTTACAGTAGAAAACCAAACTCATCTTCATGATAATGCCATACATGCATACTTTCAACTTCATTGAGACTGACTCTTGAGCCCCTCACAGCCTACTGACTAAGTGTCAGTGGGATGTAAGTAAAGAGTTGCAAATTTATCCCATCCCTACCCCTTCCTTTGTCACATTGCTTGTGTAGGGTTGCCAGGTCTGCTTCCAAAAATAGCGGACAAGCGGGCGGGTGGGGGAGGTTAAGTAGTAAAAAAATAAAAAAAAATTTACAATTAAATTTTATATTTTCTTACAAACAATTTACAGTAGGCCGTCATATTTGTTCTGTCGGTTTCGTTGTTGGTAATCCATGCAAAAGTAGCTTCCCAGTCTTTGGTGTATTTGCACACTCCTCTCTTTCGTTTTAAAGAATTCGAAATCTCGCCGCTGTCACTCTCATCACTCGACGCCATTTTAGGTCAATCGATACAAGCTACAATACATTTTTAAAATGTGAACTGACTGTACATAATTTTATAATATATTTTTATTTTAATCTCATCATTAATTTTTTCGGAGAATCGAGTTCAATGGATATTCGATCTTTGTCTCATTCTAATTTATGAAAAAAAAAGACAAAGCGCGATTCTCCTATCCTTATTCTCTTAGACTGTACAGCTTTAGATTACGTACCATTTCATCATAAAGCTTTTGAATAAAAAAAATGTCCACTATTTTGTGGAAAAAAAAAATAGTGAACATAATGTGAAAAAAGCGGACTGTCCGCTCAAATAGTGGACACCTGGCAACAACTCTATGCTTGTGGCCTAAGACAAGGTGGGCAATTGTGGCTCTTTTACAACCTGTGGACTTCAACTCCCAGAATTCCTGAGATAGCTGGGAGTTGAAGTCCACAGGTTGTAAAAGAGCCACAATTGCCCACCCCTGGCCTAAGAGATTACGAATCTAGAGTTGCTTCCTTCTGCCTTTCTTCCCTGGCATGCATGCATGGAGTACATGTTCTTCATTATTCTTTTATTTTTATTCTTTTATCAAACTTGTATGCTGCCCATCTCACCAAAGGCAAGTCTTTGGTACAATGTAGCTACTTAACTACTTTACTTATCTCTATAGAGGCTGTTGTTAAATAAATCTTATTTGGTGTTAGTTGTTCAATGTTGGGAGCATATCTTCTAACACAGTTAAAAGGATTAAAAAACACTATCAGGTCCAATGAGAGAAATATTGAGAATATTTCAAGTTTATAAAGTGATTTTGGGACAAGGATTTAGCTGTATTCAATCCATCAGAGAGAGAGGGAGGGAGGGAGGGAGGGAAGGAAGGGAGGGAGGGAGGGAGGGAGGGACTAGATGACCTACAAGATCCCTTCCAACTCTGTTAATCTGTAAAAAAAAAAACAAGAAAGGAAAGAAAGAAAAAGGAAGGAAGAGAGAGAAAGAGAAAGGAAGGAAGGAAGGAAGGAAGGAAGGAAGGAAGGAAGGAAGGAAGGAAGGAAGGAAGGTCAGCAGTCTGAAGCAGAAGCTCGATTCGGGACCTGAAAAAGGAAGATGGTAAAAGAGATGAGCAGCAAGAGAGAAAGGAACCTGTTCTCTTTACATCTTTTGCATTTTTCCTGCTTGAAAACGTCTTTTCTCACTTTTTTTTGCTGCTAACCATTGTTTATTGTTATTTTCACTACGGAAAAAGGCATAAAAATTTAAGCGATGCCGTTCAATCCAATCTCACACTGAGCTTATCGCTTCAGAACCATCATTTTGGAGATAAGAGGAGGACCCTCGGGAGAAAAAAGGCATTTTGGATCTTGTCCCAAGAAACCCCCATGTTTCTGGAGTTACCAGCTAAACAATTTCTGCCTCCCAGACGAGGCAGATATTTTGCTTAAGTACCGGTAGATTGTAAATCGTACTAATTTTTCCTTTGAGCTTTATTTCATTTTACCGAGCTTAACTTGAGCGTGGAAAATGTTTAGTTTGTTTAGGATCGGCTGCTCCTGGATTACAGGTAGCCCTCTGCTTAACGACATTTCATTCAGTGACCAATTGCAGTTACGACGGTGCTGGAAAAAAGTGACTCGTGACCGTTTTTCAGTTAAGACCGTTGCAGCGTCCCCATAGACACGTGATCAAAATTCAGCCACTTGGCAACGGATTAATATTTATGACAGTTGCAGTGTCCCGGACTCATGTGATCAGGGTTTTTTTGCGACGTTCTGACAAGCAAAGTCAATGGGGAAGCCGGATTCACTTAACAACCGTGTGACTAATTTAACAACGGCAGATGTCTATGGAGATTCTCAGTCCTCCAGGTCATGGTTGTCCCAAAAGTGCTTTCTTTTTTCAAGAGGCAACTGGACCAGGGGGTGAAATCCAGCAGGTTCTGACAGGTTCTGGAGAACCAGTAGCGGAAATTTTAAGTAGTCTGGAGAATCTGCAAATACCACTTCTGGCTGGCCCCAGAGTGGGGAAGGAATGGGGATTTTGCAGTATCCTTCCCCTGGAGTGGGGTGGGAATGGAGATTTTGCAGTATCCTTCCCCTGCCACGCCTACCAAGCCACACCACACCACATCCACCAAGCCACTCCCACAGATCCGGTAGTAAAAAAAATTTGGATTTCACCACTGAACTGGACTTTCTGATTTTTCTTTGAAGACATTTTGCTTCTCATCCAAGAAGTTCCTTCAGCTTTTTCTTCTCTCAATCAGAGCTGAAGAAGTTTCTTGGATGAGAAGCGAAACGTCTTCAAAGAAAACACCAAAAAGTCCAGTTGCCTGTTGAGAAAAGCACCTTTGGGACTTAACAACAGCAGATTCACTTAACAACCATGTGCCTAATTTAACAATGGCAGATTCACTTAACAACTGTTGTAAACTGGGACAAAACTCACTTAACAAATGTCTCATTTAGCCAACAGAAATGTGAGGCTCAATTGGGGTCGTACGTCGAGGACTACCTGTACATCTTTCAGGCTTTGTTTTTAAGGGTTTTAAATTTTTTTCCTCAACGTTCAGAAACGATGAAGCTTTGGTTAACGGGTTGCCTTGCCTTGTAGGCTGAACTCCACAAGAAAGACGTAGAACTGAATCTGGAAAAGGAGCAGAATAAGAGGCTCTGGGATCGAGACACGGGGAGCAGCATCACCATCGACAATCTGCGGAGAGAGCTGGACAACAAAAACATGGAGCTGCAGCGCTTGGACTCCATCGTCCGGTCCTTGCAGATGGAGTGTGAAGGACAAGTTCAGCGTCAGGTCAGAAAAGGAAGAAAGTCCCACAAAATCCCACCTGATCTTGAGCATTTCCCAAACTTCTAGAATACTTTATTTGGCCGAGCATGATTAGACCCACAAGGAACTTTGTCTCTGGTGCAGAAGTTCTCAGTATATGCATGCAAAGCAACAAGAGTATTAATAATCATAATAACGATGCCAATAAGAAGAGGTAGTAGACAAGATGAGAAGGAGTAATCCAGGTAGTCCTCGATTTACGACCACAACGTACCCTGTTTTCCCCAAAATAAGACATCCCCTGATAATAAGCCCAATCGGGCTTTTGAGCGCATGGCAATAAGGCCAAGCGCTTATTTCAGGGTTCAAAAAAAATATAAGACAGGGTCTTATTTTCGGGGAAACACGGTATGTTGTGAAGTGAGACATTCGTTAAGTGAGTTTTGCCCCAGAGGAGGTAGTAGAAAAGATGAGAAGGATACTAGTAATAGAGGTAAGACTCCTTAATGGCAGGGGTCCCCAATCCGCGGTCCGTGGATTGGCACTGGTCCGCGGCATGCCGGAAACCGGTCCGCGCAAGCAAGCAAAGACCCATCCGTAGGATACAGGCATCACACAAAACACGCCCCCTCCGGTCCGTGGAAAAATCTCTTTCCACGGAACTGGTCCCCAATTCCCAAAAGATTGAAGGCCTTATGTCTATGGAGATTCTCAGTCATCCAGGTCATTGTTCTCCCAAAGATGCTTTTTTTACAAGAGGCAACTGGTTTTTCAGGGGTTTTCTTTGAAGACATTTCGCTTCTCCTCCAAGAAGCTTCTTCAGCTCTGACTGGGATGGTGGGGAAGGGAAGGATTTATACTCCTTGCAGACAGCTGGTCATTTGCATCCTTTTTAGAGAGTCGTTGAGATCACCTGGAGGTTTATCTGTGTCCTCAGGGTCACCTGAGTAGTGAAAATGGGTGTGGAGCGGAGGTGGGTTTCAGCAGGTTCTGACCAGGGGTGGGTTCTAAATTTTTTTACTACTGGTTCTGTGGGCGTGGCTTATTTTGTGGGTGTGGCTTGGAGGTCATGTGACTAGGTGGGCATGGCTAGCTGGTCAGAGTCATTTCTGGAAGGTCCTTGCACTTACGACCAGTCCTCGCACTTACAACCCGACTCATTTGTTTGCTTTTAACACTGATCAGCTGTAGGACGGCCCTTTGAAGCCCCGCAGCAAGAGTTTAAACAGTTTTTTTCCCTCTAGTCATCAGCTGGGACTCAGGAGGCAGCAATAGATTGGGGGTGGGACCAAATAAAAGGTAAGAATAACATGGGGGGGACGGGGTGGGAGGGCGGGGGGGAGGAGAACTGGTTCGGTGACGTCATATCGTCACCGCTACCAGCTCGGCCGAACCGGACCAAACCGGGAGGAACCCACCACTGGTTCTGACCAGTTCTGGAGAACCAGTAGCGGAAATTTTGAGTAGTTCGGACAACCGGTAAATATCGCCTCTGACTGGCCCTGCCCCCATCTAGTCCCAGCTGATCGGGAGGAAATGAAGATTTTGCAATATCCTTCCTCCGGAGTGGGGAGAGAATGTAGATTTTACAGTATCCTTCTCCTGGAATGGAGATTTTACAGTATCCTTCCCCTGGAGTGGGGAGGGAATGGAGATTTTACAGTATACTTCCCTGCAGTGGGGAGGGAATGGGGATTTTACAGTATCCTTCCCCTGGAATGGAGATTTTACAGTATCCTTCCCCTGGAGTAGGGAGGGAATGGAGATTTTACAGTATCCTTCCCCTGCCATGCCCACCAAGCCACGCCCACCAAGCCATGCCACACCCACCAAGCCACACCCACAGAACCGGTAGTAAAAACATTTGAAACTCACCACTGATGCGGAGCCTTCTTGGAACTGCCGAAAGGACTGTGTTGTAGACTGGAGATAGATGATGTCATATCTCTCCTCTTCTGTCGAGAGAGGCTGTTCAGTTTTGACATAAATGGCCTCTTTGGAGATTGGAGATTGTTGTGTTGTAGATTGGAGACAGACAGAGCTGAAGAAGCTTCTTGGATGAGAAGCGAAATGTCTTCAAAGAAAAACCTGAAAGTCCCGTTGCCTCTTGAAAAAAAAATGCCTTGTGTGTTTTCATTCTCAATGACCTGCAGGGAGCAGCATCACTCCACAGTGGCAGCAAAAATACAGGTAGTCCGCTTACAATTGAGCTGCGGCATTTCTGTTGCTAGCCAAAACAACATTCGTTAAGTGAATTTTGCCCCATTTTATGACATTCCTTGCTACGGTTGTTAAGGGAATCGCTGCAGTTGTTAAGTTAATAACATCGTTGTTAAGTGAATCTGGCTTTCCCATTGATTTGGCTTGCTGGAAGGTCGCAAAAGGGTGATCGCGTGACCCCAGGGACACTGCAACCGTCATAAACCTGAACTAGTTGCCACACGTCTGAATTTTGATCGCGTGACCACGGGGATGCTGCAGCGGTCGTAAAGTGTGAAATAACGTCCGTAAGTCCCTTTTTTCAGTGCCGTTGTAACTTTGAACGGTCATGAAATGTACTGTTAGAAGTCGAGGACTACCCGTGCTGGCATGCTAGGAGAATCAGGACGAGTCCTCCAGCACTTTTGCTAGCTTCCACGTTTATGAAAAGACATTCGGTGAGTTTTTGTGAGTTGGAAAAGATGCTACCAGTCCCCTGGTTATTAGTCAAATGCCGATTATGTACATAGCTGGAGAGGAAAGAATCGTGGCAGGACCTTGATACATTACCCAGTTGAAGGAGGATTTCAAATTTCAACGGGTGTCGTTTCACAGACACACACAAATAAGGTTTAGTGCAGAACCTCATCCAGAGTAGAGAAATCATTAGGAAGTGGTGGTAGGATTGGGGAAATGAGGCTCCCTTGGTAATATGATCCAGAGCAATGGTGGGTTCCCCCGGTTCGGCTCGGTTCGGCCGAGCCGGTAGCGGTGATGATATGACATCACCGAACGGTTCTCTTTTTCGGGAACTGCCCCCCCGACCCCCCACGTTATTCTTACCTTTTATTTGGCCCCACCCCCAATCTATTGCTGCCTCCCGAGTCCCAACTGATCGGCTAGAAGGAAAAAAACTGTTTAAACTCTTGCCGTGGGGCTTCAAAGGGCCACCCTACAGCTGATCAGTGTTAAAAGGCAGTGTGGTGGTAATAATAATAATAATAATAATAATAATTTTATTTCTATACCGCCCTTCTCCCGAAGGACTCAGGGCGGTGTACAGCCTATTTAAAAACACAAACAAAACAATGATATAAAATTTAAAATAATTAAATAAATGGCTCAAATTTAAAACCCCAATAAATTTAAATACCCCAATTTAAAACTATTGCATTGATAGTCCGGCCTGGCGGAACAACAGGGTCTTCAATGCGCAGCGAAACACCCGGAGGTCAGATATCTTACGAATTTCCGGGGGCAGTTCATTCCACAGGGCTGGGGCTCCCACAGAGAAGGCCCTCCCCCTGGGCGTCGCCAGCCGACATAACTTGGCTGACGGCACCCTGAGGAGACCCTCTCTGTGGGAACGAACTGGTCGGTGGGAGGCTATTGGTGGCAGAAGACGGTCTCGGAGGTACCCGGGTCCTATGCCATGGAGCGCTTTAAAGGTGGTAACCAACACCTTGAATCGCACCCGGAAGACCACCGGGAGCCAGTGCAGCTCGCGCAGGAGGGGTGTCACATGGGCATAACGGGTTGCGCCCATAACCACCCCGCGCGGCCGCATTCTGGACCAGCTGGAGCTTCCGAGTGCTCTTCAAGGGGAGCCCCATGTAGAGAGCATTACAATAGTCCAACCGGGAAGTAACAAGGGCATGAGTGACCGTGCGCAGGGCGTCCCGATCCAGAAAGGGCTGCAACTGGCGAATCAGGCGAACCTGATAAAAGGCCCCCCTGGCCACGGCCGTCATATGCTCTTCTAAAGACAGCCGTGCATCCAGGAGGACACCCAGATTGCGAGCCCTCTCCGTGGGGGGCAAAGATTCACCCCCAATAGTCAGCGATGGCACCTGCTGACTATATCGGGGCGCCGGGAGCCACAGCCACTCGGTCTTGGAGGGGTTGAGTCTGAGCCTGTTCCTCCCCATCCAGGCCCGCACGGCCTCCAGGCAGCGGGACATCACATCAAGGGCATCGTTGGGGTGGTCTGGGGTGGAGATGTACAGCTGGGTATCGTCAGCGTACAGATGACACTTCACTCCAAAACCACGGATGATCTCACCCAGCGGCTTCACATAAATGTTGAACAGGAGGGGCGAGAGGACCGACCCTTGCGGCACTCCCCATGCGAGACGCCTCGAGGTCGACCTCTGCCCCCCTGCCAACACGAACTGCGAGCGGTCGGAGAGGAAGGAGGAGAACCACCGCAAAACGGTGCCCCCTATTCCTAACCCCCTCAACCGCTGCAGCATGATACCATGGTCGATGGTATCAAAAGCCGCTGAGAGATCTAATAGGACTAGGACAGAGGAACAACCCCTGTCCCGAGCCCTCCAGAGATCATCCACCAACGCGACCAATGCCGTTTCTGTGCTGTACCCCTGCCTGAAGCCCGACTGGTACGGGTCTAGATAGATAGCTTCATCCAGGTGCCGGGGAAGTTGTCGTGCCACCACGCTCTCAACAACCTTCGCCACAAAATGAAGGTTGGAGACTGGACGATAGTTGGCTAATTCAGCCGGGTCCAGGGAAGGCTTCTTGAGGAGGGGCCTCACTACCGCCTCTTTCAAGGCAGCAGGAAAGGCACCCTCACCCAAAGAAGCACCTATAATCCCCTGGAGCCAGCCTCGTGTAACCTCCCGGGAGGCCAGTACCAACCAGGAGGGACACGGGTCCAATAAACACGTGGCGGCACTAATCTTACCCAGAACCCTGTCCACATCCTCGGGAGTCACAGGATCAAACTCCTCCCAGATAACATTCTCAAGGCCTGCCCCGGTCTCCTCCCGTGGACTCATCCAATCGGAGTCCAAGCCATCCCGAATCCGAGCGACTTTATCGTGCAGGAATTGCACAAAATCCTCAGCACGACCCTGCAAGGGATCTTCCCGCACTCCCCCCCGAAGAAGGGAGTGGGTCACCCTAAACAGGGCGGCTGGGCGGTTCTCTGCAGATGCGATAAGAGCGGAAAAATGGTTAGATTTTGCCGCTTTTATCGCCACTAGGTAGGTCTTGATATAGGACCTCACCTGTGTCCGGTCGGAATCGGATTGACTAGTCCTCCAAATGCTCTCTAGGCGTCTTTTCCGACGCTTCATCTCTCTCAGCTCCTCAGAGAACCAAGGAGCTAATTGAGATCGGCATCGGGTCAGAGGCCGCAAAGGCACGACGCGATCCAAAGCTCCGGCGGCCGCCCTTTCCCAGGCGGCCACCAGCTCTTCAGTCGAGTCGTGTGTTAGAGTCTCAGGAAACGGCCCAAGCTCCGTCAGGAACCTTTCGGGATCCATCAGGCGCCTGGGACGGAACCATCTGGTCGGTTCCGTCTCCCTGCGGTGGGGGCAGGCGGTAGGAAAGTCTAGTTGAAGGAGTGAATGATCTGTCCATGACAAGGGTTTAATATCTAGTTCCCCTCTACCAAGATCATTCAACCACTGACCAGAGATAAAAATCAGGTCCAGAGTGTGTCCCCCTATGTGAGTGGGGCCTTGAACTAACTGGGTCAGGTCCAAGGCCGTCATGGAAGCCATGAACTCCCGAGCCACCTCTGACGCCTCACCTGCGGATGGGAGGTTGAAATCCCCCATGACAATAAGTCTGGGGGTATCGACCGCCACCCCGGCAATGACATCGAGTAGCTCGGGCAGGGTCGCTGCCACGTGGCAGGGAGCCAGGTACGTAGTCAGCAAACCCATCTGCACCGCACGGCCCCACTTCACACAAAGGGACTCACATCCGGCTATCTGAGGAACAGTGGTCTCCCTCGGACAAAGACTCTCCCTAATGATCACCGCCACTCCCCCACCCCTCCCCTGGGCCCTTGGCTGATGAAATGCACGGAAACCTGGCGGGCACATCTCTACGAGGGGGACCCCCCCCTCTTGGCCCAACCAGGTCTCCGTAATACCTGCCAGGTCTGCACCCCCCTCCGAAATAAGATCACAGATGAGGGGGGCCTTATTAACCACCGACCTGGCATTACATAACATCAGCCGCGGACCCTGGGCCTGAGGCTCTACACAACCCAGGACACGAGTCACGCATTGGGGGCCAGAGTGCGCAATCGCTCGGAGACAGCGCGTGCGCACCCCCGACACTTGATATGACCCCCTGCGCCCGTCGTACCTGCCCCTCCCACTCATGATTTCAATTACACAGCCCTTTCTATCGTCCCCCTGCCCCCCAGTTAAATTTCCTGTCACGACCCCTCTGCTGCAGCTAATCAACCCCTCATCCCGCACAGTCGCTATCTGGACCCCCCCAGGTCCACTTTTACAACTCCCACCCACCCTCCCGGGTCCCCTTAAAATTTTCCTTAAAAATTTAGCTAAAAAACCCCTCAGCCCCCTCTTTGCTGCATGCCATCTCTCGGGGTCCCAAAGCCCGTCATCAAGATAGGCCCTCGATAACGTGGAGGGCCAGGCCTGTGAGAGGGGGGAGTCTCGCAGCGCAAGAAGGTCGGTTTTTTGGAGCATCAACCGAGCCAAAGATGGGAGAAGAAAAGCCAGTCCGGGAATCTATCATAGTCCAAGGGATAACTGAGCATAAAGGTCACAAAATGTCCATTTATAGGGCTGGACTCCACTGTCCTCTCACGACAGGGAGAGGGTCCAATGTTCTTTTTCTCCAACAGAGGTTAATGGCCAACCATCCTCTCACGATGGCCGGTCCCGTTACAAAGTTGACGGGAGCAGTGTTCTATCCTCTCCGTTGGGATGTGGAAAATCCCTCAGCTCTCTCAAATGGTGCACAGTCTCTCCAACCAGCGAGGGTGTGAGTGGAGCATAATAAAGGTCCAAAGTGTCCAAAGTATAGATGTTAATAACGATGGTAATAATAAAGATATTAATAAGATGATAATAGACCCACGGGCACAAGATCTTCCTTAAGGTGAGAGTAGGAGTAGCGAGACAGGAAAGCCCAATCCAGGGGTGGTTGGCCATTAAGGTCAACACCCACCCTTACCTGGGGGGAAAGGGGCGGGGAGGAGAGGCCACCCGAGGCGACCAAGCAACCAAACCATGGTCAGCCTCCTGTCTCTCCAACCCAATTTCCACAACCCCCCAGTCACAGCTTAGTTCTAAAAAACACCCCATCACAGTAATCACAGTCATCACAGTAATCACAGATGGTAGTCTTAGGGGTGAGGCTGTTAGCTTCTCCTCCATCAACCTGCTGCCAGGCTGTTTCTCTGGCCGGCCGGTCCATGTCAGCCACTGCCACCGCCGCCGTCGCCGCCGTCGTCGCCAGCTCGCAACCAAGCACCGGTAGACCGGTGCCTCCAAAAACGAATGAGTAGACCAGTGCCTCCAAAAACAAATGGGTAGACCGGTGCCTCCAAAAACGAATGAGTAGACCGGGGCCTCCAAAAACAAAATGAGTAGATCGGTACAGCTCTGCAAGCAGTTAAAAGCCTGGTAGACCAGTACCTCTGCTAAATCCTAAAGAATTGTCACATGACCATCAAGCCACGCCCACAAAATAAGCCACGCCCACAGAACCGGTAGTAAAAAATGTTAGAACCCACCCCTGATCCAGAGACAATCTCTGAGCCTGCCCTACTTTGTTGCGCTTATTTTGGGGAGGAGAATGGTTGAAAACAGATACAGATTAACAAGAGTTGGAAGGGATCTCGCAGGTCATCTAGTCCAACCCCCTGCCCAAGCAGGAGACCCTACACCAATGATGGCGAACCTTTTTACCAACAAATGCCGAAATGGGAGCACACATGCGCAGGCGCAGGAGCGCCAGAAACCGGAAGAGCAGATCTCCGGCACGCATGTGTGGGCGCGCTGAAAACCGGAAGAGCAGCTGAGCTTCTGGTTGCGGTCACCTGGTCTTTCTGGCACACATGTGTGCGCAAAGATTAACTGGATGGCGCACATGCATGCACCGGAAACCAGAAACTCAGGTTCCCGACTGGCGCATGCGCGCCAGGGAGCTGCACTTCCGGTTTCCGGTGCTTCCGCATGCACGAAGATCAGCTGGCCGGCACGCATGTGTGCCAGAAACCAGAAAACCAGGAACCGAGGAAGAGCAACAGGCGACAGCTGGCGTGCCCGGAGAGATGGCTCTTGCGTGCCACTTCCGGCATGCGTGCCATAGGTTCGCCATCACGGACCATTTCTGACAAATGGCAGTCCAGTCTCTTCTTAAAAGCTTCCAGTGATGAAGCACCCACAACTTTTGAAGGCAACTTCTGTTCCATGGGTTGATTGTTCTCACTGTTAGGAAGTTTATCCTTATTTCCAGGTTGAAAATCTCCTTGGTCAGTTTCCATCCATTATTCCTTGTGTGGCCATCGGGTGCTTTGGAAAATAGCTTGACTCCCTCCCTCCTCTCTGTGGCAGCCCCTCAAATATTGGAACACTGAGAGCCTCCTGAGGCTTGTAGGGCAGAAACCAGGTTCACCTTAAGCGGCTCGTCTTCCTAGTTCTGTTTCATTTGGGATGTTCCTTCAGTGTGGTGAAAGCATTGGGGGAAAACAGTATATTTTTCCTATTCCAGATGTCCGCAATCAAAGAGAGGAACGATAGCCTAGAGAGAGAATCCTCAATCTTGGCCCAGCTAAATTCGACCAAAGAAAAACTCCATAAAGCTTCCCAAGAGCTGAACGAAAGGAAATTAAGCTTGGATTCGGCAGAGAGGGTCATCGCCGAACTGAGATGTTCCCATCTGGAGAAGGAAAGGGTCATCGAATGCACCAACGACGAGATCAATAAGCTGCGGGGACGGGTGGACAGCAAGCGGCAAGAGTTCCAGCAGCTGAAAAGCGAAAGCGAGCTCTTGCGAGGCGTGCAGTCCGACTGCGAGTCGTTGAAGGTGCAGCTGGCGGAGAAGGAGAAGGTGATTGAGATCCTCCAGAAACAAGTCGAGGGCATGACCGAGATCGTAAGCCAACATGGCCGGACAGCTGGCGCCATGGAGACAGAGAAGTCTCAACTCATAAAAGAAGTCGGCGAGAAGAAAGTCGAACTCCAAGAACTGAAGGTGCCTAACTTTCACTCCCTTGCCTCTTCTGAAAGGCGCACTTTTTCTTTTTGATCCTAGGTAGTCCTCAACTTACGACCGCAATCACGAGCCTGATGTTTCTTGTTGCTAAGTGAGACAGTTTTAAAATCAGTGTCGCCAGGGGTGAGCTGCTGGGGGTTCGCAGGGGTTCGGGAGAACCTTTAGCAAAGATTCTGTGCAGTTTGGAGAACCCCCAAATCCCACTCCTGGCTGGCCCCTCCCACCTCGCCCCTCCCCTCTCAGGAGTCCACACTCAGCGCATTTTGGATGCAGGTAAGTGCAGGGTGCACACGGAGGCTTGGGGAGGCCGAAAAATGGGCCTACGGGAAGTTCGGGAAGGACGGAAACGGGCCTGTTTTTGGTCTCCAGAGGGCCTCCAGAGCCTGGGGAGGCCATTTTCACTCTCCCGGAGGCTCAAAGAAAGCCTCTGGAGCCCGGGGAGGGCAAAAAGGCCCCCCCCCGCCGTGGGGCAGGAGGCCGACTAGGCCACACCCACCATGGCCACGTCCACCCAGCAACTGGGCAGAGAACCCTTTGCTAAAAATTTTGAAGCCCACGCCTGAATGTCACCCCATTTTACAACCTTTATTGACGCTGAATCGCTGTGGCTGTTAAGGGAATCTGGCTTCCCCGTTGACTTGGCTTATCAGAAAGTCGCAAAAGGGGAATCACACAACCTCGGGGACACTGCAACCGTCGTAAATATGAACCGGTGGCCAAGCGTCCAAATTTGGATCACATGACCACGGCAATGAAAATGTTCGGAAAGTCATTTTTTTCAGGGCCAATTTAGCTTCGAACGGTCACTAAACGAATGGTTGTAAATTGAGGACTAGCTCTATTAGGATTAATTCAAAGTTTTCCAAGCTAGAGCTGTCCACCTAGGTTGAGAGATTCGATTTTAGCAAATATCAGGGGTTTTAAATCTTTGAGTGCAGGATCCAATTCCCGGCTTCTTTAATCTTTCTGCGGCGATAGGTCCTACCAACTTGACATGAGCAGGAGGCAATGTAGGTAGTCCTCGACTTAGGACGACAGTTGAGCCCAAAGTTTCTGTTGTTAAGCGACTCTTGTCCCATTTTATCAGCTTTGTTGCTGCAGTTAGTATATCATTGCAGTTAGTAGTAGTAACACAGTTAGCAAATACATAAATATTGCATAAATATCAGTGGTGAAATGTAAAATTTGTTACTACCGGTTCTGTGGGTGTGGTTTGGTGGGGGGGGTAATGTGACTGGGTAGGTGTGGCCAACTTTTTTTTTGTTGTTTAACTTTTAAAACCATTTTTTCTACAACCTCTTCGGCTGAAGAGGTTGCAAAAAAATGCTTTTAAAAGCCTCTGACGATCCCAGCTGAGTTGCCTGATCGTCAGAAAATTTTTTTCCTTTTAAAACCATTTTTTCTACAACTGTAGTTGTAAAAAAAATTGCTTTTAAAAGCCTCTGATGATCCCAGCTGAGGCGCGATCATCAGAGGCTTGTTTTTTTTTAGTTTTAAAAGCATTTTTTCGGCCGAAGAGGTTGTAGAAAAAATGCTTTTAAAAATAATTTTAAAAAGCCTCAGATGATTGCGTGGCTCAGCTGGGCATGGGGGGGGGTTTAGGAATTTTTGCTACTGGTTCTCCGAACCACCTGCTGCCATCGCTACCGGATCGGGCGATCCAGTCCGAACCGGAAACATTTCACCCCTGATAAATATGTATCAGTTGCCAAGTGTCCAAATGTTGATCAGATGACCATGGGGATGCTACGATGGTCATAACTGTAAAGAAACGGTCGTAAGTCACTTCTTTCAGTGCTTTGTAACTTTGAATAGTCACTAAATCAACTGTTGTAAGTTGAGGACAACCTGTACTAGACTACCACTGGTTTTGAGATATGAAAACCACAGAGTATCACTTGGGCCTGGAAAAAGTAACTCCATCCATACTCCTTGGCTGATTGCTCTGTCTTTTGACAGACGCCATGCAGCCATTGTGCTGTCCTAAAGCAGTACAAATACTCCTCGACATACGACCACAATTGAGCCCAAAACTTCTGTGGTTAAGTGAGACATTTGTCAAGCGAGTTTTGTCCCATTTTACGACGTCCCTTGCTATAGTATAGTTAAGTAAACCCCTGCGGTTGATAAGTTAGTAATGTGGCTGTTCAGTGAATCTGGCCTCCCCATTGACATTGCTCGTCAGAAGCTGTTGTGGCCCGTACGCGGCCTGTGCGGCTGGTGGCTGATTCAGACAGTGAGGAGGCTGGTGTGGTGCTGCGCCAGCAGCCTGTGCAGCTGGCACTCGAGTCGGACAATGAGGAGGCTGGAAAAGATGTGGTGCCAGAGGCGGGGATTCAGCCAGGGCCTTCAGAAGCTCCCTTAAGTGAAGAGGACGAAGAAGAGGAGCCTCTTCTCGATGCACGGGAGTGCAGAGCTGCCAAAAGGCAGGAGTGGCTCCTCAGGAGGTCTCCTCGAGAGTAAGGCTTGGGGCTAATTGGCCACTCCCTTAGCCTATTTAAGGAAGAACGCCAACTGAAGCAATTTGCAGGGAACAACTTCGTTCACTCTCCTTCGTGCCTCGATCTTAGTTCTCTGCAAATTGCTTCTGGGTTTTCTGCCAACCATAGTAAGATTAAGATTATTTATTCTTTGGATTCTTGTAGGCTGTTATGAAAGTTAATTAACAGCCTTTGTTTGGGGGGAAAAAAACTGATTTAATTTAGTAAACTAAGGTTTGTACAGACTTTGTGTGTGCTGTGTTCTTTGGGCTCCGTAGCTGGGGCAGAACAGAAGCTCGCAAAAGCTGGATCACATGACAGCAACGGTCATAAGTATGAACCAATTGCCAAGCATCTGGATTTTGATCACATAATCCCGGGGAGGCTACAAAGGTCCTACACGTGTGAAAACTGGTCATAAGTCGCTTTTTTTCAGGGCCGTTGTAACTTTGAAAAGTCACTAAATGAACTGTTGTAAGTCGAGGCCTATCTGTAAGCCTTTCACCATTTTCATTCTTGAAAACAGCCACCTTTCTATTATTCAGGACAAAACACAGAGGTGCAGGAGAAGGAACGACAGAATCTGGAGGTAGAGTGAAATGAGCGATCAGTCTAGAATCCCTATGTAGTCACAAGCAAACGAAGTCCAATCCCCCTTGAAAGCTGATTCCCATGCATAGGCTTTTTATCAATCAATCAGCTTAATAAGACCTGGTTCTTTCATGGTTCCCCCCCACCCCCACCCCGCAAACCTAGATTTCGCAAGACAAGAAGGATAGCCAGATTCGTCAACTGGAGGCCAGCCTG
Source organism: Pituophis catenifer annectens (assembly GCF_029215685.1). Classification (NCBI taxonomy): domain Eukaryota; kingdom Metazoa; phylum Chordata; class Lepidosauria; order Squamata; family Colubridae; genus Pituophis; species Pituophis catenifer. The sequence continues at coordinate 76,312,315 of NW_027256888.1, forward strand.
AGCGACGTGGAATTAGAAAAAGTGAAACTGATGAACGTGTGCTCGGAAAGGCTGAGGGTACTGAAAGAGATGAAACTGGAGCGAGAAGAACTTGTGAATGAAATCAAAGCCAGCCGCATTGAGCTCAGTGCGCTCGCAGGTATTCGTCAGTTTTGTCGTTCTTTCTTCGAGTCTTTATTCTCAGATTCCTGAGATCCATGTTCAGGGGTGGGCTGCTGGGGGTTCGCAGGGGTTCGGGAGAACCTCTAGCTAAGATTCTGTGCACTTCGGAGAACCCCCAAATCCCACTCCTGGATGGCCCCTCCCACCCCACCCCGCCCCTCCCAGGAGTCCCCACGCAGCCTATTTTGGATGCAGGTAAGTGCAGGCGTGCGCGGAGGCTCGGGGAGAGTGAAAAACGGGTGTACCAGAAGTTCGGGAAGGCCGGAAATGGGCCCGTTTCCAGCCTCCAGAGGGCCTCCGGATCGTGGGGAGGCTGTTTTCGCCCTCCCAGAGGCTCAAGAAAAGCCTCAGGAGCCTGGGGAGGACAAAAAGCCCCACCCACCATGGTGCAGGAGGCCGACTAGACCACGCCCACCATGGCCACGCCCACCCAGCAACCAGGCAGAGAACCCCTTGCTTTTGAAGCCCGCCCCTGTCCGTATTTCTCAATCTCGGCACGTTTGAAGATGTGTGGACTTCAACTCCCCCAATTCTTGAGCCAGCTGTGGGAATTCTGGGAGCCGAAGTCCACGCCAGGGTTGAGAAACATCTCCCTTGAGGTGCTTGGGATTGTAGGGTTTACACTTCTCAAACGTGAATGTGAACCCAGGAGACATCCAAATCGTGGAATTCTTGATTTAGTGGAGGCATCCAATTGGCACAGTAATTAGAATGCGGTATTGCAGGCGAACTCTGCCCACAGCCTGGAGTTCGATCCTGAGCTTGATTTAGCCTTCCATCCTTCCGAGGTCAGTAAAATGAGGACCCAGATTGTTGGAGGCAATAGGCTGACATTGTAAACAGCTCCGAGAGGGCTGTAAAAGTCTAAGCCAGGTTTGTCAAACTCGAATTCATTGAGGGCCGCATTGTGTTTGACCTCGGGGGGGGAGGGGCTGGGTTGGGCATGGCCAGAGTGGGTGTGGCCAGCTCAACATCACTCCTGTCGGGTGCAGCTGTGGTGGCCACATACTAAGGCAGAACTTCCCCGAGACCCTTACTCACTCTCATTATAATCTCCTTTCTTCCTTCTTTCCTTCCTTCCTTCTTCCTTCCCCTCTTTCCTTCTTTTTCCTTCCTTCCTTCTTATTCCCACTTTCCTTCCTTCCTTCTCATTCCCTCCTTTTCTTCTTTTTCCTTCCTTCCTTCCTTCTCATTCTCACTTTCCTTCCTTCCTTCTCAATCCCTCCTTCTTTTCTTCTTCTTCTTTTTTTTTTTTTTTTTGCTTTGCTTTTAATTTATATGCCGCCCTTCTCCGGAGATTCAGGGCGGCTTACAATGCGTTAAGCAGTAGCCTTCATACTTTTGTATATTTTATACAAAGTCAGCTTATTGCCCCCACAATCCGGGTCCTCATTTCACCTACCTTTGAAAGGATGGAAAGCTGAGTCAACCTTGAGTCTGGTGAGATTTGAACTTGCAGTAATTGCAAGCAGCAGATGTTAATAACAGTTAATAACAGTGCATTAGTCCACTGTACTACAGGCTCTTTTTACTTCCTTCCTTCTCATTCCCACTTTCCTTCCTTCCTTCTCCTTCCCTCCTTTTCTTCTTTTTCCTTCCCTCTTCTTTTTCCTTTCTGATTCCTTCCCTTCTTTCCTTCTTTTTCCTTCCTTGCTCTCTTCCCATCTTTCCTTCCTTCCTTCTCCTTCCCTCCTTTTCTTCTTTTTCCTTCCCTCTTTCTTTTTTCTTTCTTGTTCCTTCCCTTCTTTCCTTATTTTTCCTTCCTTGCTCTCTTCCCATCTTTCCTTCCTTCCTTTCTTCCTTCTCCTTTCCTCCTTTTCTTCTTTTTCCTTCCCTCTTCTTTTTCCTTTCTGATTCCTTCCCTTCTTTCCTTCTTTTTCCTTCCTTGCTCTCTTCCCATCTTTCCTTCCTTCCTTCCTTCCTTCCTTCCTTCCTTCCTTCCTTCCTTCCTTCCTTCCTTCCTTCCTTCCTTCCTTCCTTCCTTCTCCTTCCCTCCTTTTCTTCTTTTTCCTTCCCTCTTCTTTTTTCTTTCTTGTTCCTTCCCTTCTTTCCTTCTTTTTCCTTCCTTGCTCTCTTCCCATCTTCCCTTCTTTTTCTTTGTCTTTGTCTTTCCTCTTTCCTCTTTCCCTTTCTCCTTTCCTGTCCCTTCTTGCATGCTCAAATGCAAAAGGAGAAACATTCCTCCTTTTGTTTTGTTTTAGTTTCTTTTGCTAGCCCGGGAGGGTTATGCATGGCTCCCATGAACTCCCTTTTCACTGGCAGAGGCACATGGGCCGGTACTTTGCTGTTTCCAGGGGGGTCCTGCGGGTCAGATTTGATCCGGCCCATGGACCTTGAGTCTGACAACCCTAATCTAAGCGCTATTGCTGTTGCTATCAGATTGTCCTGATAGTTGCCAAGGTGTGGAATTCTGATTTTATCAAACATCAAATTGTTGATATGAGATCTCTCTCTCTCTCTCTCTCTCTCTCTCTCTCTCTCTCTCTCTCTCTCTCTCTCTCTCTCTCTCTCTCTGTCTCTCTCTCTCTCTCACACACACACACACACACACACACACACACACTTGCCTCTCTTATGCAGCCCTTTATTGGTTCAAATTCCCTTTTCCTGTCCATTCTTTCCTTGCTTTGATTTTATCAAACATCAAATTGTTGGTATGAGATCTCTCTCTCTCTCTCTCTCTCTCTCTCTCTCTCACACACACACACACACACACACACACACACACACACACACACACCCCTGCCTCTCTTATGCAGCCCTTTATTGGTTCAAATTCCCTTTTCCTGTCCATTCTTTCCTTGCTTTGATTTTATCAAACATCAAATTGTTGATATGAGATCTCTCTCTCTCTCATGCACACACACACACACACCTGCCTCTCTTATGCAGCCCTTTATTGGTTCAAATTCCCTTTTCCTGTCCATTCTTTCCTTGCTTTGATTGACATCTTCTAAATAATGGAGTTGGGATTTCCATCTGCAAATCCTTCTCTCATTACCCTGCTGTACCCTCCTTGCACTTCCGGGAGATCGCCAGTGAGGGAGGGGCCAACCATCAGTTCACTCAAGAGGCAAACCGTCTCCCTTCAGCTGCCTTGACCTATGCTAAAGGTTTTCCTTTTCCAGAATAAGCCCCGTGAGCTCCATTAAGAACTTAAATCCTTATTATACATAACAAGGACAGAGATGAAGAAGAAAGTTGAAAGGTAAAAAGTAAAAGCAAAGTCACGGTTAAACCAGAGCTTAGCTCTGGCATGCGTGCACGCGCTGGCCAGCTGATTTTTGGGCCTACCGGAAGTCAGGAAAAAGGCTGTTTCCGGCCTCCGGAGGGCCTCTGGGGAGGTGGGGAAGGCCGTTTTCGTCCTCCCCAGCCTCCTAGAAAGGCTCTGGAGCCTGGGGAGAGCAAAAAACGGACCTACCTTGCCATTGCATGCCAAAAGTGGGGGGAGCGCGGGAGGGGGGGCTCACATGCTCATGCGTGGGGGGCATAGAATTATGGGTGTGGGCAAATGCGCGAGCGACCCCCCCTTCGCACTTCCCCCACTTTTGGTACGCAATGGCAAAAAGGTTAGCCATCATTGGTATAGGGTTTCCTGCCTGAGCAGTGGGTTGGATTAGAAAACCTCTCTTCCAATTCTGTTTCTATTCTATTCTATTCTATTCTATTCTATTCTATTCTATTCTATTCTATTCTATTCTATTCTATTCTATTCTATTCTATTCTATTCTATTCTATTCATACAGTATGTCTAATTGTCTCTAAACCTTCCTCTAACTGCTGACTTCCTGTTGTGACTCCGACCCCCGAGGCCGACTTATCGGAGGGAGAAGTCTCCGAACATGAAGGAGAGGAGTTGGCCAGGCCTCCCTCTCCAGGACCCTCCTCTCTGGCAATGCCTCAGGTGTCTCCCGAAGGAGAAGAGATTGGCCAGGAGCCAGGTATCTCCTTGCAGTTGGACAGTGATGGAGATAAGTCTTGGCTGGATCCACGCCAGCGCCGGAGAGACAGGCGCACGCAGCAGAAAAAGAGGCGTGCCAGAGATTAAGCTGAGTCACTGGACGACATCCCACAGGGGATAAAAAGGGGGTGAGGTGGCCATTCAGACTCTGTGACGGACAAAACTAACTACTAGCGAGTCACATTGCATCTTTGAAACAACATTATCTGTCTTGGATTTAATACGGACTGGACTTGACAATTCTTGAACTGTGTGTATCTTGTTTGGGTTTATCTGTCGGAGGAACAACCCCTCACTTTATGAGTAAAGTTCTTGGCAAGCAGCTACTGGGTTGCTGCCAATCCTCTTATGGAAAGAATTTGTTGTCTGCCAGTTTTATTTAACCCCTGGCTACCTGTTTGTGTGCGTGTGTGAGACGGGGACAGAACACTTCCCAGCGAGTCTCTCTGCTTCTGAACCGGAATTCGTTCCGCGTGATTTGATTGGGTTTGTTTCTCTTTCGCCGCAGAGGAAGCAGAAATCATCAAGAACGACTACCGAGAGAAGAATGAAGACATGGAAGCCATTGTGAGCAAACTGAAAATACAGCTGAAATCCGCTCAGATTGAACTGGAGCAAACCAGGGCCACACTGAAGACCATGGAAGGCTCGGATGGCCATGGTAACGGTATTACTTTCCTTGGACAGAATTATTTTTCTCTGTCTGTGGAGGAGATTCTCAGATCATGTCTGTGGAGATTCTCCCTCATCCAGGTCACGGTTGTCCCAAAGGAGCTTTTTCAAGAGGCAACTGGACTTTTTTTTTCTTTGAAGACGTTTCGATCCTCATCCAAGAAGCTTCTTCAACTCTGACTGGATGATAGAGAATGAAAGGATTTATATAATTAGATACAGAGACGGTTTTTCCCCCTCGTGCCCTCATTTTCCTGAACACCTAATTCCCACAGCACTGATTTTTGTCGAAGGATATTTATCAATCTAGTAGGGCTCGACTTATAACAGATCATTTAGTGACCATTCAAAGTTAAAACAACACTGATTTAGGATTTAGGACCGTTTTTCACAGTTATGACCTTGGCAGCATCCCCGCAATCATGTGATCAAAATTCAGACGCTTGGCAACTGGTTCGCATTTATGACCGTCGCTGCGTCCCAAGGTCATGTGATCCCCTTCCGCGACCTTCTGACAAGCAAAACCATTTGGGTAGCCAGAGTTAACATCCGGGTTACTAACGTATCAACTGCAGTGATTCACTTAACAACTGAGGCAAGAAAGGTGGTAAAATGGGGCAAAACTCACTTAACAAAATGTCTCACTTAAATTGTGGTCGTAAGTCGAGAACGACCTGTGTTACTAGTATCCTTCCCACTATCTCTACTATCTCCTCTGGGGCAAAACTCACCTAATAAATGTCTCACTTAAGAACATAAATTGCGGTCATAAGTCAAGGACTACCTGTATTACTAGAAGCTGAAGAAGCTTCTTGGATGAGAAGCGAAACATCTTCAAGGAAAAACAAAGAAAAAGCCCAGTTGCCTTTTGGGAAAAAAAAAACACCTTTCGGACAATTATTTTCCTTCTTTTGCAAAGGGTAGAATTGGTTAAACCTGTTAATTTGCATCAATTTTTCATACGGATGCCATCAAATCTGATCCGAGCATTTTGTCTGAGATTATAAGAATGATTTGATTCGCAGCTAGAGGTGATCACAGTTCTGGAGTAGCTAAGGGACATACAAATAGACCTCGACTTACTGACTGTTGTAAGTCATGGTGGTCGTAGAGCAGGTCACCCACAGGATTGACTGAGGAACAGACCTTCACTCTAATGAATTGAACTAATTGTCTCCTGCAAACTCCTCTCTCCTTTCACTCCTCTTTATTCCCTATGGGAGGGGCCATTCACCTTCCACCTGTGGCTTTACACTCCCGAATCGACCCTTGTTCCTTAGCTGTTCCCTTCTCCTGGCAGCTCTGCTCATGCACACACTGGGAACAGGCTCTAGCTATTCTTCTGCCCCACTGCTGTCTGACTCCGAAGGCAGCTGACAACTCCCAGATGGCCCTGGCCCCATCTCTGCCTCCAATGCAGAGCGCTCATCAGAGCCTTCCCCAGGCTCCAGGACTGGCTCATGTTCCTCCCCAACCTCTTCACTGTCTGAATCTGCTGCCAGATCCGCTGGTCGCTGACGGGCCACAACAGATTTAGCACTAGCTTATTCACTATTTAGAAGGTGGGGGCTGGGAAGTACAAGTAAACAACTGCCAATGACTTAGTAGCCAGTCATCAACACACCACAATCAACATCTAAACAGTCACCATATAAATATCGCACACAAAATAGCCCAAAGCACACACTGTCAGCACTCCAAACTACATTCGTTCCAGTGCTGACATAAGGAGGAGAAGAGGGGGCAGCTGGCAAGAGGACGCTTGACTTTTCACCTACTTATTTTCCCTGAAAATAATATCCCCTAGGAGATGGGATGGGAGGGGGGACATTCCTGGGAGCTGAAGTAGTAGATATGGGGAGAGTGATTTGGAAGATGGCCAATGAGACACAGAAAATTGGGGAACGGAAAGGGAAGGTTTGGGGTCAGGAAGTCAGTGTTGGCTACGTTATAATCAGGGACAGATTGTCGTGCTTAATAAATGAAAGATTTCATCAAAGACTATTTGTTTGGAAATGCAATTTATTTTGAGACGACACTGAAACCTGACACACACACTGCTAAAGAGAAGTTCCCTGAGGATGGGCTCCAGCACGAGTCCGAGAGCTCAGAAGACAAAACCGCTTGTTCCGGTGACTGACCCCAGATTGGATCCCGCAACATTATCCCGGGACGCGTACATTCGTGAAAAATTCTTGTGCCAAGGAATGTTTAGAGTTCCACTAATGCCTTGGACATCTTCTCTTTTGACAGCCATGAAAGTCGCGATGGGGATGCAGAAGCAAATTACAGCCAAACGAGGACAGATCGATGCTTTGCAGAGCAAGATCAAGTTCTTGGAGGAAGCAATGACGAATGCAACTAAGGTCCAAATTGCTGAATTATTGAACTGTGATAAAAGTAGCCCAGGCCAAACATCAGGCCAAACGTTGAAAGATTATTAGGGGTGCAAATCTGCCTACAATATGATTGGAAGAATGAAACATATTGAGCACTAGTTACCGTGTTTCCCTGAAAATAAGACCCTGTCTTATATTTTTTTTGAACCCTGAAATAAGCACTTGGCCTTATTGCCATGCGCTCAAAAGCCCGATTGGGCTTATTACCAGGGAATGTCTTATTTTGGGGGAAACAGGGTTGTTGCCAGGAGCCTTTATCACAGCCCCTATACCAGTGATCCTAGTGTGGAGTGTATGTGAGGGACTTCTGTTTGTGTGTGTGTGTGTGTTTGTGTGTCCCACCCTCTTCCCACTTCTCTCTCTCTCTTTCTCTTCTCTCTTTCTCTCTCTCTCTTTCTCTCTCTTCTGTCCCTCTCTCTCTCCCTCCATCTCTCTCTCTCCCCAGAAGGTGGGTAGGTGGGGCAAGATTGGCAGGGCAGCCTTGTAGTCCTATGCCGGCCAGATTAATCGCTTCGGTGGGCCATACGTGGCCCATGGGCCGTAGTTTGAGGACCCTTGATTCAGGGGAGAAATGCTCCGGGTTTGGACCGGATCGTCTGATCCGGTAGGGATGGCGGTGGGTGGTTCAGAGAACCGGTAGCAAAAATCCCTGCGCCCCCCCCCCCCATGCCCAGCTGAGCCACACGATCATCAGAGGCTTTTTTTTTTACTTTTAAAAGCATTTTTTCTACAACCTCTTCAGCCGAAAAAATGCTTTTAAAAGTAAAAAAAAAAAAGCCTCCGATGATCGCGCGACTCAGCTGGGATCATCAGAAGGTTTTCAAAGCATTTTTCTCTGCAACCTCTTGGCTGAAGAGGTGGTAAAAAAAATGCTTTGAAAAGTCTCTGACGATCCCAGCTGAGTTGCCTGATCGGCAGAGGCTTTTCAAAGCATTAGAAAAAATGCTTTGAAAAGTTTTTTTTTAAAAAAAAAGTTGGCCACGCCCACCCAGTCACATTACTCCACCACCACCAAGCCACACCCACAGAACCGGTAGTAACAAATTTTACATTTCACCCCTGCCCTGATTTAAAGCATAACATTTCTACAAGCCTTTGAGTGGCGCGGTGGCCTAGAGCTGGAGCTCTCGCCTCACAATCAGGAGGCTCTGAGTTCGATCCTAGGTAGAGACTGATATTTCTCTCTCCTGGCACGAGGGGCATACCAGTATATCTGCTGCAAAACTCCGCATTGACGATAGGATGGGCAACTGGCCATTAAAACACTCAGCTCCATTCAGTTGCCCAGACTCCACCCCGCAAGGGATTATACGGTCATTAAAAAAAAATTGTTCAAATATTTGTGGACCCCGTGTGATGATATTGCCCCCCCCCACCCTCCGCCCCAGGGTCTGTGGACCACAGATTGAGAAGTCTGGGAGTTGAAGTCCACAAGTCTTAAAGCTGCTAAATTTGAAGACCACTGGAATAAAATAACAGAGTTGGAAGGGACCTTGGAGGTCTTCTAGTCCAACCCCCTGCTTAGGCAGGAAACCCTACACTATTTTGCAACCTGGTTTTGTGTCTGTGTGTTTTCCCCCCCTATCTTGCCCATTCAGGAAAAACATTATTTGAAAGAAGAGAGAAACCGATTAAGTCAAGAGCTGAGCTGCATGGCTTCTTTAAACAACAAATTGGCTGGAGAATTGGAAATCCTAAAGTCCCAGGATAAGCGTTTGAAAGACAAACTGGTGACGATGGAAGCTGCTCTCGATAAAGTAAGTTTCCTTAGCCCATCTACGCATAGTTTTTGACTTACAGCCATTCGTTTAGGGACCGTTTGAAGTTACAACGGCCGTGAAAAAAAAATGATTGCTAAATAAAAATAAAAATTATTTTAAAAAGGCCGTTTTTCACACCTACGACCATCGCAGCTTCCCCGTGGTCACGTGATCAAAATTCAGACGCTTGGCAACTGACTCATATTTATGACGGTGGCAGTGTCCTGGGGTCACATGATCCACTTTTTGTGACCTTCTGACAAGCAAAGTCAATGGGGAAGCCAAATTCAATTAACAACTGTGTTACTCATTTAACAACAGCAGTGGTTCACTTGACAGCTGTGTCAAGGAAGGTTGTAAAACAGGGCAAAACAAAACTCACTTAATGACTGTCTCGCTTAGCAACAGAAAATTTGGCCACAATTGAGGTCCCAAGTTGAGGGCTAGATGTACCGTATTTTTCAGACTATAAGACACACTTTTTTGCCTCCTAAAAGGGGGTGAAAATGTCTGTGCGTCTTATAGACCAAATATTGCTGATGCCCTGGCCAACTGCCAGCTGTTTTTTGGCCTCTGCACGCTCTGTTTTTGGGCCTTTCTTCAGCCCATTTTCAGGGCTTTTTTCAGTCCGTTTTTTAAGCTTTTTTGCCCTGTTTTCAAGGCTTTTGGGGCCCATATTTGAGGCTTTTTTTGGCCTCTTTGGGGGGCTTTTTTTGGCCCATTTTTTCCAAAAAAAAACAGGCTGAAAGAAGCCTTGAAAATCAGCCGGAAAAAGCCCTGAAAACGGGCCGGAAAAAGGCTGGAAAAGGGCTGTAAAAAGGCCTGAAAAAAGGGAGGCCAAAACCCTTTTTTTGTTGTTTTCCTCTTCTAAATTTAGATGCGTCTTATAGTCCGAAAAACACGGTAATTCTTCTTCCCAGGACTTGTCCTAAGAGAAGTTAGGATTAAAACCTAGTGTTTAAAACCAAACAGTTTCCCATAGAAGAACTGGGAGAGTCTGTGGACAAAATAAAAAAACAGTCACAATGGAGGGCCGGATTCTGTGATCAAAGCCCCGCCCCTTTTTAACGTATCAAAGGTGGGACTTTCATCACAGAGTCATGGTCGCCATCTTGAGTTTTGGGACTTCATCCTGCCTCAGACATCTCTGAGAGTGACAGAAATAAATACATTTGTTGGTATTTTTATATAAATAAAAATCTGGTCCAGATGAGCACTGACCAATGTATATGAACAAATACGTATATATACGTATATCCAGAGGGCTTGCCCTATTCCTGATGCCCCAAACTTGGTTATTAGGAATCTAATATGGTGTGGAAGTCGAGTATGGCTTCCTTTTCTCTAGAAAATTGATGGCTAATCTTTTTGTCGTCATGTGCTGAAAGCGCGTGTGCGCACCCATAATGCAATGCGCGTGTGCCCCCATCCCCCATGCATGCATGCATGACCCCCATGCTCCCCCGTCTGCCGTGCATGCACGCGCAATCCCCACCTGTGCATGACCCCCCCATGTGGGCCCACCCCCCGATGCATGTGTGCGCGTCTCCCACATGGGCCCCGCCCCCCGTGCATGCACAGCAGAGACCTAAAACTAGCTGGCCGGCAGGAGGCATGTGTTCATGCGCGATGGAGCTGAGCTGGGGTGACAGCTCACCCCAGCGATGGAGCTGAGCTGGGGTGCCACCTGTGGCACACGGGCCATAGGTTCGCCATCACGACTCTAGAAGGACTTAGAGATGGGAAGCCCTGAGCTCCCAGATGGACTGGGAGATGGGAAGCCCTGAGCTCCCAGATGGACTCTGATCCTTCAGTTCTTGCTTAATGTTGTATCTTATGATTCATGATGAATGTATTTTTTATATACACAGAGAGTTTACACACCGAAGACAAATTCCTTGTGTGTCCAATCACACTTGGCCAATAAAGAATTCTATTCTATTGTTTTCTCAAAAACTGTTCTAGATAACTGGAAACTGTTCGCATGTCTTAAATGCGAGATGATAATACTGGATGTAAATCATGTCCCAAACAGTAAATAACTCACTCCTGATTTTATCCAGGCGTCTCTACAGTTTGCAGAGTGTCAGTGCATCATTCAGCGGCAGGAACAAGAAGTTATGCGCTACAAACTTCAGCACACTTTAGACGTGAAAGTAAGTCTTCTGCTTCACTGATAACTTTCAAAATATGTCAGAACCATTACAGGCAGTCCTTGACTTACAACAATTCGTTTAGTGGCATTTCAGAGTTACAGCAGCACTGAAAAAAGCAACCTATGACCGTTTTTCACACTTACAACCCCCCCCCGCAGCATCCCCAATATCATGTGATCAAAATTCAGTTGCTTGTCAGCTGACTCATATTTATGACGGTCGCTCATTCCAGCTCCTGCCAACCCAGCTACAGTGATGTCACTGGTTAATCCTGCCTTCCAACCCAGAAGTGCTTTGGTGCTCCCGACACAAATGTAGTAGTAATATTGCACTTATTCAATATTGTGTGGTGGCGCAGTGGTTAAAATGCAGTATTGGAGGCTGACTCTGCCCATTGCCAAGAGTTCGATCCTGACTGGCTCAAGGTTGACTCAGCCTTCCATCTTTCCAAAGTCAGTAAAATGAGGATCCAGATTGTCCGGCTGTAGAGCCCTAGAGAGGGCTGTAGAGCACCATGAAGCGGTATATAAATCTAAGTGCTAGTCTTCACAAGCACAAATTCCAGAAGTGATATCCAAATAAGAACATATTTTCCTCTTTAAATAGAATAATCAAATTAACCATTCCTACTATGGAAATAATGTGTATTTCTATTTGCACCTAGTAATCTTTGTGAGCTGTCACCATTTTTATTTACAAAATTTATTGTATTCTTTCAAATTCTTTGGCCTTACTGAATGAAAGAAAGAAAATTAGACTTTGATCTTGGTTTTGTTGATTTGGTGTTATAGAAATGGCTAGTTATATATTAATGTGTAAAAGCAAAATGTTGAATTTGGAGTGTGTCTATCTTGTCCTGGGCTAGGAAGAATTGGCAGTCAATGCCCCCTTTTCTTTCTTTTTTCTCTTCCCCCTTGTATCTCACACCCCCTTTCTCCATTCCCTTTCCCTCCCTTAATTTTCTATTTTCTTTTTTCTTCTTTGTATTTTATATAATAAAAATAAAAATGATAATAATAATAATAAAGTCTAAGGGCTATTGCTATTCATAAATATCTCCTTCCCCAGGAGTTGCAGGGACCAGGACACACCGTGGGTTCCTCCTCACTTAAACAGCGCTATTCATCCTTGCCTCACTCATCCAGCGCACCGTCATGTCAAACGTTTGCAGGCCACATCTCTCATGTAAGTACTGGGTCTGCTCTAGAACACGAAACATGATGGCAGCCATCTTATTCCTCCGTTTCCTATCCAGCTGTGGCCTGGGCTGCCTCTTGTCTCTCTCCCCAGGGGTGGGATTCAAAAATTTTAGCAACCGGTTCTCTGCCGAGTTCATCTTTCAAGAAGTTGAAAGATGTCTCTATTTTGTATAAAGTTTATTTATTTATTTATTTATTTGTTTAGACTTATATGCCGCCCTTTCTCTGAGAGGACTCAGGGCGGCTCACAACAATAAAACAGAAAAATAAAACAAAAACTCCGGGTTAAAAGTTACACATAAAATCCCTAAAATCAATTAAAATCCATTATAAAAACCCCCATCAGTCCAGGCCGGCCAGGCGAAATAGCCACATTTTTAGTTTCTAATGTTATTAGAAATACATGAGTACGATTATTGTAAGATGATCCAAATTGTCAATTTTTATTATTATTATTATTATTATTATTATTATTATTATTATTATTATTATGTATCAAAATTAATACCAGAAGCCACACTGTTCATGTATTTAATACTTATATGCATTTAAAAATTAAAAATAAAATCAAACGGGAAATATAGGGCAAAACAGGAGAGATCAGGATTTTAAGGCACAAAAGGAAAAAAGGGGAAAGAAAAAGGGAAAAATAAAAATGAAAAGGGAAAAAAAGAAAGAAATGAAAGAGGAATATGATGTATATGACTAGAATTGAAATATGAATTGTAGTAAGAAATAATGTTAAATCCTATGATGGTGAAAATGAACTGAAAAATAATTGGAATAATAATTGAAATGTTTTTCATGGTTTACGGTGGTGTGTGTACAAACGATTAAGTGATGATTTGGAATAATACCAGGGGGAAAGCTGTATGATTAGAGGATCATAGTTATAATATTTTTAAATTCATCTAAGGTTTTTTTTTCTTCTGGTTCATATATAAATGAAAAAGATATCTATATAATGAATTGATTTATATTAAAATGTTGGATTATATTAGTTAAGGAAATGTATGTTATAAAATAACTGGGTTTATTATTGATATAAGAATTAAATAACTCTAACACCACATAATTAATTAATTTGATGATGGATATAAAAATTAGATGATAATGGGAAGGGGTTTAATATAGAATAGAAGGGAAAATGGAATTTGGTCATAATTAGAGATGAAAATGAAGGGTAATATTGGTACAAAATAGATGAAAATAAATGTTATGGCAAAAAAAGAGGTATAGAAATTGTAATTTTAGTTGAAAGGACTAAAAATTGTTTAAATTTGTTAACCGGCCGAATACTCTGTTCAGCAAAAATACATTGTATGTTTGTGTGTGTGTTTGTGTAAGAAATAAAAAAAACTTTACAAAAAATAAATAAATAAAAATAAAATAAAATAAATACATGTCAGTGGCCTGAATTTTGATCCGTGTCCACGAAGACGCTGCTTTGAGTCCCTGCAGTTCTTCTTCACTGGTTGAGAAGCATGTTCAACCTTCTGCATACTCTTACTTCTGTCTTTAGGCTTTATAATTCCCCAACTTTTATTATTTTAGCTGTATTTTATAGTTTTCGCTAGGAGTTCTGAGGGGGATGAATAGTATGCAACTACATAGTAATATTTAGTCATTGGTCAGAGTTCCAGATTCTTCTACAAAATATATGATGAAACACTAAACCAGAGGTGTCAAACTCGATTTCATTGAGGGCCACATCAGGGTTGTGTTTGACCTTGGGGGGCCGGGGTGGGCGTGGCCAGGATAGGTGTGGCCAGCTCAACGTCACTTGTATTGAGTGCCTGTGGCGGCCTGAGCGCTCTGCCAGCAAATACGGGATCGCGAGCTCTGTTTTCAGCTGAGACGGCCTCCTGCAACCCTCTGCCAGCGAATACGGAGTTTGGGAGGGCCGTACACATCCCTCCCAAACTCCGTTATTGCTGGCAGAGGCACTGCAAGCCACTCCTTCGCTGTTTCCAGGGTGCCCCTGCAGGTCAGATCTAAGCACTCTGTGGGCCAGATCCGGCCCCCGGGCCTTGAGTTTGACACCCCTGCACTAAACTGTTTCTTGTCACTATCAGAGGTGGGCTGCTGCCGGTTCAAACAGGTTCAGGCGAACTGGTAGTTAAGATTCCTCGCAGTTCGGCGAACCAGCAAATCCCACCACTGGCTGGCCCCGCCCCCACTCGTTTTTACTGGCTGTTTTCAGGCCATTTTTCAGCTGTTTTCAGGTCATTTTTTGGGCCACTTTTGGCCTGAAAATGGCCCAAAATATCCTGAAAAACAGCCTGAAAACATCCCAAAAAACAGCCTGAAAAGCTCTGAAAAACGGCCTGAAAAATGGACGAAAAGGGCCCAAAAAACAGCCAAAAATCAGGTCGGAAAATGGGTGGGGGCGGGGCCAGGCAGTGGTGGGATTAGCCTCAACCGGCTGAATCCTACCTCTGCCTTTGAGGTGAGTGGTCGGGAGGCGGGGCTGGGTGTGATGAGTGACATTACCCACCCAGTCACATGACCAACCAGCCACACCTACCCAGCCAGAGAACCAGTTGTTAAGCTATTCAAGTCCCACCACTGGTCACTATCAATGGAAATAGTGCTTTAGGGAAGAGGTCCTTTGTGAGTCTTGTTTTTAGCTAATCAAATCCTCACGGGTCTTTTTAAAAAATCCATCTTTCCATTCAGATGCCCTCCAAGCTTAATTACACCAAGGAGGATCCGTTGCGAGACTTAAAACAACTCCTTCAAGAATTACGAAGCACAATCGATGAAATACCTTCTGCGATTCTCCCCAAAACAGAAAGCGACAGCGACCCTGACTTGAGCAGTACGCTGTAAGGATATGCAAAATATTGGTAACTTCTGTGTTTTAGGATTCTCATTTTGGAAATGAATGATCTATAGGCAAAGGGGACTTTGCCAAGGATAATCACAGACATCAATGGACCTCTCACCTATGCTGAGTTTGTGTGAATCCATTGAGATTAAATTTTCCAAATTGAGCTCAGTCTGTCTTTGCTTTCTGGACACACCCATGTTGTTCTTCTTGGCAACGGTTGAAAGATGGCTTGCCATCGTCTTCTCTTGGGATGTTTTTGCTATGCCCTGGTATTTTTCGTGGGTCTTTCAGCCAAGTACAGGTAGTCCTCGACTTACAACAGTTCATTCAGTGACCGTTTGAAGTTACGGCACTGAAAAAAGGGACTTGTAACCATTTTTTTCATACATATGACCGCTGCAGCATCCCTAGAGTCATGTGATCAGAATTCAGATGCTTGGGAGCTGACTCATATTTACGACGGTTGCAGTATCCCTGGGCCGTATGATCACGTTTTACGACCTTCTGACAAGCAATGTCAAAGGGGAAGCCAGATTCGCTTAACCGCCGTGATGATGATGATGATGATGATGATGATGATGATGATGATGATGATGATTATTATTATTATTATTATTATTATTATTATTATTATTATTATTAATCAAATTTCTATACTGCCCTACTCCCGGAGGACTCAGGGCGGTGAACAGCCAAGATAAAATACAGATAATACAAACATTAAAAGTCCATTAAAATTATTAAATATTTTGGCCGAAAAACAAATTTAAAACACCCAATTTATAAAAAAAATCAAACTATTTAAAAATTTAAAAGGGAGAGTTAGGCCAGGCCAGCCTGCTGAAATAAAAAAGTTTTGAGAGCACAACGAAACGTGCGCAGATCCGGGATCCTCTGTATCTCTGGGAGGAGCTCGTTCCAGATGGTAGGTGCCCCCACAGAGAAGGCTCTCCCCCTGCGGGCTGCCAGTCGACACTGTTTGGCCGACGGCCCCCTGAGAAGCCCCTCTCTATGGGAGCGTACTGGTCGGTGAGAGGCTATTGGTAGCAGAAGGCGGTCTCGTAAATATTTATTTATTTATTTATTATCAGATTTATATACTGCCCTTCTCCCGAAGGACTCAGGGCGGTACACAGCCAAAGTAAAAACATGGTTATTAACTTAACAACTGCAGTGATTCGCTTAAAAAATGTGACCCCAAAAAAAGGGCATAAAATGGGGCAAAAGTCACTTAACAAATGACTCACTTAGCAACAGAAATTCGGGGGCTCCATTGTGGTCATAAGTCGAGGACTGCCTGTATTAACCAGATCCAAGCTTGCATAATTTTTTGAGATCAATCAAGATAGCTAAATGTTGCATCCTAGCAGGATGGATGGATTGATGAATCGATGGATGGATGGAGAGAGAGAGAGAGAGAGAGTGAGAGAGAGAGGTACTGTATATTCACAAGCACACACATAAGGTTTAATAATAACCAAGCTCTCCCTTTGAAGGAATTTTTATAGCAGTGCTGAGAAACTCAAAACGGTGAGATCTGTTTTCCCGTGGTACAGAAATTTGGCTAGGTGAAGACATGGTGTGATCCAGTATAGGACAAATTCATAAGGGTGATATCATGGAACAGTTGTTTAAACCTCTCAGCAGAGCACGGAGGAGGGCAGGATTATCCAACCTTGGCAACTTTTAAGACCTGTGGACTTCAACTCCCAGAATTTCCATGCTGGCTGCGGAGTTCTAGGGCTGTGATCAGAGGTGGGTTTCAGCAAGTTCTGACCATTTCTGGCGAACCGGTAGTGGAAATTTTGAGTAGTTCGGAGAACCGGTAGTAAAAATTCTGACTGGCCCCGCCCCCATCTATTCTCTGCCTCCTGAGTCCCAGCTGATCGGGAGGAAATGGAGATTTTGCAGTATCCTTCCCCTGGAGTGGGGAGGGAATGGAGATTTTACAGTGTCCTTTCCCTGCCACGCCCACCAAGCCATACCACACCCACCAAGCCACGCCCACAGAACCAGTAGTAAAAAATTTTAAAACCCACTACTGGCCGTGATGGTGAACCTATGGCATGCGTGCCAGAAATGGTACACAGAGCCATCTCTCCAGGCACACGAACCGCCCCCCGTTGCTCTTACAGGTTCCACCGCGCCAGCCAGCTGGTCTTCATGCACATGGGAGCGCCAGAAACTGGAACAGCAGCTGCCCGGCGCGCATGCATGCGCCAGGCAGCTGCTGTTCCGGTTTCCGGGCCGCACATATGCACCAACCACCTGCTCTGGTTTCTGGTACTCATGTGCATGCAAAGATGAGCTGGCCGGTGCACATGCATGCACCATAAACCGGAAGATCATCTTCTTGGCGCGCCTGTGTGCGCCAGGCGGATGCTCTTCTGGTTTACAGCACATGCACACATGTGCTCCCGTTTTGGCACTCGGTGCCAAAAAGTTTCGCCAACACTGTTCTGGGGGATGAAGCCCACAAGCTGTTGGACACCCATGGAATAGGCTCCGTGGTTGAACTTACATTTTCCATTATCCCTTGCCGGAAGCCATAGCACTGAATTGAGACAAAGCAGCTACACCACACAGAAGGTCAAGCTTAACCGAGAAAAGAGGCCAATTCTGCTACCTGTTGCATATATTACAGGTGTTTTACTCCTGTTGACCAGGAGTTTTGTGTTTCTATTTTTTATAGCTGTGGGAGGTCATTTCACCCATTATTTGCCTTTTGCCTAGTCTGTGGCCTACTTCCAGATGCTACTGGTCCTTGCTATTCACGTTTTCCCCCCCCCTCTTGCAGCAATAATTGAGGAAGGATCTTTTTATTAATTTATAATACAAAATACAAGATTCCAAAAGAAAATAATAGGAAAAAAATAGGGGAGGGGACAAAACAAAGAAAAAGCATTGACTTCCAACTCTCTTTGGTGCAGTAGAATATGGTAATAACATCAAACCTCAACTTTTTACTTTTACATAATAATATAAATTAGCCATTTCTATAACGACAAACCTATCTAATCGGTAAAACCCAAAATCAAAGTTTCATTTTTTTCCCCACCTCAAGAATAGAATAGAATAGAATAGAATAGAATAGAATAGAATAGAATAGAATAGAATAGAATAGAATAGAATAGAATAGAATAGAAAATATGGAGTGGAATGGAAAGGAACGGAACAGAACAGAAAATGTGGAGTGGAATAGGAATAGAATAGAGTAGAATAGAGTAGAATAGAATAGAATAGAATAGAATAGAATAGAATAGAATAGAATAGAATAGAATAGAATAGAATAGAATAGAATAGAAAATATGGAGTGGAATGGAAAGAAACGGAACAGAACAGAAAACTTGGAGTGGAATAGGAATAGGAATAGGAATAAGAATAGAATAGAATAGAATAGAATAGAATAGAATAGAATAGAATAGAATAGAATAGAATAGAATAGAATAGAAAATATGGAGTGGAATGGAAAGGAACAGAACAGAACAGAAAAAGTGGAGTGGAATAGGAATAGGAATAGGAATAGAAAAGAAAAGAAAAGAAAAGAAAAGAAAAGAAAAGAAAAGAAAAGAAAAGAAAAGAAAAGAAAAGAAAAGAAAAGAAAATATGGAGTGGAATGGAAAGGAACGGAACAGAACAGAAAATGTGGAGTGGAATAGGAATAGGAATAGGAATAGGAATAGGAATAGAATAGAATAGAATAGAATAGAATAGAATAGAATAGAATAGAATAGAATAGAAAATATGGAGTGGAATGGAAAGGAACGGAACAGAACAGAAAACTTGGAGTGGAATAGGAATAGGAATAGGAATAGGAATAGAATAGAATAGAATAGAATAGAATAGAATAGAATAGAATAGAATAGAAAATATGGAGTGGAATGGAAAGGAAAAGAAAAGAAAAGAAAAGAAAAGAAAAGAAAAGAAAAGAAAAGAAAAGAAAAGAAAAGAAAAGAAAAGAAAAGAAAAGAAAAGAAAAGAAAAGAAAAGAAAATATGGAGTGGAATGGAAAGGAACGGAACAGAACAGAAAACTTGGAGTGGAATAGGAATAGGAATAGGAATAGAATAGAATAGAAAAGAAAAGAAAAGAAAAGAAAAGAAAAGAAAAGAAAAGAAAAGAAAAGAAAAGAAAAGAAAAGAAAAGAAAAGAAAAGAAAATATGGAGTGGAATGGAAAGGAACGGAACAGAACAGAAAACTTGGAGTGGAATAGGAATAGGAATAGGAATAGAATAGAATAGAAAAGAAAAGAAAAGAAAAGAAAAGAAAAGAAAAGAAAAGAAAAGAAAAGAAAAGAAAAGAAAATATGGAGTGGAATGGAAAGGAACGGAACAGAACAGAAAATGTGGAGTGGAATAGGAATAGGACTAGACTAGACTAGACTAGACTAGACTAGACTAGAATAGAATAGAAGCTGGAAGGGGCCTTGGAGGTCTTCTAGTCCAGCCCCCTTCTCAACCTGTACCATCTCAGACAAGTGACTGTCCGGTCTCTTCTTAAAAAACCTCCAGTGATGGAGTGCCCACGATTTCTGAAGGCAAAGCTGTTCCACTGGTTAATAACGTTAGAAAAAGAACGCTGTCACTTGATGGGCATTGATCGCCTCCCCATCTGCCACCATCTCGTTGGAAAATTTGAGATGTGGCTTAGCTTGTTGTTCAACGCACCTGTCGGTCCTTGCCCATCTCTATGCCATGCAAAGAAGAATACAGTAATTGGCTGGTAGGTTTTTTTTGTCTCGCTATTGGATGATTTTGGTGGAAGGGAAAACAAAGCCAAAGGAGTCCACCAATCACTTTCCTTCACTTGTCCCGTTTTAATACCATAAGAATAGGACCACAAGTCAGCCTTGTTTCAAAGTAGATTACGGCTTGGCCACTGAGGCAGCACTGTTTATGCCGGTTTCGTTTTCTGCTAACCTACATATTGATATACTATGCTGTAATGAAGGTGGCTCAGTGGCTAAGACGCTGAGCTTGTCGATCAGAAAGGTCGGCAGTTCAGCTGTTCGAATCCCCTAGTGCCACGCGACAGGGTGAGCTCCTGTTACTTGTCCCAGCTTCTGCCAACCTAGCAGTTCGAAAGCAGGTAAAAAATGCAAGTAGAAAAATAGGGACCACCTTTGGTGGGAAGGGAACAGCGTTCCATGCGCCTTTGGCGTTGAGTCATGCCGACCACATGACCACGGAGACGTCTTCGGACAGCGCTGGTTCTTCGGCTTTGAAACGGAGACGAGCAACGCCCTCTAGAGTCGGGAACGATGACTAGCACATTTGTGCGAGGGGAACCTTTACCTTTTTAACGAAGCTGCCACTCAGCTGTATCTCTTTTCCCAATCAGGAACCCATTTTGTATAAGACAGTTAATGACTACCCAAAACTGTGTGAATAATATGATGTATTACGTGGTTGTTTGCATTTTTACCTCCCCCCACCCCCCCATTCAGAGACTTTCCTAGCAGAGAAAACATTGGCAGAAGATCACATGACCCCTGCAGGTGAGGCGCTGAAATTTTGATCTGGAAGATCAAAATATTCTAATTGAGCCAGATGGAAGAAAATGTGTCCTTTTTTTCCCCTTCTTCTTGTTTTTTGCATTTATAGCACTGCATATTTTTTATGTACTTTTATGGGGTATCAAGGGACACCGTGGCTCAGTGGCTAGGATACTGAGCTTGTCGATCTAAAGGTCGGCAGTTCGGTGGTTCGAATCCCTAGTGCCGCGTAACGGGGTGAGCTCCCATGACTTTTCCCAGCTTCTGCCAACCTAGCAGTTTGAAAGCACTTAAAAAAATGCAAGTAGAAAAATAGGGACCACCTTTGGTGGGAAGGTAACAGCATTCCATGCGCCTTTGGCATTGAGTCATGTCGGCCACATGACCACGGAGACGTCTTCGGGTAGCGCTGGCTGTTCGGGTTTGAAACGGAGATGAGCACCGCCCCCTAGAGTCAGGAACAACTACACATATGTGCGAGGGGAACATTTAACTTTACCTTTTACGGGGTATCAAACATCTTTGAACATTAATGGCCTATATCCAGAATGCAGTTATGGAGACAATTTAAAAAATATTCTCTTTAGCCTTCACTTGTCCCGCATTAAGGTTACAATTACAGATACTGTGCTGTCGTTGGTGCTCTCTGGGCGTGGTGATTTTCCTGCAGACGTTTCATTGCCAAACTCAGTTAGCCCTGATAATGTTACCTAGTTGGGTAATGAAACGTCCGCAAGAAAGCCACCAAATTCAGAGAGCACCTAGGACCCCACAGTTCAACCTTGAGCTTCAAATGTTCTTTTCTAGCAGTTACAAATACATCTTACACTCTTTCTAAGGTAGTAGAATTTCTCCCACAATGAAAGCAAAGCTTGTTCCAGAAATGTCTCCCCAGATGTTCCATTTTAGGGAAGCATCATTCCCCAGACGAAAAAAAAAAAATCCTTCTAAAATGCACCTGCGATTTCCGCTACTGGTTCAGGCGAATCAGTCCGAACCGGCTGAATTGTATTACCCCCTCTGTATTGTATTCTAAAATGGAAAATTCAGAAATCCTTGTTTCAATTACTGGCCGATGGGTTGGAAGCAACATCTTCTTCTGCAGTGCTCTTAGCATCTGGTCCCTGAAATAATTAAGGAATCAAAACTGTCTTGGTTAAGGACATCCTAAGCAAGGTTCTTCCAGAAACTGGCTTGGTTTGGTTCATTTTTTTTTATTTTTTTTTTGACACCCAGGAGACTTGACCAGCCCTGGGATTCCATGAACGTCCTCATTTTTCTCAAAGGAGCTTCTTCGATTGCTTTGCTGTCGTTGTCATACATTTATTTCATCAATAATCAACCTTCTTTGCTGGCTTTTACAGAGTTCTGTCTCTTGATACAGGGAGGCCGCGGTCAGAGACTTACCTTCAGAGGTGACCAGGGGGCAAGAAGCATTTAGCAGGTGAGAAGTGACGCTTGGTTTGGTGAAAAATGGTCACCTTTTTTCAGTGCCGTTGAATGGTTACTAAATGAATGGGTGTAAGTCGAGGACTACCTTTAATTATTTCTTATGTTTATAATGTCGGGCCGTATTCCTCATCTTGTACACGGCTCTTGAGCAGGGGTGAAATGCTTTTTTTACCTTTTTAAAGCATTTTTAACTATCGGTTCCGGAGAACCGGTAGTAAAAAAAAAATGCTTAAAAAGTAAATCAGCGTCACTCAGCTGATTTTTGGAACTTTTTTTTTTTTTTTACTTTTTAAGCATTTTTTTTTTCCTACTGTTTCTCCGGAACCGGTAGTAAAAAAAGGTTCTGATGATCACAGCTGTGGCACGCGATCATCGGAACCTTTTTTTTTTTTAACCTATTAAAAGCATTTTTTACTACCAGTTCCAGAGAACTGGTAGTAAAAAACGCTTTAAAAAAGTTTTTTAAAAAGTTCCCAAGATCGCACGCTATAGCGGATTTTCCCCATCCCCTTGCTGTTCTACTTACCTTCTCAAGCCTCTTTTTGGTGTGTACTGTGCATGCGTGGACACATCACACCAGTGGTGAAATCTTAAATTTGTTAGTACCGGTTCTGTGGGCGTGGCTCGGGGGGGTAATGTGACTGGGTGGGCGTGGCCAATTTTTTTTTTTTTTTACTTTTAAAACCATTTTTTTCTACAACCTCTTCGGCGAAGAGGTTGTTAAAAAATGCTTTCAAAAGGCTCTGACGATCCCAGCTGAGTTGCCTTATCGGCAGAGGCTTTTTAAAAAACTCAGCTGGGATCGTCAGAGGCATTTAAAAGAAAAAAACCCCTTTTTTTCTTTTAAATGCCTCTGACGATCCCAGCTGAGCCGCGCAATCGTCAGAGGCTTTTTTTTTTTTACTTTCAAAAGCATTTTTTCGGCCGAAGAGGTTGTAGAAAAAATGCTTTTAAAAGTAAAAAAAAAAGCCTCTGATGATTGTGCGGCTCAGCTGGGTATGGGTGTGTGTGTGTGCAGGGATTTTTGCTACTGGTTCTCCGAACCACCCGCCTCCATCGCTACCGGATCGGGCGATCCGGTCCGAACTGGGAGCATTTCACCCCTGCATCACACGCTTGGTGCGCAGTGCACATGCATGGCCAGCGAACCAGTAGTAAACCGGTTCAGATTTCACCACTGCTCTTGAGTAACAGAGAGGCAACTTGGTTTCCTTTTTTGCTTTATTCATAGGGATGCATTAAGCTTACATACTGCAGATCTTGAAGACCAAGAATCGACTTTCCCTTTTACATCCAGTGGTGAGCTTCTTCTTGGACATTAAGCGAGGGAACGTCTGTTGTAATGCATAATCCCACTTAACAGAACTATGTGTAATAATATTAATGGAGATCTGGCAGGAAAATGTGGATCCTTGAAACCAGAGCTCACATTTATTTTTTATTTTTTATTTTTTTTTAATTTGATTTATATGCCGCCCTTCTCCGAAGACTCAGGGCGGCTTACAATGTGCTCAGCAATAGCCTTCATCCTTTTGTATATTTATACAAAGTCAGCTTATTGCCCCCACAAACTGGGTCCTCATTTCACCTACCTTAGAAAGGATGGAAGGCTGAGTCAACCTTGAGCCTTGGCGAGATTCGAACCCTGCAGTAATTGCAGGCAGCTGGTCTTAATAAGCTTAATAACAGGGTGCTTTAAACCCCTGTACCACCAAGGCTATTTGACCATTTAAAGCACCGGAAGGTAGGATAAGAAACAATGGATGGAAACTAATCAAGGAGAGCAGCAACCTGGAATTGAGGAGAAATTTCCTGAGGACATTTATTTATTATTTATTTATTTATTTATCAATTTTTTTATACTGCCCTTCTCCCAAAGGGACTCAGGGCGGTGTACAGCCAAGATAAAAAGCAACAATATAAAAGTTAAAAACAATTTAAAATTATTAGATAGTTTGGCCAATCATCTAAAACACAAAACCCCATTAAAATAATATTTTAGGTCAGCCCTGCTTGATGGAATAATAGCGTTTTAAGGGCGCGGTGGAAGGTACATCAGTGGAACATTTAATCAGTGGAACAGCTTGCCACCCAGAAAGAAGTTGTGGGTGCTTCATCACTGGAGATTTTTAGAAGAGACGGAACAGCCACTTGTCTGGAATGGTATAGTATCTCCTGCTTGAGCAGAGGGCTGGACTACAAGACCTCCAAGGTCCCTTTCCCCCAACTCCCAAAATTGACTAGTCCCTCACAGGGAGGACCTGCTAAACTTCAGAGGGAAGGGCATTCCATGAGACAAGGGCTGCCAGGGAAAAGGCATGCTTCCTAGGTCCAATAAGAGGCCTGAGATCCATTTTCCTAGCCTTCCGAAAAGAAGGCACATCTCTTTCTGTTTAGCAATTGGGATTTTATATTACATACACCCATAAAATCATCACCCTCTTTTAATGACCCAATAATCCCTTGTGGGGATAATCCCTTCCGGGCAACTGAATGGAGCTGAGTGTTGTGGCTCCAACTCCCTAGCCTGTCCTCATGGAGGAAGAGGACTCAGAAGGTGAGGGGGAGGAACTGGCAAGGCCTCCCTCTCCAGGACCTTCCTCTCTGGCAATGCCTCAGGTTCCATCCAAAGGCCAGGAGGAACAGCCTGGGATGTGCCAAGAGGAAGGCATTTCGGAGCACCCATTGATAGAGAGTGATACTGATGAATCCTGGCTTGATCCCAGGCAGCGTCGGAGGGAGAAGCGTGCGCAGCAAAGGAAGAGGCGTGGGAGGGCCATGGATTGAGCTGAGTCACTGAGCCACGCCCCACAAGGGATAAAAGGGGCCGTTGCTCGGCAGGCTTTGTGACGGACAAACATTTAAACTCTAAAGAGTCACATCGTGAATCCTGCACTTCGGCTCAGATATATTTTGGACTAAACTCTTGTGGATCATTTGTCGCTCTGGAAACGGACTGTAGATAAAGCCTCTCCTGTTTTTTGGGAGTACTAATTTGATTTGGCAGGCATTTTACAAGTAGCTGCCAGAACTCTCGTCTGCCAGGAATTCTGGTCTGTTTATACAATACATTATTGGCAGGTGTGTTGGATATTGCATTTGTCTGAGTGAGGACGGGGGACAAAACACTGAATGTTTACTGGCCGGATGCCCTTCTTGTCGCCAGTATGGAGGTTTTTTTTCAACAGATATATCCTCAGTGTGCCCAGAGAGAGAAATATCTGCCTCTACTTAGGATTGAACTCACAGCCTCCGGATTGTGAGGCAAGGGCTCCACTCACATAAGCCCATAAAATGCTTCGTTCAAAATAATAGAATAACCGAATTGGAAGGCACCTTGGAGGTCTTCTAGACTAACCCCCTGCTCAAGTAGGAGACCCCACCCCATTCAACTGGCTGTCCAATCTCTTCTTAAAAACCTCCCAGTGTTGGAGCACCCACAATTTCTGGAGGCAAGTCGTTCCACTGGTTAATTGAAAGTTTGGTTGACAATGGCTTTATACAGTAGTGGCCAAAATTGTGGAAACCTTTTGGGAAAAGTGCATTTTTGAGGTTTGATGGCTAATAACACCACTTTTGGGGGGGAGTTTCAAGATAATCCTATTCCACTGATGGAATGGCCTGGGAATAGCCCAGACCTTAACCCAATTGAAAATCTATGGAGCCGACTAAAGAAACTGGTTAGTCAGAAGCGACCCAGCAATAAAACCCAGTTAATAGAAGCCATCCTTCAATCTTGGTTTCACATTAAATCAAATAAACTAACTAACTAACTAACTAACATTAGAACACCTGCAGAACTAAAAGACTTGGTTCACTCCATGGGAAGAAGTTGTAAAGCCATAATTCATGTTAAAGGTTACCCAACTAAGTATTAACTGACCCGGTGATAATTTTTGTGTATCTCATTTTTTCTGTGGTAAAAGTCTTTGTATATCTCATTTTTTCTACGTGTTTCACTTTTCTTCTTTATACTGTAACTGCTATTCTAATAGCAAATCCTTCATCAAAGTGATTGCATTACATTCTTGATTAAATTATCTTTCCATTGATATATAATTTTATGGTACTACTCGAAAAAAAAGTGGTGTTATTACCCTGTTTCCCCTGAAATAAGACAACCCCTGATAATAACCCCAATCGGGCTTTTGAGCGCACGGCAATAAGGCCAAGCGCTTATTTCAGGCTTCAAAAAAATATAAGACAGGGTCTTATTTTCAGGGAGAAACAGTAGATAGTTTTAGAAAATATACTTTTCCCAAAAAGTTTCCACAATTTTGGCCACCCCTGTATGAACTATGGCATTATATGAGCTCAGCCTATATCTGTTAGAGGTCTCCCTTCAGCATTCAAGATGGCGTGCAAAATAACACAGTGACTTACAATCAGAAAAGAATGATGCCAAATTCAGGTTTTCGCCTTTCATCCTGCTGCATGATCAGCCTGAAGAATCAAACAGGGGGATTTTTTGACCAAGGAACATTCCTGCTCTCTCCCCATCAGGTAAGACAGCTTCTGATGGAGAAAGTCCTGGTGAAAGAAGCCAAAAACAATTTGGCCCAAGCCTCACCATCTTCTGCAGTCAGGTGGAAGATGCTAACCATTACTAAGAGAGAAATGAATACCAACAGAAGAAAGTATTTGTAACTCAGGGTTGAACTGTAGGATCTCTCTGAGCTTATTTTCTTGCAGACGTTTCATTGCCCGACTGGGTAACATCATCAGTGCTAGAAGGGAGTTTGAGAGAGCAAACCCCAGTCCCTTCTAGCACTGATGTTGTTATCTAGTCAGGTGATGAAACAGCTGCAAGAAAACAACTAAGCTCAGAGAGCACCAAGGACCTCACAGTCCTTTTCCTTCTCCTTCTCCTTCTCCTCCTTCTCCTTCTCCTTCTTCTCCTCCTTCTCCTTCTCCTCTTCCTCCTTCTCCTCCTCCTTCTCCTTCTTCTCCTTCTCCTCCTCCTCCTCCTTCTCCTCCTTCTTTCTCCTCCTCCTCCTCCTCCTCCTCCTTCTCCTTCTCCTTCTCCTTCTCCTTCTCCTCCTCCTTCTTCTCCTTCTCCTTCTTCTCCTCCTCCTCCTCCTTCTCCTTCTCCTCCTCCTCCTCCTCCTTCTCCTTCTCCTCCTCTCCTCCTTCTCCTTCTCCTTCTCCTTCTCCTCCTCCTCCTCCTCCTCCTTCTCCTTCTCCTTTACCTAGTTGGGTAATGAAACATCTGCAAGAAAGCAAGCTCAAAGGGCACCAAGTTCTTGCAGGGGAATTTGATCTAACAACCCAGCACAAATCCTGGGAGATCAGTTTTAGTTGAAAATTCTCTTATGGAAATCCCAAAGGTGCTTTTTCCGAAAGGCAACTTGTATTTCCTTGGAGGTTTTTTTTTTTTTCCTTTGAAAACATTTTGCATCCAAGAAGCTTCTTAGATGAGAAGAGAAACATTTTCAAAGGAAAAAAAACCACAAAGTTCATTTGCCCAAGGAGATTCTCAGTCATGCAGGTCATGGCTGTCCCAAAAGTGCTTTTTCAGGAAGCAACTGGACTTCCTTGTTTGTTTGTTTGTTTTGAAGACTTTTTGCTTTTCATCCAAGAAGCTTCTTCAGCTCTGATGGGATAGTGGAAAATGGAAGGATTTATATTCCTTGCAGACAGCTGGTCATTTGCATCCTTTTAGAGGGTCGTTGAAGCACTTGGAGGTTTATCTGTGTCCTCAGGGTCACCTGTTGTGGTCCGCCAGCAGCCTGTGGAGCTGGCAGCAGAGTCAGACAGTGAAGAGGCTGGGGAGGACCATGGGTCAGTCCTGAAGTCTGGGGAAGGCCCGGACGAGGGCTCTGCATTGGAGGCAGAGATGGGGCCAGAGCCATCTGTGAGTTTGTGCAGACTCTGAAGCCTCTGGAATCAGACAGCAGAGAGGCAGAGGAACAGGAGGAGCCTGTTCCTAGTGCCCGCATGAGCAAAGCTGCCAGAAGGCAAAAACAGCTAAAACAAAAGGGACGACTCAGGAGTAAGGCTTGGAGACGATTGGCCCCTCCCATAAGGCTTAAAAGAGGAGCAAAGGCACGTGAGCCCTTTGCAAGAAAGCAACATTGTTAATTCTGTTTCCAGTCGGCATCTCTGTTTGATTCTGGACTCCGTGTGGCTTTGCCAAGTAGGTCTTTGGCAGCGTGTCAAAGGACATAAAGTTTGGTGATTATCCCGAAGGACTTCTCCTGAAGGACTTTTTGCATCTAATTGGGACTCAGCTGTGAATGAACGTAATTCACAGCTGTTGCAATAAAATAGGTTTTTGGGACTACTCGTGTGTTTAATGACTCACTAAGCTGTTCTGTCCCCGTCTCACACACGCACACCAGCAGTCGACCAAGAGTTAAAATAAACCAGCAGACAAGAATTTCCTTTGATAACAGAATTGACAGCAACCCAGTGGCTGCTTGCCAAAAGTTTTTACTTATAAAGGGAGGTTTTTCTCCTCCGTCCGAAACATCAAAGTAAGTCCACAAAAGCCAAAGAATAGTCAAGTCCAGTCCAAAAATCAATCCAAGCAGAGCATATAACAAAGTTCCAGAAATGCAGAATGACTTTCTAGCTTTCAGTTTTGTTCGTCACAAGGCTTGACTAGCCATCACACCCCCTTTTATCCCCTGTGGGGTGTGGTCCAGTGACTCAGCTTAATCTCGGGCACGCCTCTTCCTCTGCTGCGCGCGCTTATCTCTGCGATGCTGTCGGAGGTCCAGCCAAGACTCATCTCCATCGCTGTCCAACTGCGGCTGCTCCGAAGTGCCTAGCCCCTGGCCTATCTCTTGGCCTTCGGAGGACACCTGAGGCATTGCCAGAGAGGAGGGTCCTGGAGAGGGAGGCCTTGCCAACTCCTCTCCTTCACTTTTGGAGTCTTCTCCCTCTGATAAGACAAGCTCGGGGGTCAGAGTCACAACATAAGCCTAGGTCACAACATCACCTGAGTAGTTCTCCTGGCATTGAGTAGAGCTACTCAGGTGACCCTGAAGAGACAGATAAACCTCCAAGTGCTTCAACCACCCTCTAAAAGGATGCAAACAACCAGCTGTCTGCAAGGAATATAAATCTTTCCATTCCTTACTATCCTGTCAGAGCTGAAGAAGCTTCTTGGATGAGAAGTGAAACGTCTTGATGATTGAGAATCTCCACAGACATTGTCTTATGGAAGTACAACGTCAGCATGGGAAATGATGGTTCACGTTTGTGAGTGAAAAAAAAGCAAAAAAAAAAAAAAGACAACAACTCTTGAAATGCTCCCTTTTAACATCCGTGGTCTTTGCTCCCTGTAGTGTCCCAACTCTCCGCTCGCTATACCTCTTCCAAGAAACCCTCCTTTGAGGACCGATACAAAGATAGGTCTCCTGTGCACTCCTTGCTAACGGCTCCTTTGGATGACCTTAAGGCGGCTCCTGCACCTTCCTTCGAACGACGGTCCAGTCTGAGGAAGAACTGCTCCCCCCCAGAACCCACAACTACGACCAGCAATCGAAGTAAGTCTGGAAAGTCATCACAGAGGATCTTTAGGGACACGACCAGCTCTTCCTAACAAAGCAAACCCTGAGGAAAAATTTCCGGAAGCCGCAGTTGGTTCAAAATGTGGCAGACCAGTGGTGAAATCCAATTTTTTTTTTACTACCGGTTCTGTGGGTGTGGCTTGGTGGGTGTGGCTTGGTGGGCGTGGCAGGAGAAGGATACTGCAAAATCCCCATCCCCTCACCAAGCCACACCACGCCCACCGAGCCACGCCCACAGAACCAGTAGTAAAAAAATTTGAATTTCAGCACTGCCCCAAAGTGATCAAGTGGCTGATTTGATTCTTGTGCCAGGGGGATAGGGAATTCTGGGAGTTGAATTCCACAAATCTTAAAGCTGCCAAATTTGAAAAAAAAAGACTAGTTTATACCATGGTGTAATTTTCATGCATAAATTCATAGAGAGAGGAACGAAGGAGCAATTTTTAGTGCTGTGAATATGGTTTTTTTTTTCTTCCTGTCAATGGAAACATCACAAAAGTGTTTTTTTTTTTCTTTTCGAACAGGTGTTTCTTTCAGCACTTCTACTTGTAAGTATATTTGTATTTTTTTTCCCCCCAACTTCCCATTGCATTCCTGGTGACTGATAAAGCTGTTTCTGGCTCAGTTTTCAGTGCGGAAAAATTGACATTTTTTTTCTTTTCCGATGCACAGAAATAATGAGAAAATAAATATTGTACAGTCCAGTTTGGTACAATACAACAAGTCAAACAAAATACAGGTAGTCCTGGTACAGGTACTTTTGATTAAAGTTGAGCCCACAATTTCTGTTGCTAAGTGAGATGGTTGTTAAGTGAGTTTTGCCCCATTTTACGAATTTCCTTGCCACACTTATTAAGCGAATCCCTGCAGTTGTGAAGTTAGTAACCCGGTTGTTAAGTGAATCTGACTTCCCCCTGGACTTTGCTTGTCAGAAGGTTGCAAAAGGGGATCACATGACCCCAGGACACTGCGACCGTCATAAATATGAGGCGGCTGCCAAGCATCTGAATTTCGAATCACCTGGTTGCAGGGATGCTGTAACTGTTTATAAGAGTGAAATACGGCCATGTCACTTTTTTCAGTGTCATTGTAACTTCAAATAGTTATTATACGAATCAGAGGTGTATTCAGCCGGTTCGTATCGGTTCAAGTGAACCGGTAGTGGGTGGGTGCATGCGAGGAAGGTACGCGAGCGAGCAAAGTGCATGCGTGGAAGGCCGGGCGCATGTGCGGAAGGTGCGCGCATGCGTGAAGCGAGCATGTGCACACGGAGCGAACCGGTGGTAAGAATATTGGAAACCCACCGCTGATACGAATGATTGTAAATCCAGGATTACTTGTAATCTATATTTTGTCTTGCCACTAAGTGTAAACTCATTCTTAAATTCAATCCCCCTTCTCCAATGACAGGGGTCGTTTATGGATAATGTCATCCTCTTTTTATTTTTCCTCCACAAATAAAACATTTCAGGGATTTGGGCTCAATTATCCCTGAAAGATAAGCGGATATCTTTATTCTGTTTCTAAAGATTGGGGATTAGGATAAAAGCTGGAAGGGAAGGGAAACCGTCCGGAGGGTTGACGGCTAAACTCCGCTTCTAACATTCATTTCGCTCTAGCAATTTCTCCTCTTGACGAGGCCTCATAGTGCTGTTCTGCCCCAGCTACGGACCCCAAAGAACGCAGCACACACAAAGTCCGTTCAAACCTTAGTTTATTGAATAAACCAGTCTTTTACAACAACGGCTGCTAATTAATTGCATTAACAGCCGCCAAGAATTCAAAGAATAATAACTAAAAGCTTACTATGGTTGGCAGAATGCCCAGAAGCAATTTGCAGGAAGCTGATAAAATAAGCAAGACAAGACACAAAGGTATGTGAACGAAGTTGTTCCCTGCAAATTGCTTCAGTCGGCGTTCCTCCTTAAATAGGCTAAGAGAATGGCCAATTAGCCCCAAGCCTTACTCTCGAGACCTCCTCCTGAGGAGCCACTCCTGCCATTTGGCAGCTCTGTGCGCCCGTGCATTGAGAAGAGGCTCCTCCTCTTCGTCCTCTTCACTTAAGGGAGCTTCTGGAGGTTCTGAAGGCCCTGGCTGAATCCCCGCCTCTGGCACCACATCTTCTACAGCCTCCTCATTGTCCGACTCGAGTGCCAGCTGCACAGGCTGCTGGAGCAGCACCACACCAGCCTCCTCGCTGTCCGAATCAGCCACCAGCCACACAGGCCGCGTACGGGCCACAACAAGTGCTTTGATGGATCTGGGGATCACCAGGTTTTGATCGTCAGTTAAACAGATCCCTGACGTTGATAGAGTAAATCTTTGTTTTCATTTAATGACAGAGACAGATTTTAGAAACAGGACTACAGCCACTTTTATGTGGTGCTGTGACCTAGACGTGGAGCTCTTGCCTCACAATCAGGAGGCTGTGAGTTCGATCCTAGGTAGAGGCAGATATTTCTCTCTCTGGGCACAATGAGAATATATCTGCTGAACAAAACTCTGCATTGGCGACAGGAAGGGCATCCGGCCAGTAAACACTCAGCTCCATTCAGTTGCCCAGACTCCACCCTGCGAGGGATTATGGGGTCGTTAAAAGAGGATGATGACTATAGTCACTTTTATGGACTGCATTGGCCAAGGCAAGGTTACCCTTGACTTAACAACCATTCGTTTAGTGTCCGTTTGAAGTTACAGCAGAACTGAAAAAAGTGACTTTCGGCGAGTCCTTGCACTTAAGTTTAAGTTTAATGCGATTTATATGCTGCCCTATCTCCAATGGACTCAGGGCGGCTCACAACAATAAAATGCACAATAGCACATTAAAACAATATAAAATTAAAAGTCCAAATTAAAACAATTTAAAATCAATTTAAAATCTATTAAGAACACACACCCCCATCAGCCCAGGCTGCGAAACAGCCAGGTCTTCAAATCACGGCGGAACGAGCGAAGGTCAGGGGCCATCTGGAGCTCCAAAGGAAGTTGGTTCCAAGGCTAGGTGCGCCCACAGAGAAAGCTCTCCCCCTGGGGGGTCACCAGCCGATATTGTCTGGCCGACGACACCCTGCGGAGGCCCTGTCTGTGGGAACGCACCGGGCGATTGGAGATTGTTGCTGGCTGCAGGGGGTCCGACATATATCCCGGGCCTAGGCCATGAAGGGCTTTATAGGTGATAACCAGCACCTTGAACCTCACCCGAAGGGCAACCGGTAGCCAATGCAGGTCGCGCAGGAGGGGTGTAACATGGGAGTGTCGGGAC
Source organism: Pituophis catenifer annectens (assembly GCF_029215685.1). Taxonomy (NCBI): domain Eukaryota; kingdom Metazoa; phylum Chordata; class Lepidosauria; order Squamata; family Colubridae; genus Pituophis; species Pituophis catenifer. Next base: position 76,345,183 of record NW_027256888.1, read on the forward strand.
ACTCCCATCACAACCCGCGCGGCCGCATTCTGCACCAATTGAAGCCTTCGAGTGGTTTTCAAGGGCAGCCCTAGGTAGAGAGCGTTGCAGTAGTCGAGACGGGAGGTGACCAGCGCATGAGTAACGGCGCGTAGGGCATCTTGGTCCAAATAAGGGCGCAGCTGATGCACAAGGCGGACTTAAGACGGTCGCATGATCAAAATTTGGGCACAGGGCAGCCGGCTTGCATTTACAACGCTTGCAGCCTGCTGGAGTCACCTGATGGCTATTTGCAACCTTCCCAGACGGCTTTGCCAAAAGAGTCAATGTCAAAGGGGGGGGGGGAGAGCCGGATTCGCTTAATGACTGTGTGATTCACTTAACAACTGCAGTGATTCCCTTAACAACCAGGGCCAAAAGGTCATAAAATCGAGTACAGGTTGCTTAACAACCACCTTGCTTATTGACACAAATTCTGGTCCCAATCTGGTCGTAAGTCAAGGACTATTTGCATTTCATGGTTCTTGCTGGTAAGGTCAGTCCAAGGTGGCCTTCATTTAGGATAGGATAGGATAGGATAGGATAGGATAGGATAGGATAGGATAGGATAGGATAGGACAGGATAGTCCTAGATTTACAACAGTTCATTTAGTGACCGTTCAAAGATACAACATCACTGAAAAAAGTGACTTATGACCGTTTTCCACACTTACGACCATTGCAGCATCCCCATGGTCACGTGGTCAAAATTCAGAGGCTTGGCAATTGACTCGTATTTATGACGGTTGTGGTATTCCAGGCTCACGTGATCCCCTTTGGCAACCTCCTGACAAGCAAAGTCAATGGGGAAGCCCGATTCACTTAACAACCATATTGCTAACTTAACAACTGTAGTGATTCACATAACAACTGTGGCAAGAAATGTGGTAAAATGGGGCAAAATTCACTTAACAACTATCTCATTCAACAACAGAAATTTTGGGGTCGGTTGTGGTCGTAACTTGAAGACTAAGAATGGAATGGAATGGAATGGAATAGAATAGAATAGAATAGAATAGAATAGAATAGAATAGAATAGAAAATATGGAATGGAATGGAGTAGAATAGAATAGAATAGAATAGAATAGAATAGAATAGAATAGAATAGAATAGAATAGAAAATATGGAATGGAATAGAATAGAATAGAATAGAATAGAATAGAATAGAATAGAATAGAATAGAATAGAAAATATGGAATGGAATGGAATGGAATAGAATAGAATAGAATAGAATAGAATAGAATAGAATAGAATAGAATAGAATAGAATAGAATAGAATAGAATAGAATAGAATAGAAAATATGGAATGGAATGGAATGGAATGGAATGGAATAGAATAGAATAGAATAGAATAGAATAGAATAGAATAGAATAGAATAGAATAGAATAGAATAGAATAGAATAGAAAATATGGAATGGAATGGAATGGAATGGAATGGAATGGAATAGAATAGAATAGAATAGAATAGAATAGAATAGAATAGAAAATATGGAATGGAATGGAATAGAATAGAATAGAATAGAATAGAATAGAATAGAATAGAATAGAATAGAATAGAATAGAATAGAATAGAAAATATGCAATGGAATGGAATGGAATGGAATGGAATAGAATAGAATAGAATAGAATAGAATAGAATAGAATAGAATAGAATAGAATAGAATAGAATAGAATAGAATAGAATAGAATAGAAAATATGGAATGGAATGGAATGGAATGGAATGGAATAGAATAGAATAGAATAGAATAGAATAGAATAGAAAATATGGAATGGAATGGAATAGAATAGAATAGAATAGAATAGAATAGAATAGAATAGAATAGAAAATATGCAATGGAATGGAATGGAATGGAATGGAATGGAATAGAATAGAATAGAATAGAATAGAATAGAATAGAATAGAAAATATGGAATGGAATGGAATAGAATAGAATAGAATAGAATAGAATAGAATAGAATAGAATAGAATAGAATAGAAAATATGGAATGGAATGGAATGGAATGGAATGGAATAGAATAGAATAGAATAGAATAGAATAGAATAGAATAGAATAGAATAGAATAGAATAGAATAGAAAATATGGAATGGAATGGAATGAATGGAATGGAATGGAATGGAACGGAACGGAACGGAACGGAACGGAATAGAAAAGAAAAGAATTCTTTATTGGCCAAGTGTGATTGGACACCCAAGGAATTTGTCTCCAGTGTGTAAGCTCTCAGTGTACATACAGGCAACAAAGTGATAGATCATAGATCATAAATCATAGTTACAATCACTAATCATAAGATGCAAACAACCAGTGATAAATCATAAGATACCAACAGGAGAAGGTATTAGGAAAGATGAGGAAAGAGATGATGAGAAGGCTAATAGCAATTCAGCCACACTACATGGAGTAAAAAAAGCTTTAGGCCCAAGACAGTGCTGTGGGAATTACAGGCAGGTGTTCAGCAGAGTGACAGCACAGGGGGAAAAACGGTCTAGTTGTTTTGTCATGCAATTTATTCACTTAATGAGAGGGATTTGGTCCCAGGGAAATTTTAACATGTCCGTTGTCTCCTCTTTCTCTATTTTGTGTACCTTCGTGTAAACCTAGTTGTTTTGCCTATGTTCTTTGGTTAAAAAAACAACCAATGCAAATTTGAGGCCAAAGTACACATGATAAGGGAGCTCCAGCTACACCATCGATACATATTCTACCTACACCACTGTTTTTCTCAACCTTGCGGCCAAGGTTGAGAAAAGCTGCTTTATGTAAAAAGAATCAGAATAGAGCTGGAAGGGACCTTGGAGGTCTTCTAGTCCAGCCCCCTGCTCAAGCAGGAGACCCTATGCCATTTCAGACAAGTGGCTGTCCAGTCTCTTCTTAAAAACCTCCAGGGATGAAGCATCCACAACGAAGGACAGACGGACAGAGACAAACATCACTGCTTATGTTGCCTTCTTCTCCCTTAGCAGATAACATGAAGCAGCTTTAGTCCTTAAACAGTGGTGGGATTCAAATAATTTAACAACCGGCTGTCTGCCTTAATGACCGGCTGGGTGGGCGTGACCATGGTGGGCGTGACCAGGGGGTGTGACAGACAGCAACTGGCCTCCTGCACCCCCCTGGGAGCAAAAACGGGCCGCGGGTGGGGGGGGACGCGCTGTTCCCTCTGTGCCCCGTTTCGGGCCTAGTAGGCCTCCCTGCAGCCTCTTGGGAATGAAAACGGGCCATGAGTGGAGGCGTGCCACACACCCCCGCTCCCCATTTTGGGCCTAGTAGGCCTCCCTACACTTATCTGGGAGCCAAAATGGGGCGCGTAGGGACTCCTGAAAGGGGCGGGGCGGGGCAGGGCCAGCTAGCAATTTAACTACCGGTTCACTCGAACTGGCCCAAACCGGCTGAATCTCACCAGTCTTTAAAGGGGCAGTGGAAATATTCTCACTTCTTTTTCATGGAAGGAGCAATGCATATAGATAGTCCTCAGTTTACAACCACCTGTTTAAACAATGGCACTGAGGGAAAAAAATGATTTAGAGCTGGTCTTCGTGCTTACAACCATGGTAGCATTCCCACCATCAAAATTCAGGTGCCTTGGCAACCAGCATGTATTTGTGATGGTTGCGGCATCCCGGAGTCCCGCGATCTCTGTTTGCAACTTTCCCAGCCGGCTTTTGACAAGCAAAGTCAATAGAGGAAGCCAGGTTCGCTTAAGGACTGTGCGATTCACTTAACGATTGCAGTGATTCGCTTAACACTTATTCACTTAACTGTGAACGACAGTTCATAACAACTTTGGCATAAAAAAGGTGGGGAGTAAAATTAGGTGTGGCTCACTTAACAACCGCCTTGTTTAGCAGTGGGAATTCTGATTCCTATTGCGGTCATAAGTAAGGGACTATATATTCTGGAATCCATGAACTTTGTTTCTATGGGGAGAAACCTGAGCAGTTCTGCCAGTCCCGACAATCTAGTTTGGCTCTGGAACAACCAGGACTTTGTAAATGATAATGTAATGTTGTAGATCAGGGGTGTCAAACTCAAGGCCGGATCCGGCCTGCAGGATGCTTAGATCTGGCCCATGGGGCTGGCTTGGAAATATCAAAGGACCGGCCCGCAGTGCCTCTGCTGGCCAAAATGGGGCATGGGGCAGTGGTGAGTTTCAAAATTTTTTACTACCAGTTCTGTGGGTGTGGCTTGGTGGGCGTGGCAGGGGAAGGTTATTGCAAAATCCCCATTTCCTCCCGATTAGCTGGGACTTGGGAGGCAGAGAATAGATGGGGGTTGGGCCAGAATTGTTACTACCAGTTCTCCAAACCAGTTAAAATTTCCGCTACCGGTTCTCTAGAACTGGTCAGAACCTACTGAAACCCACCTCTGGCATGGGGGGGTTTCGTATGCAGCCCCCCGCAGCCCATTTTCGGCCTCCACAGCCTCCTGCAGCACTCTGCCGGCCGAAAATGGATCGCGGGAGGGCCTCACACCTCCTCCCCCCGCAACCTGTTTTTGGCCAGCAGAGTGCTGAGGGGGCCATGAAGGCCGAAAATGGGGCACACACACCCTGCACCCCGTTTTGGCCGACAGGGTGCTGCAGGAGGCGTCTTTCCCTTCTCCCCTTAGCTCCCCCCCCCGGCACCATCCACGGGGGAGAACTACAGTGCCGATCCAGCACTCGAAATAATCCAGTTTGATACCTCTGTTGTAGATCGACACAACTACCGTTGAGCAGTGTTAATCATGTATTGCTCCTAATACACCAAACGGTATTATTTATTTATTGGTTCGATTTATCTGCCGCCCTTCTCCGGAGACTCAGGGTGGCTTACAATGCATTAAGCAATAGCCTTCATACCTGTGTATATATCTGCTTAGTAGGGCTTTCGGGACCCCCCCTAAGCGATGAGCTGACTGGTGCCTCTTCCTTTATCGCTGGCAGCCCCGCCTCTGGATGTGTGTGCTTTTTATATCTCTGATAGTTTACATGATTGGCTATTTTTTATCCCTAGCGATTCAGACGGGGGAATCCAGAGAAAATACTTGCAGGAAATTACAGAATAAGATGGAGAATCTACAAAACCTGGTGGAAACCATGCAGTTAAAAAACCAAGGTAGGGGAATTTGGGCTTTATCCTTGCATATTTATAACCCTCACCCTAACCGGTCGCGGCAGCCGCAGGAAGCTCCGCCCACCCGCCCGGATGCTTCTGGGCATGTGCAGAAGTGTTGGGCGTGGGCGCGCGTACTCCCACTAGTGACGGGTTTGAAACCCACTACTGGCCGGATCCAGCCCACGGGCCTTGAGTTTGACACCCCTTATTAAAAGCATCTTACAAGATCATCATGCAAATGCATAACACTTCTATCGAAACGTCAGTGTATCACATGGCAAAATACGATCAGCAATTGTGGTATTACAAACATTAAAGCGTGGTGCTTAGGTGTACCCAGGTGCCTATTTATTTATTTATTTATTTATTTATTTATTTATTTATTACCCCTTATTGCTCGAGTCCCCTGTTGCTTCCTGAAAAAAAGCATGTTTTTAAAAGCTTCCTGAATGTTAAAGCAGGGTGGATTTGATTTAAATCAAGTTGATTTAAATCACGATTTAAATTGTGATTTAAATCACTAGTAAAAAGGCTTGATTTAAATCAACTCGATTTAAATCATAATTTTTAAAGAGCAACTGTCATCTCTGCTACTCCTTTGACCCACTGTTGACTCACCGATAGTCCCAGTGTTGCAGAATATACAGCCTCATGCTACATAACTAAGCTCCATTTCATGCTGAATAAACTAAATTATTTATGTATCTTAAATAGAAAACGATAGATTTTTACCCCAAAAGTTTTTTATTAAAATAAATTCGATAAAAATAAAAAAAAATCCGATTTAAATAAAAAAAATCTGATTTTTTTTAAAAAATCATTGATTTTTATCCACCCTGTGTTAAAGGGAGGAAGGCAGCTCTTACATCTGGAAGAAGGTTGCTCTGGATGGGAAGGGATCCTGCAGAGGGCGCTCACCTTTTATTTTTATTTATTTATGTGTATCGCCCCCACCCTTTATTATTTTTACAAATGACTCAAGGTGGTGGACATACCTAATACTTCTTTTTCCACCTATTTTGGCAACAACAACTGTGAAATGAGTAGGGCTAAGAGAAAGAGACTGGCCCAAAGTCATCCAGCCGGCTTTCATGCCTAAGGCAGGACTAGAACTCACAGTCTCCTGGTGATTGGCCCAAAGACACCCAGCCAGCTTTCATGCCAAAGGCGGGACTAGAACTCACAGTCTCCTGTGGATTGGCCCAAAGTCACCCAGCCAGCTTTCATGCCAAAGGCGGGACTAGAACTCACAGTCTCCTGGTGATTGGCCCAAAGACACCCAGCCAGCTTTCATGCCTAAGGTAGAACTAGAATCCCCAGTCTCCTAGTGACTGGACCAAAGTCACTCAGCTGACTTTCATACCTAAGGTGAGACTAGAACTCACAGTCTCCTGATTTGTAACCTGCTTCCTTAACCACCTCCAAGAGCCATTTCTTTTTTTTCTTTTTTTTTTTATGTTTTATTATTAAGAAATTATAATAATACAATTTTTGTCCATCCGGTTACATAGTATGGAAAAAGAAATAAATATGAATACAAATTACATATTGAACATATATAGATAATCTTTGCAGACCAGTTACATGGTGTAAGAAATTTGTGTTCTCATATCATTAGTGTATATATGTATAATAATCTTTAATGATAAATTAGTAAATACATAAGTCATGTCTTTTGCTTACCCATGTAACCTTTCCTTGCCTTATTATATTTCCAACCATCTACAGTACATCTTCTCTTTCTCTTTCATTTAACTATTCCTTGTACTTGCTCTGGTCTTTTTCCTTTTTTTACCTGCTTCCTTAACCATCCCCAAGAGCCATTTCTATACAACCTGAGACATGAGAAAGATGCCATTTGCCTTCCAGACCTATGTGGTGGTAACAACCATCCTTTTCCTTCTAGCAATGTCCACCATGATCAGATGTCAGGAAAAGAAAATAGAGCAAGCCAAGGAAAAAGAGAAGAAGCTCTCCAAATGAATATGCGGGCCCAGTTTTCAGTCCCTCAAAGAGGCATCCAGATTGCACCTCGCACGGGTAGAATGTATTTAAGCCTTCAGTTCTTGTTAATAATAAAAGTTGACATAGTTTTGTAATCTGTCCTTTGGTTTAGAAAAAAACAGACCAAGGCTGTTAGCTTCTCCATGACCTGGAAACGGCCCAAAGTGCCCCGAGAGAATTCATCCTGTGCCATTATGCGCTTTTATTATTTTAGGAATTTCCAGTTCAGCTCAAATGCATCAGCTCTGAAAGGCAGGAGCCAGGGGGGGTTTTCAACTTACCTTTACTACAGGTTTGCAACGGGGCCGCGCGCAAACTGCCTTTGAGGAGCCAGATACAATCATTATAGTGCTGTTGGAAGAAATATCCTTCTGGGTTCAGTTCCAAGCGGGGAGAAAGACGCTGGAAACATGGTGGCTGTTTGGAAAGATGGTGTTTAATGGTGGACAGGACCACATGGTTTGAGATCCTGGGCAAAAAGGCACATTGTGTGTGTGTGTGTGTGTGTGTGTGTGTGTGTGAGAGAGAGAGAGAGAGAGAGAGAGAGAGAGAGAGGGAGGGAGGGGGGGAGAGAGAGGGAGAGGGAGAGAGAGATCCTCTGTTGGGCTTTGAATTTGAGCTTGTATTCTGATTGGTTGTCAGACTCCCATGGGGCCATGCAGGGGTAACTTTGTAGGTTGTCTGTGTCCCAGGCTTGGTTGAGCCTTGCTGGGTGATGATGTAATTTATTTATTTATTTATTTATTTATTTATTTATTTATTTATTATTAAAATTTATATTCCGCCCTTCTCCCGTAGGACTCGGGGCGGCTCACACAATAAAAACCACAACAATAAAATACTAAAAACCAATCCAAATTTAAAATCCCCAAAGTTAAAAGCCTCATTGTCGGTCAGGGAATTGGCTGAAAAAGCCATGTCTTCAGGCCAGCGCGGAAAGTGCGGAGATCGGGAACCGTCCGGAGGTCAGTGGGTAACCCATTCCAGAGGGTCGGTGCGGCCACAGAGAACGCCCTCATCCTGGGGGTCGCCAGACGACATTGTCTGGCCGATGGCACCCGGAGGAGGGCAGCTCTATGAGCATGCACTGGGCAGTGGGAGGCCGGTAGGAGATGGTCCTGCAAGTACCTCGGGCCCATGCCATGAAATGAAAGGACTTTGGGCAATTCCTACTATGGCTCTGCCTGAAGGAAGTAGATTATTGTTATGTAGAATAGACTGGTCCAGGCCTTGATGGCCCATTGACAAAGGTGAGGTGGGGGGGCTGAGTTTCTGCCTCCCTTTTAGGGGAAATATTCTGCCCTTTTATTATTTCCTAAAATATCTCATTTTCCTAAGAGAGGGGTGGGTGCTAACTTCCTACAGTGGCTAATGAAGGAATGGCACAGCTCTTTATTTTGCTGTTGTGCAACTCAACTCTCTACCCAGACCCAACAGGTGTGATACAACTCTGCACTCCTAGGTTACATTAATAGAGGGATGTTTTCAAAATCTCGTGAAGGGATAGTACCCCTTTCACAATACGACCAAAGATGTTGGGGCCCTAGAAAGAGTGCAGAGAAGAACAAGGTGGAACGAGGTGATGAGGGGACTGGAGGCTAAAACATACGAAGAACAGTTGCAGGAATGTCTAGTCTAACGAAGACATCTTCCAATATTTGAGGGCTATGACAGAGAAGAGGGGTTGATCTATTCTCCAAAGCACCTGTGGGCAGAAGTAATGGGTGAATTATCATTAAAGAGAGAAGCAACCTAGAACTAAGGAGAAATTTCCTGACAGCGAGAACAATTAATCAGCGGTACAACTTGCCTCCAGCAGTTGTGGGTGCTCTAACACTGGAGGTTTTCAAGAAGAGATTGGACAACCATTTGTTTGAAATAGTATACGGTTTCCTGCCTGAGTGGCGGGCTGGACTAGAAGACCTCCAAGGTCCCTTCCAACTCTGTTATTCTATTATTCTGCTTAAAATGTTCAGTATTCCCCTTTTCAATATTGGAACCTTCTAAGAATTAGTTAATCACTCGGTAAGATGAAAGCAAGGTTAATAGCAATTTATGGGTCCCGTTCACAGTTGTTGGACTGCAATTTCCAATGTCCCTCATGGTTGGTCAGACCAGCTAGATCTGATGGGGGAGTTGGAGTTCAGCAACAGATGGTCCAATCAGTGGTGAAATCCAAATTTTTTTGCTACCGGTTCTGTGGGTGTGGCTTGGTGGGCGTGGCAGGGGAAGAATACTGCAAAATCTCCATTCCCTCCCCGCTCCTGGGGGAAGGATATTTGAAAATCTCCATTCCCACCCCACTTTGGGGCCAGCAAGAGATTGTATTTGCCAGTTCTTTGAACTACTCAAAATTTCCGCTACCAGTTTGCTGAACTGCTCAAAATTTCCGCTACCAGTTCGCCGAAATGCTCAAAATTTCCGCTACTGGTTCTCTAGAACCTGTCAGAACCTGCTGGATTTCACCTCTGGGTCCAACCCATTTTGTTTAGAAGCTGCTTCTAGCAGCTGCCCCAGCTTCTGTTTGGGATAATTTTGTAGGCATTTCCTTGATGCAAAAGGATTTTGTTTCCTTCCAAATTTTGAAGGGAGAAAAGTTGCACAGGGAGAATTTCAGATATACCCCCAAAATATGCAACTTATATTAAAATGAAAGCTTCTTCGGAGCATCATCCAGCTGTTACTTCAAGTTTCATTGATGGTATTTTCTCAGTGTTCATTGGATGATTAATTATTAGCAGGTTTTAAATTGAGGGTTTTAGTTCTGCTCTTCCTTGTGGTTATTGCCCATTTCAAGAAAGGAGCCAGATCTGGTGATCCCATGAGTGCGAATCCAATTTAATTCTGTGCCGGGGATCTCCAAGCTTGGCAACTTTAAGACATGTGGACTTCAACTCCCAGAATTCCTCAGCCAGCCAGAGCGGATGGATCTAGCCTTAACAACTCCCAGAATTCTGGGAGTTGAAATCCACACGTCTTAAAGTTGCCAGGTTTGGAGATCCCTGTTCTATGTTGTTACAGAAATAACATAAAATTGCAAGGAAGAAGGGCAAAGAATTTGTGTCTCTCCAAATGCTGAACTTCAAGCAACGGTCCCAGCCAGCACGGAGAATTAGCATATGACAGGATTGAATCTGACATCATCTAAACTGCAGCTTCCTTACCTCTGATTGGGAATATTCTTCCTTGCTTCACTCACCGAGTTTACATTTGATCTGGGTTTTTGTTTTGTTTTTTCTCCATTGTGAAATACCTCCTTGCTATACATAGGCACGCTCAGTACTTATTCAGACTTTGGACTCTTAGTTAGTTTTCTTGGTGCTTTTATAAGCCTCACCTAAGGTAAACAGTGTCCTTTTTCAGAGGGTATGAGGCCAGAGCCTCACCTGTTAGTTCAGTTTCAGGACAGAACAATGTCCATCCTAGTTTCCTTGCAATAATTATAATTTTATACAGGGGTGGGCTTCAAAAATCTTAGCAAGGGGTTCCGTGCCTGGTTGCTGGGTAGGCATGGCCATGGTGGGCGTGGTCTGGTCGGCCGCCTGCACCACGGTGGGGGGGGGAGCTTTTTGCCCTCCCTGGGCTCCGGAGCAGTGGTGAAATCTAAAATTTGTTACAGGCAACTCAGCTGGGATCGTCAGAGCTTGGATCGTCAAAGCCATTTAAAAGAAAAAAACTTTTTTTCTTTTAAATGGCTCTGACGATCCAAGCTGAGTTACCTGATCGGCAGGCAACTCAGCTGGGATCGTCAGAGCTTGGCTCGTCAGAGGCACTTAAAAGAAAAAAAGCCTCTGATGATCACGCAGCTCAGCTGGGCATGGGGGGCGGGGGCAGGGATTTTTGCTACCGGTTCTCCAAACTGCCCACCGCCATCGCTACCTACTCACCCGAGCCTGTCCGAACCGGGAGCATTTCACCCCTGCTCCGGAGGCTTTCCTTGAGCCTCCGGGAGGGCAAAATTGGCCTTCCCAGGCTCCAGAGGCCCTCTGGAGGCTGAAAACAGGCCCGTTTCCGGCCTTCCCGAACTTCCGGTAGGCCTGTTTTTCACCCTCCCCAAGCTTCCGCATGTGCCCTACACTTACCTGCATCCAAAATGGGCCGTGTGGGGACTCCTAGGAGGGGAGGGGTGGGGTGGGATGGGAAGGGCCAGCCAGGAGTGGGATTTGGGGGTTCTCCGAACTACACGGAATCTTAGCTAGAGGTTCTCCCGAACCCCTATGAACCCCCAGCAGCCCACCCCTGATTTTATATTATTATAAGTTTTCAATTCAGGAGTTTCCCCCCACCCCCAATTTTTGTGATTGGCTTGTCAGGCAAAAGCAGACTAATGAAAGGGCAGCCATCTGTTCAAACACCAGTGCAGGGAACTTTGCATCAGTCGTTTAAATATAAATCCAAAAAATGTTTAGCACCATCTGATATAGTATCTGCACACCCCTCCTGCAGACACCTGTCTCTGCTGTGTTGTGTGTGTGTGCTTGAAATATTGCATTCGGTTTCGGTTGCCACGAAATAAATAAGATGTTGACACTCTAGAACAGGGGTGATATGACCCCACGGGGTGTTTAGATCTGGCCCGCGGGCCGCCCTGGAAACAGCGAAGGACCGGCTTGTGGTGCCTCTTGCCAGTGAAAATGGAGCTCGGGAGGCCCGCGTGCAGCTCCGTTTTTGCTGGCAGAGCACTCGGGTGCCCTCGACACAAGTGATGTTGAGCTGGCCACAACCACCCTGGCCAGGCCCCACCACCCACCCACCCCGAGGACAAACACAACACTGATGTGGCCCTCAATGAAATCGAGTTTGACACCACTGCTCTAGAAAGAGGACAGTCTCCCGTCACAATTCAAGGTGTTGGTTATTACCTTTAAAACCCTACATGGCTCAGGGCCAGGGTATCTTCGAGACCGCCTTCTACCGCATAACTCCCAAGGTCTCTACATGGGGCTCCTCTTGAGGAGCACCCGGAGCTCCAACTGGTCCAGAATGCGGCCACGCGGGTGATTACGGGAGCGACATGGCGCTCCCATATAACACCTCTCCTGCGCGAGCTGCACTGGCTCCCGGTGGTCTTCCAGATGCGCTTCAAGGTGTTGGTTCTCACCTTTAAAGCACTCCATGGCTTAGGGCCAGGGTATTTACGAGACTGCCTTCTGCTACCGATAACCTCCCACCAGCCAATACGCTCTCACAGAGAGGGCCTCCTCAGGGTGCCATTAGTCAAGCAATGTCGGCTGGCGGCCCCCAGGGGGAGAGCCTTCTCTGTGGGGACACCCGCCCTCTGGAATGAGCTTCCTCCCGGAATACGACTGATCCCAAATCTCCGCACTTTCCGTAAGGCCCTGAAGACGTTTTTATTTCAGCAAGCTGGCCTAGCCTAATTAGGGTTTTTATGGGTTAGTTTTTAATTGTATAGCTTTGGGGTTTTAAATTGGGGGCCGATTGATTTAATTTATTTTAGCTATCTTAACTTTTATATTGTATGTATTTTAATTTCGGCTGTTCACCGCCCTGAGTCCCTAGGGGGAGAAGGGCGGTATATAAATTCAAATATAAATAAATAAATAAAAATAAATAAACAACCGGTAAGAGCCCACAGAGTTGGTCTCCTCTGGGTCCCGTCAGCTAAACAATGCCGGCTGGCGGGCCCGCGGGGGTGGGCCTTCTCTGTGGCTGCCCCAGCTCTCTGGAACCAGTTACCTCCTGAGGTCCGGACCATCCCCACCCTATTGGCCTTCCGAAAAGCGGTGAAGACCTGGCTTTTCCGGCAGGCCTGGGGCCGTTGATCTCGCTCTTGCGATCCGGCGAGATCCGGCCATGAATGGTGTGAATGAGTTTTAATGTTTTTAATTTTTAAATGTTTTTTTATAATGATTTTAAATGCATTGTGAGCCGCCCTGAGTCTTCGGAGAGGGGTGGCATACAAACTGAATTAATAAATAAATAAGCAGAGAAGAGCAACAAAAACGATTAGGGGATAGAAAGTGAGGGATAGAAAAGAGGGAAAAAGAGAGGAAGAAAGGAGAGGGGGAAAAGGAAAGAGGGTTAGAAAAGGAAGAAGAGAGGAGTGGGGGAAGGGAAGGGAAAGTAGGAAAGGGAAGGAGTGGAGGAATGAAGAAAGTAGACCAAAGTCACTTTTTTTTATGTATTCTCGTCTGTATTAATATATTTTATTTATTTTTATTTTATTTCGAATTTATATACCGCACCTTCTCCCAAGGGACTCAGGGCGGTGTACAGCCAGATAAAAACATACAATACAAACATTAAAAACAATTAAAAGAATATATATATTAATTTGGCCCCAGTTTAAAATGACAAACCCCAATTAAAAATTAAAAATTTAAAAATATGTTAAGCCAGTATATGTATTTTGTATATGCATGGTATAACATTTTACTTTTTATATGTTTAATAAATTTTGTTTTTAAAATAAAAAGAAGAAGAAGAAGAATGTAGAAAGCGTCAGAAGAAGGAAGAGAAGGGTAGAAGAGTTGTGGTAAAATAAAAGAGAGGAAATGGTAAAAGAGCAGCCCCGAACAATTAATAAATAATAATTTAAGATAGTTAAAACATAAGAGGAATGATTAATGATGGATAAGAGACTGTACATTTAAATGGGTTTATGAGAAATAAAAATAAAAACTTTTCCAAAAAAAAAAAAAACCCGATTAGGGGACTGTAGGCTAAGATATAAAAGATATATGAAGGTTGGAGGAATTGGGTTTGTCTAGTGCAGTGTTTCTCAACCTTGGTAGCTTGAAGATGGGGGGACTTCAACTCCCAGAAACCCCCAGCCAGCGCTGCTGGCTGGGGGATTCTGGGAGTTGAAGTCCCCCCATCTTCAAGCTACCAAGGTTGAGAAACACTGGTCTAGTGACTAGTCTAATAAAAAGAAGGATTAGAAGATGACATAATAGTAGTGTTCCAATATTTGAGGGGCTGCCACAAAGAAGAGGGGGCTCAAACTATTTTCCCAAACACCTGAGGGCAGGATAAGAAGCCATGGGTGGAAACTAATCAAGGAGAGAAGCAACCTAGAACTGAGGAGAAATTTCCTGACAGTGAAAACAATTAAGCAGTGGAACAGCTTCCCTCCAGAAGTGGAGGTTTTTAAGAAGAGATTGGACAACCATTTGTCTGAAATGATGTAACGTTTCTTGCTTGAAAAAGGGGCCTCCAAGGTCCCTTCCCAACTCTGTTATTCTGCTTAAAATGTTCAGTATTCCCCCCCTTTGCAATATTGGAACCTTCTTATCCTGAGCATTAGTTCATCACTTGGTAAGATGAAAGCAGGATTAATAACAATTTCAAACTGCAAATCTTTTGTAAGGTCCCAAAATATACCTGAGTCACCAGAATGCCAAAGAGAGAGACTCAAGACGAGGCTTGCAAAAAAAAAACAAAAAAACATTTTATTTATGGCCAAAAACAAAATACTGGGTGGAACTATATCCAGACCATACAGATACAATGCATGTGAGGAAATAGCCACTCCTTGGGGAAGGTATGGCATCCTTTTATACCCTCAGAGACGTCAGCTTAGTACCCAATTCTGGCCTCCTAATTTAGGTTTATGTATTCCTTGTTGCCCTACAAGGGGGAATAGAAGCTTCCCAATTAGTCATCTTGAGCATTTCTTTGTTTACTCAATTGGCCACTTTGGCCCCTGGCTCTGGAAGACAAGATCTTATCCAGATCAAACATAAATTAGGGCTGAGGTGTAAATTATCCCTTGGAGATACGTACCATGCTCTTAGATGGCACAAGAAAAAACAGGGAGAAGATTGATATGGGTTCAGGTCAAATGGCAGGGACAGGGACACTGTACTATCAAGAGCCTTGATAGTACAGTGTTCTAATGCACCCTGTTATTAACACAGCCACCTGCAATTACTGCAGGTTCGAATCTCACCAAGGCTCAAGGTTGACTCAGCCTTCCATCCTTTCTAAGGTAGGTAAATTGAGGACCCAGTTTGTGGGGGCAATAAGCTGACTTTGTATAAATATACAAAAGGATGAAGGCTATTGCTTAGCGCATTGTAAGCCGCCCTGAGTCTCTGGAGAAGGGCGGCATATAAATCAAATTAAAAAAAAAAAACATATGTTTGACAAATACCAGATACATTACAGAGGCCTAATAACAGAATATGTTTGTTACAGGAGATACAAATATAAAGGCATAATATATGTGATAGAAATACAAAGGCATATATGTATTACAGGAACCTAATGGTTACAGAATCTAGTATACCAGTATATCATATTCTAGTATTATTTATTATATCCTTATTATTGTTTCCCTTCACTTTCAAAGCAAGCTATGGCATGCCCTAAACCGAAAGTCTCAGGGCCCTACTGTTCGCCTTAGGCTTATTTTAACTTCAGTCCTCCTGCAAAATAAATTGGACGCAGATTCAAAACAAGATCAAATGAAACGGGTGCCGTTTCAGAAAGTACCCCGTTCCTCCATCCGTCTTAGGGAAACCCCATAACCTGCTTTCATGAAACCGAACGAAGTAGTGCTATTTAAATGTCCGATGACTCATGCCAAAAATAGGCCATCCAGCTTGGAAAGGCTCTGTCAGCAGGGATCTGATTATAATATCTCTCTAAGCGATTTAAGTATTCTTTATATGTTGCAGACAGATGTTTAACGGCAAGGGCTGGGTTATTTTAGTAACGAAAGAGGCAAATGAAAAGGACGATTGCCCATCAAACCCAGATTCTGTCTTTCAGATGTCTATTTTACCCATACAAGTAGAATAGAATAGAATAGAATAGAATAGAATAGAATAGAATAGAATAGAATAGAATAGAATAGAATAGAATAGAATAACAGAGTTGGAAGGGACCTTGGAGGTCTTCTAGTCCAACCCCCTGCTTAGGCAAGAAACCCTACACCACTTCAGACAAATAGTAGTAGTCCTAAGTGAACCATAAAAGTAGTCCTTAATGAACAACCATTCATTTACTGACCGTTTGAAGCAGGGGTGAAATACTTCCGGTTCGGACCGGATCGCCCGATCCAGTAGCGATGTCGGCGGGTGATTCGGAGAACCGGTAGCAAAAATCCCTACACCACCACCACCACCCATGCCCAGCTGAGCCGCACGATCATCAGAGGCTTTTTTAAAAAAAACTTTTAAAAGCATTTTTTCTACCACCTCTTCTGACAAAAAAATGCTTTTAAAAGCATTTGAAAAAAAAAAAAGCCTCTGATGATCGCGTGGCTCAGCTGGGGTCATCAGAGGCTTTTCAAAACAATTTTTTCTGCAACCTCTTGGCCGAAGAGGTGGTTAAAAAAAGGCTTTGAAAAGTCTCTGACGATCCCAGCTGAGTTGCCTGATCGGCAGAGACTTTTCAAAGCATTAGAAAAAATGCTTTGAAAGTTAAAAAAAAAAAATGTTGGCCACGCCCACCCAGTCACATTACCCACCACCACCAAGCCACGCCCACAGAACCGGTAGTAACAAATTTTACATTTCACCCCTGGTTTGAAGTTACAACAGCACTGGGAAAAGTGTCTTATGAGCGTTTTTTCACACTTATGACCGTTGCTGCATCCCTGTCGTCACGTGATCAAAATTCAGACACATAGACACCGGTTCATATTTAGGACGGTTGCAGTGTCCCAGGGTCACCTTCTGATTAGCCAAGTCAATGGGGAAGCCAGATTCACTCAACAACCATGTTACTGACTTAACAACCGTAGGGATTTACTTAGCCACCGTGGCAAGGAAGGTCGCAAAATGGGTCAAAACTCACTTCACAGCTGTCTCGCAACTGTCTCGCTTAGCAACAGAAATGTTGGGAATCGATCGTGGTTGCAAATCAAGGACTACCTGCATTTAGAATTAGAACAGAATGGAGCTGGAAGGGACCTTGGAGGTCATCTAGTCCAGCCCCCTGCTCTATACTATTTCAGATAAGTGGCTGTCTAGTTTCTTCTTAAAAACCTCCGGTGATGGAGCGCCCACGATTTCTGAAGGCAAGCTGTTCCCTTGGTTAATTGTCCTCATGTTGTGGCCTTTCGGCCGCCGGCCCCTCTAGCAGCCGAATCAGAGGAGGAGGAGGAGGTGTGGGAATCAGGGTCAGCATGCAGGCAACCTGAGAGCTCCGAGTGAGAAGAGGGAATAGAGCTGGCAGAGAGAGAGACAGAGGTGGAGCCTGGGCTGTCCGTCAACCCTCAGATGGAGAGTCAACAGCTCCCAGGTCTGGAGGTGGCTGATGAGAAAGGGGAGGAACAGCTGGGTCCAGTGCCTGATGCACAGAAGGCAGAGGAGAGGAGAGCAGTGGAAATCTATGGGCTGATCCTTGGGACGGAAGAGCCACCGCTGCTAGTGAAGCCCCACCCTACCTCTGGGGATAAAAGGCAGGGGGCGGAGATGAATAGATGTGGCAAACAACTATTTATCTCCCTGCCGGATGGACTTGTTAGCCTGCATTGAGAGAGAAACTTTTTGCCAGGGCTGCTGGCGCTCCTAATAAAGGAATCGTTGATTTAATTACAGAGGGTTTGCCATGTTTGGGGAGCTGGGTCAGAACACCTCACTGTTAGGATTTCTCATCCCATATAAAGAAAATATACATCCTATAATATACTCTACTCCCAACGCGCCCACACAAAAAAGAGTCCATTTGGTTTCCGACAGAGAAATCGTCTTGCTGAAAGAGAGCGGACTGCTTTCCTGTTATAAGGGAAGCCTCCTGGTTAAAGAATGACCCCGTGGCACAGAGCAGATCTTGTTCAAACTAAACCAGGGATCCTTGACCTCACTGTTGACCGGGCTGGCTCTCTCTGCATTATATTAATCATTGGTTGAGTAAGAATCCGGCAGCTGGAAATGGTATTGCAGGCTAACAATGGTATTTGTGCTTTTGGAGCGCTCTTATCCCAGTATAAAAAAAAGATGTTGAGACTCTAGAAAGAGTGCAGAGAAGAGCAATCAGGATGATTAGGGGACTGGAGGCTAAAAGCCTGAGTGGCGTAGGAGGCTAATGCTTCCTAAGGCAGCATTTAACATCCAGCTGCCTGCAATTACTGCGAGTTCAATTCTCACCAGGCTCAAGGTCGACTCAGCCTTCCATCCTTTCTAAGGTGGGTAAATTGAGGACCCAGTTTGTGGGGGCAATAAGCTGACTTTGTATAAATATACAAAAATATGAAGGCTATTGCTTAACGCATTGTAAGCCGCCCTGAGTCTCCGGAGAAGGGCGGCATATAAATCAAATTAAAAAAAACAAACATACAATGAACGGTTGCAAGGCTAGACATGGCTAGTCTAGTGAAGAGAAGGACCAGAGGAGACAGGATAGCTGATTTCCAATATTTGAAGGGCTATCACAGAGTGGAGGGGGGCCAAAGCTATTTTCCAAGGCACCCAAAGGCCAGACAAGGAATAATGGATGGACATTAGTTGCTCTTGAGAAAGAGTGCAAAGAAGAGAAATTCGGGATTCGGGAATCGGAGGCTGAAATGTACAATGAACGGTTGCGGAAACTGGGTATGTCTAGTTTAACAAAAGGACTAGGGTTTACAAGACAGGAGTCGTCCAATAATTGAGGTGCTGTCACAGGGAAGAGGGGGTCTCCAAAGCACCTGAGGGCAGGACAAGAATGGAATTACAGGAAGAAGCTTATCAAGAAGAATTACAGATGGAAGCTTATGGCTTCCTGTGGTCTTTCGGGTGCGCTTCAAGGTGTTGGTGACCACCTTTAAAGCGCTCCATGGCTTAAGGCCGGGGTATCTACGAGACCGCCTTCTGCCAATAGCCTCCCACCGGCCAGTTCGCTCGCACAGAGAGGGCCACCTCAGGGTGCCGTCGGCCAGATAATGTCAGCTGGCGACCCCCAGGGGGAGAGCCTTCTCTGTGGCGGCACCTGCCCTCTGGAACGACCTACCCCCAGAGATACGCACGATACCAGACCTCCGGACTTTTTGTCAGGTCCTGAAAACACATCTATTTCATCTAGCCGGGCTGGCTTGATCCCATCCCTGCAGTTTTAATTTGTAATTGGTTTTAACTGGGTTGTTTTCAATTGATGGCCGAAATTATTTAATGTCTTTTAAATTGCTTTTAAATTTTATACGTTGTGTTTTACCGTAGCTGTTCACCGCCCTGAGTCCTGTTGGAGAAAGGCGGTATACAAATTAAATAAATAAATAAATAAAAATAAATTATCAAGGAGAGAAGCAACCTAGAACTAAGGAGAAATTTCCTGACAGTGAGAACAATTCATCAGTGGAACAACTTGCCTCCAGAAGTTGTGAATGCTCCAACACTGGAAATTTTTAAGAAGAGATTGGACAGCCGCTTGTCTCGAATTGTATGAATCTCCCGCTTGAGTAAGGATTGGACAAGAAGACCTCCAAGGTCCAAACTGTGTTATTCTGTAATTCTGACATAATATTCTGTGGCTTTATGATTATTGGACATAAACTAGTAATATACTTCACAGAATGCAGTAAAGCAGCAAAGCAGGGGCAGCTTAAGAAAAGCTAAATCATAATTCAAGAGAAAGAAGGAACTGTTTAGTGTTAATACCTGCCAAACTGGATTTGGTGGTTAAAACAGCTAATCAGGAATTTCAAGTAAGGGTTAGGGTTTAGAGTTTGACAACTGTATTTTTTTTAAAGCAATTTCAGGGAAGTGATTTCAATCATTCATAGTTCCCATTTATGTCCATTCAAATAACAAGTATGAAGATCACATAATTACTAAATACATGTATAAAATCCGGGGTAGGGATGGGTTCTAATTTTTTTTACTACCGGTTCTGTGGGCGTGGCTTATTTTGTGGGCATGGCTTGATGGTCATGTGACAATTATTTAGGATTTAGCAGAGGTACTGGTCTACCAGGTTTTTAATTGCTTGCAGAGCTGTACCAGTCTACCCATTTATTTTTTGCAGGCACTGATCTACTCATGTATTTTTGCAGGCACCGGTCTACTCATTTATTTTCTTTTAACACTGATCAGCTGTAGGGCGGCCCTTTGAAGCCCGCGGCAAGAGTTTTCTTCCCTCTAACCATCAGCTGGGACTCAGGAGGCAGCAATAGATTGGGGGTGGGGCCAAATAAAAGGTAAGAATAACACGGGGGGGGGGCGGCGGGGGGGGCAGAACTGATTCGGTGTCGTCATATTGTCACCACTACCGGCTCGGGAGAACTGGGCTGAACCGGGAGAAACCCACCGATCCAGGGGTGGGTTTCACTTACCTTTGCTACCGGTTCGCTCACACGCTCGCCACTTCTGTGCATGCACAGAAGCTTCTGCACATGTGTAGGTCATATTTAATGACATCCGGGTGGGTGGGCGGAGCCTCCCGTGCCGCTGCTACTGATTCGCCCGAACCGGGGCGAACTGATAGCAACCCACCATTGATAGAATCTTACTTTTCTTCCAAAGTGCAAGTCACTATATTTAGGATCAAATCAATTTAACTTTTTTACTTACACTGAAGTGAAGGAAGCTTTTTTCCTTTGTATTTTAGAGAGGGCATGGATTCATTACAATTATTAACCGTAAACTAACGTGCTTGTACAGATAATTGCATTAGCCAGGTTATTTTTAGAAACTCAATATTTATTTTAAAAATACATCCAGGTTAACTTTGTTTAACTTTATTACAATATTTATGTCATTGTAATAAAATTGTTTAGCTTTATTACAGTATTTTTGCCTAATCGTCATCCTAACCTTTTCAATAACAAAACCAGGAACTGGCAACCCCGTTGTGATAAAAATAGTATTAAAACAATGGGAGCTTAATTTTCTAACTCTTTTATACATGTTCTATTTTAATGAATTAACACCATGCCTAAGGCTGTGCTGGGCACAGGACAGACATGGTAAAGGGCAATTTTTTCCAAAATCAAGCGAGTTGCAGATGTATGTGTCCTCCAGCAATGCTTAGAGGGAGGGTCTCCCAGATAAAATGCAGGTAAAATCAAGACCACCCCTTTTTTTAGCACCCAAAATATAAAGGCCAGCCATCTTCTTCTTGGAAACCACTCTTGGACTTTGTGCTTGAGGTGGGGGGAAAAAAATGAAACTTTGATGTTGGGTTTTGCCAATTAGATAGGTTTGCTGTTATAGAAATGGCTAGTATACATTATCATCTAAGAATCAAGAATTGAGGTTTTATGTTATTAACTTATTCTACTGCACCAAAAGGGGTCTGAAGTCAATGCTTTTCCTTTTTCCCTACACTTTTCTCTCTTCCCCTTCCCCTCCCTTACTTACCTATTATCTTTGTTCTGTTTGTATTTTTGCATTATATATTTTGATAAGCTGAAATATTTGAATCCCAATAAAGGGTTTTACAGATAAAAAAAAATATATAAAGGCCCAGCCATCATTGTAAAAAGTCCATCTTTATTGCTTTTGGATGCAGTCATCATAAACTAAGAATGTTTTAAAACAGTTACAGAACAGTCCAACTATCCTTATCTTATATCCAGAGTCCCTGATTCACACACCTGTCTCTTCACACAATACAATGTCAACTTGAGAGTTGAAAATGTTTTATTTTGAAACATTGCCCACTACAGCACCTAACCTGTTTCCTATTAGGGAGTCCATGGTTTGACTTCATTTGAAGAACGTGTTTCTATCTTGAAACCTAACCTAGTGGAAGAAAAACTAGCTATGAGGCAGTCCTAGTAAAACACACAGCAAGAAGAAGCACTAAGGTAGGTAAGTAAA
The DNA here is from genome assembly GCF_029215685.1 of Pituophis catenifer annectens. Lineage (NCBI taxonomy): Eukaryota > Metazoa > Chordata > Lepidosauria > Squamata > Colubridae > Pituophis > Pituophis catenifer. Next base: position 76,367,010 of record NW_027256888.1, read on the forward strand.
GACAGAGAAATATACTCCTTCTGTTCAGTGATATCCCCACGACTTATGGGCCACCTGATCTTCGTGTTCAGTTACTAGCGTTCGGTTGGCACACTCTTCCCATCGCACGATCTTGCCACTCTCCACCAAGATGAACTTCCACTCAACGCTGGTATCAAACGGTAGAACCACGGAGTCTGACCAGAAGCCATCTTTGTCACACATGAGGGGTATATAATGGCGCCATTGGCCCAGACACTCGTGGTCACCTGTGATCGCGATCTCCTGGGCTTCCAAATGAGTGATGTAGTGGACACGGAAAACCACATGGACAGTCTGGGGCATGGGGGGCACGGCCGCAATTCTCTTCCCTTGTTCCAAGTCCTTGTTGCCAACGTCATCTGCGCAAGGTTTCCTGATGGCCTCAACATCTTCAGGATCCACAGTTTCTGGACCCAGATCTTGGTTGAGTTTCTCCTCAGGCTTATCACCAGAGTTGTCTACTTCGGCTGACGTTCTCTCCTCACGGGCTTCCACTTCATGGCTTTGGGGCGGTTCGGAGGCTGTGTTGGGGTGATTGGATGCTTCGCTCCTTAGATATTCTGAACAGTTCATAAATGGGATTACAGGCTCTTTGACAACTGCTTCTATTTCAGGAGGTTGTATGAAACCGTCAGGGGTATGATGATCTCCTGAGAGTGTAACATGGTTCTCTAGTGGCTCCTGTGGGCTGGACACACATGCTGGTTTTGTTTCCGAAACGACACCATCACCGGTTCTCTGAAATGGGTCTAAACAGAAAAGATATGGTTAGCTATGAAAACTCAGTCCTACATTCCTCGTACATGTAATTTTGTGCACCACCACACCACGACTCTTTAAAGCGAGGGAAATGTCCTGATTGATGATTTAATCCCACACAAACTGTATTTGTTCTCCCGACATGGAATTCCTCAATACTGTTGTGGCCCACCATCAGCCAGCAGAGCTGGTGGCAGACTCAGACAGTGAGGAGATTGGGGAGGAACATGGGCCAGTCCTGGAGTCTGGGGAAGGCTCTGATGAGGGCTCTGCGTCGGAGGCAGAGAGGGGGCCAGGGCCGTATGACAGGTATCAGCTGCCTTCGGAGTCAGACATCAGTGAGACAGATGAACAGCTGGAGCCTGTTCCCAGTGTGCGCATGCGCAGAGTTGCCAAATAAAGGGAACAGCTAAAGAACAAGGGGCAACTCAGGAGTACAGCCACACATGGACGGTGAATGGCCCCTCCCAGAGGGAATAAAGAGGAGTGAAAGGAGAGGGGAGTTTGCAGGAAACAATTAGTTCAATTCATTAGAGTGAAGATCTGTTCCTGACTTCTTGACAAGAATTGTCTTCTACAGAGTGGTGTTTGGAAGATATCGGTCTGGCAACTCTCCAAGCCTGATAGAGGTCTGTAGTTGTGGAATCTCTTGAAAGATTGTTGGCCGGGACTTTGCCGGAGAGGAATTCCCTTTAAACTAAATAAAAGAGATTTTATCGGGACAAGGAGTCGGCTTCGTGTTTTTGGGAAGCCTAGGTTAGAACAAATACAAATTTGGCTTCTGTGCTCAGTGGCAATTAGGATTGACAAGAGTTTCATGTCTAGCAGCAAAATCCTCACCAGGTGTCCCTACCTTATTTTCAGTGCCTTTTGATATGTTTTTTAAAAATCGGTGGAATATAAATGCGCTGTAAATGCTAGGGTGAATCCCAAAGATTCTTTTTCCAGAAGGCAACTGGATTTCCTTGGTTTTCTCTTTGAAAACGTTTCGCTTCTCATCCAAGAAGCTTCTTCGATGAAGCAAAGAAGCTTCTTGGATGAGAAGTGAAACGTTTTCAAAGGAAAAAAGAAAAATCAAGAAAGTCCAGTTGCCTTTTGGGAAAAGGCATCTTTGGGACAACCATGATCTGCATGATTCAGAATCTCCAGACAGCTAGCATGAAGAATAATAATAATAATAATAATAATAATAATAATAATAATAATAATAATACAAAAAAGAATTATAATTATGAGCTTGAATTAAAGTGCTTGGGGATTGTTTCGAAGTGAGACTGTATTTTTCGGAGTATAAGACACACTTCCCCCTCCCTAAAAGAGGGTGAAAATTTGGGGGCATCTTATACACTGAATGTAGCTGGCCCCCACCCTTTGGCCTCTGCCTCTGAGCAATTTACCTCCTTGCAGCAAGCAGCAAGTTTCAGTTTCAGCACAGCTTGATTAGCACAAGCAGCTGATAGTCGGTTGGATCAGTCTCCTGACCATCAGCTGTTTCAAGCTGGAGGGATTGCCATTGCCTATTGCTGTCTCCGCACGCCCCATTTTCAGCCTCCACGGTTTGCTGCAAGGAGGCAAATTGCTGGGAGGCAGATTTTTTTTTCTTGTGCTAATCAGACTGTGCTGAAAATGAAACTGAAACAGGCTGTTTGCTGCAAGGAGACAAACTGCTGGGAGGCAGAGGCAGATTTTTTCTTCTTCTTTTCTTGTTTTCCTCCCCAAAAAAGGTAGGTGCGTCTTATAGTCCAAAGCGCCTTATACTCCGAAAAATACGGTACTTCTTCACTGCATGCTAGTGAGCAAGCAATAGCAACTCACTGCTATTTACTGGGTCTGATTCAAACTGTAAGATGAAAACTAGACCCAGCATACAGAAGGAAAGCTGCAAAAATAGTCTAGCAAATGCCATCAGCCCTCGCAAAGAGCTGTTATAGGACCACACCTTCCTTTCCGGGCTGTTCCTGCTCGAGTCAAATGCCAGGCTGCACTCCAAGCCAGCTGGCAAAGGAGAACCTATTGTGAAGTTAAGGCTTCACCATAGCTGAAATGCCAAGAAATTGTTGTCCATTGTTTAATTAGACCCCCCCCTTCCCCTCCCCCTTTTCACCTGAGCTGGTCCAAATGACAAGATTAGTCATGGCAAAAAAAAAAAAAATGCAAGCAATTCAATCACAAGCAATTACTATCTTTACTGAAGAGTTATTTTCAGCAGTTATTTTCCAGTTCTGGACTTTTTCCCCCTTGGCTCAATTTATTTTTAACTTTGCAAGAAGCGTTTTCTCCCGCTGTACTCTTGAAACTGATTGATTTGAGCTCTGTTAAATTTTAAGAGCAAAGGCTCTTGTTCGGCTGTGCCATGATTAAGCATAACGGTCAGCAGGGCACTGGCACAAGGGAGCTAAAAATAGCTGGTTCTGCATGGCCTGTCCATATATTAGGCAAACACAAGCCCAGATGCCAAGGATTCCTGTGGGGCCTGTAGAACTGATGGCAGGCCGGGCACCGCGATCCATGCAAAGGTCGCACAATCTAAGACGATACTTTGCATAGTTGCCCTTCTATAGCTGTAAGAATCCTGCCAAGGCGCCACTGAATTGGCTGGCCAAAGGCATTCTAGCTGCCCGATTCGGTGCCAGCCACCATTCAATCTTCTTTGATTACCAAGAGCAAGCAATATCTCTTGCTCTAAAACAAGATTTATTTATTTATTTATTTTTAATATGATTTATCCAATCTTTTAAGACCTGTGGACTTCAACTCCCAGAATTCCCCAGCTGTGGAATTCTGGGAGCTGGAAGTCCACAGGTCTTAAAGTTGCCAAGATTGGACATCCCTTCTGCAAAAGCTTTGCTGGCTGAGGAATTCTGGGAGTTGAAGTCCACAAGTCTTAAAAGTTGCTAAGGTTGGAGACCCCTGCTCTTAAACGAAGGGTGTCCAAACTTGGCAACTTTTAAGAACTGTGGACTTCAACTCCCAGAATTCCCCAGCCGTGGAATTCTGGGAGTTGAAGTCCAGAGGTTTCCAAGCTTGGGCAGCCCTGCTGTAAAAGCTACTGCACAAATATCTGCCTGCAACTTTTTCTCATTCTTTCCCACGCCAATTTTTTACAAATTGCCAGCCGCAGCTTAACCCCAGGCAATGTTGTGAATGTTCCCACAAGCACGTCTCCAATATTATCCTCAGCAAAGAATTGATGGGTTCGGGTGTCCCAGTAGTGGGATTCAGCCAGTTCGCACCACTTCGGGAGAACCGGTTGTTAATCTTCTGAGCAGTTTGGCAAACTGCCTGCAGTTGGTAGAGCCTTGATAGTACAGTGGTCTAAAGCACCCTGTTATTAACACCAGCTGCCTGCAATTATTGCAGGTTCGAATCTCACCAGGCTCAAGGTTGACTCAGCCTTCCATCCTTTCTAAGGTAGGTAAATTGAGGACCCAGTTTGTGGGGGCAATAAGCTGACTTTGTATAAATATACAAAAGGATGAAGGCTATTGCTGAGCACCTGAGTCTTCGGAGAAGGGTGGCATACAAATCAAATTAAAAAAAAAACAAACTGATTGTTGGAAGAAATCATTAGGGCAGAGAACCGGTTGTTAAATTACTTGAATCCCACCACTGGGGTGTCCCCTTGCAAAAAAGGCACTCGAGAAGGAACAGTTGTGAAGGAATAGAGGAAGGTGCAAGGAGAAATACAGTAGGAGCCTGCAAGCTTGCACAAGAGTAGGTTATGTAGCTCTCTCTCAACTGGGCAATGCAAGGGCTGGATGAGCCAACATGTTTTTGGATAGAGTCCCACAGTGATTATTAAGCCCCCCCCCACCCTTTTCATATACTGTATCAGTTAACTATTATGAAATATGTTGAGGAACTAACTTTACAGAAGTTATTTTGCCCTCTGGGGCTGCGCTGATTTTATTAGCAACAGAGATTTCGGCAGGGCAGCCCCTTTCCCCATCCTACTTTCCCAAAACCCCCCCCATTTAAAAATGGATGCTTAAAAGGTTTAACAGCAATATATACCACTTATATAGCGCTTTAGCTCATTCTGGCTGCATTCACACAAGGCACCAGGAGCAGAAGTCATCCCTTCCATTTTTAATTTTTTTATGTTTTGGCCTTCATCATACTTGGCACCACATACTAAACGGGCTGGGATTGCGCCACACACTCACACCCCACCACATCTTCCCCATTCCAAGGTTGGCACTAATATTTCTAGCAGGGCTTTTCTCCCGACCAGGTTGGAAAGGGGGGAGGGGGCGTCGTATGAAAGAGGACTTCGTGCCTCTCCAAAGCAAAAGCGAGGCGGACGAACCACACAATAGGGGTGGGGGGAGAGGCGAGGGTTCAAGAACCAAATTGTGGTCCAAGAATAAAGGCAGGAAGGGAGGCCGGAGCCCGCCCGAAAAGGCGCCTGCAGGGCGCGCGCCCCTCTCCAAAAAAGGGGCCAGAGACGCGTAAAAAAGCGCAGCCGCTTCTGGAGACGCTGACAAGAGTTGCGGGCGCTCCCTCAACTGGAGCCTTTTCAAAAATAGGCCGGACAACCATTTGAACGGGATGCTGTATATATTAAGGTCTCCTGACTCGAGCACGGGGTTGGACTAGATGACCTCCGAGGTCCCTTCCAGCTCCAAGAGTCTGTGTTATACCCCAGAAGAAACGGGGCGGCACAAAGGGAAAAGACTGAAGCAGGGAGGGAGGGAGGAAAGGAGGAAGAATGAGAGAGGGAGAAAGAAAGAAGGAAGGAATGAAGACAAAAGGAAGGAGTGAGGGGGAAAGGAAAGGAAGGGAGGGAGGAGAATGAGGGAAGGAGGGAGGAAAGACGGGGAAGGAGGAAGGAAGAAAGGAAGGAAGGAAAAAGGAAGGAATGAGGGGGAAAGGAAGGAGAATGAGGGAGGGAGAGGGAGGGAGAAAGGAAGGAAGGAAAGAAGGAAGGAAGGAAGAAAAAAAGAAAGTGAGGGAAAGGAAGGAAGGAGAATGAGATGGAGAGAGAGGGAGGGAGAAAAAAGGAAGTGAAGGAAGGGAGAAAAAAGGAAGGAGTTGGGAAAGGAGACTGAGGGAGAGAGGGTGAGAGAGGGAGGGAGAAAAAGGAAGGAAGGAAGGAAGGAAGGAAGAAAAAAAGGAAGGAGTGAGGGGGAAAGGAAGGAAAGAAAGAAAGGGAGGAGAATGAGGAAGGGAGGGAGGAAAGAAGGGGAAGGGGAAAGGAAGAAAAGAAGGAAGGGGAATGAGAGGGAGAAAAAAGGAAGGAAGGAAGAAAAAAGGAAGGAGTGGGGAAAGGAAAGAAGGAGAAAGAGACAGAGAGAAAAGGAAGGAGTGAGGGGTAAGGAAGGAAGGAAGAATGGGAGGGAGAAAAAAGGAAGGAAAGAAGGGAAAAAAGAAAGAAGGAAGAAAAAAAGGAGTGAGGGGAGAAAGGAAGGAAAGAAGGAAGGAGAATGAGGGAGGGAGAAAGAAAGAAAGAAAGAAAGAAAGAAAGAAAGAAAGAAAGAAAGAAAGAAAGAAAGAAAAAGAAAGAAAGAAAGAAAGAAAGAAAGAAAGAAAGAAAGAAAGGCGGGCGGTACCTTTGGCTCCGCGCGTGTCCCCCTTGGGCTCCTCAGCCTTTTCCCGCTGCCCGTCTCCTCCTCCTCCTCCTCCTCCTCCGAACCACAGCCAGGTCATGAAGGCGGCCGCCACGGCGGCCAGCAAGGCCTGCCACAGCCCGGCCATTAGCCCGCCGTCCTCGCCTTCCACCCCCAGCCACGCCATGGCCACGGCGGCCCCAGCAGCAGCAGCAGCAGCAGCAGCAAGAGGGGCAACCGGCGCTCGGGGCTGAAGGCTCAGCGCGGAGGAGCCCGAGCGAAGCAGGGCCGCGCCCTCCCGCCCAGGAGCCTTATATGGGCACCGGGAGAGAGGCCGGCCACCAGCCCAGGCCGGGGTGGAGCCTCGCCGCCAGCTGGGCTCGCTTGACACCAGGGGAGCGCCCAAGGGGATCCCCGCTCTTTTGCGCCCTCGGGATCGGAGCGCAAACTTTTTGGATGCCGCCCGGCTGCTCCCCGCCTTTCCTTGCAGCCCCAAAGGGAAAAGCAACCCCCGTCATGCAGGGGGTTGGACTAGAAGACCTCCAAGGTCCCTTCCAACGGGGTTATCCAGATATTCCTCCCCTCCTGCTGGATTGAATTCTTTTTTTATTTTAAAACAAAACATAAAAACATAAACCCACCATCCATACAATTGCAAACAAGCGTGCCGGTCGGTTACAAGTCTTTTGTGCTTCCTCACCTCATATTCATGACTTACTAAATTATCTAATTTCTCATTTTACCGATCCAATAAGTACCTTTGTAGCATCATCCTCATTCATCTCTTTTTTTATAAAAATTATTTTCAGATATTTATACTAGAACATTCGTTTCTTCGTCCTTCGATCAACAATAGTCATACCACTTTGTGATGATGATGATGATGATGATGATGATGATAATAATAATAATAATAAATACGACAAACTACCTATTAATGATTGATACAGTTCTTTACTGAACTGTGGACTCTGCAAACTATCCTGCTGAAATTCCTGTGTCATAGGAGTCTTGGCAGGTTTACATAATTCCATCCCATATTTTGTCAACAATTTGCAGATCTTATTAGATTGTGAAATTTTAAATCCTCTAGATGTTTTCAGGATATCCAGCCCTAGATAATGCCGTATATGTCCTAGATTTCTAAGTTTAAATTTTGTTTGCAACTGACTGATAATCTCTCTGGCCTCAGCGTCAGTTCTGGTAATTATGGCAATGTCGTCTGTAAAGAGTAACAAGAATGAAACACATCCATCCTGTTCTTTTTTAAACAGACATTTATCTGCTACGCCCTCATAGAACCCAATGTTATGTAATTCCTGCACTATACATTGGTTCCACTCGTAACCTGATTGCCTTAAACCATATAGGCTTTTCTGTAGCCTCCAACACTCAGTTCTATCCTGTGTATCATAACCAGGAGGTTTCTTCATATATATTGTATGCCTCAATGGAGCGTTCAAGTAAGCTGTCTCGACATCTATATGAGTAATAGAGCATTTATTTCTAGCTGCCCAAACAAGCATCGTTCTCAAAGTGCTCGCTCGTAAACTTGGAGCAAAAACTTCATCATAGTCTCTATCTGTCTGTGAGAACCCTTGTGCAACAAGCCGAGCTTTATGGGTTACTACCCCATCTACACTTTTCTTTATCTTATAGACCCACCTACAGCCTATAAGTTTCTCATTTGGTGGTATTCTTACAACTTCATAGACACCAAGCCTCTTCAAAGAATCAATTTCTCTATCCATTGCCTCCTGCCAGGCTTTTTGCTCCTTTTCTGGATATAATTTTATATCATGATAACTGGATGGTTCGATATCTACTTGGCAAACCACTGTGGCTTTATAGCGATCTGGTGGATGCCGGTCCCTGGAAGATCGTCTAGGCATAACAGGACTAACATCAGGTATATTGGGTTCATCCTCCCCTAACCCTGATTCCTGTTCCTGTTCTTCAACCTTAATAGATGGTTTATCATCCATCTTAGATGAACTATCATCAGGAATATGGTCTACCTTAACATCAATATCTGTAAAACCATAGTCTGCTTTTTCTAACCTGTCCCAGCCTTCATGTTCTAGGAATTTAGCACTAGCGCTACACAAAACTTTTGTTGTTCCTTTTTCCCAGAACCTATAGGACCTATGGTTAGCTTCATAGCCAACAAAAATCATTTTCTTTGCTCTCTGTTGGTCCTTCCTTCTCTGACTAACTGGTATATGCACCCAGGCTGGTGCACCAAAAGTATGTATATAACTTAAATCAGGCTTCCTGCCGTGCCATAAAGTAAAAGGAATTTTTCCTGTAGAGGAGTGCACCACATTATTTAAAATATGATTGGCACATAATATTGCTTCTCCCCACAATTTATCAGGTAAACAAGCATCAGCCAGCATAGTCCTAGTCATAGCTTGTAGGGTCTGGCCTCTTCGTTCAATATATGCATTATGTTCTGGCCGAAAAGGGGCAGAACGTTTATGCTGTATCCCAGCATCCTTCAAAAACTTAGCCAACTGATGGTTAGTAAACTCAGTTCCATTGTCAGTAACAATGCATTTCACCTTAAACCTCTGCTTCCTTTCAACAAAACGAAGCCAATTTGTGATACATTGGAACGTATCACTTTTGGACTTCATAAGGTAGCAAAAACCATATCTGGTAAAGTGATCAACTATACTCAAAATATAGCATGCTCCCCCTAAACTGGGTTTCTTTGGCCCTATTAAGTCTAAAAAGACTACCTCCAAAGGTTTAGTTGTTTTAAACCCATTGCAGCGGTTTGCAGGTGTAACTTTACTTTTATGCTGGTTACAAGTATTACAGTTTAGGTATTTGCTGCAAGCCCTTAACTTGATGCCTTTAGACTGCTTAACAGTCAAATTCAACAACCTGAAATTCAGATGGCCAAGCCTTCTATGTAATAAATGTACGCATTCATCATGAGGCTTTACATTTCCAAATCTAGCTTTTGACTGAACTAACAGTAATGACTTATCCCTAATGACAAATAAGTCGTTTTCTAATTCTGCAGTAACTACAGTGCCTTCACATTCCAGCAAACATTTGTTGTTTTTAAAAGTTACTGTAAACCCAGAATGTAGTAATGACTTTACAGATAAAAGGTTATATTTCAAACTAGGGATATAAAGCATGGGTAAAAGGTGCTTACTAATAGAACATTGAACAAGTCCCTCCCCAGCTACAGTCACATTCCAGCCATTAGCTAATTTGACCTTTTTAGTACTTTTCCTCATATTTAGAAACAGTTTTCTGTTTTTTGTTATGGATTGAGAGGCACCGCTATCAATCACCCACCAATCATCTCTTATATTATTAGATGAACTGGTTGCTAAATTACACCCTTTCCTGGGTTTAGCAGAGTTTCTAGCAGACACTTTCTTATTATTACAATATTTTGCAATGTGCCCCTTAGCCCCACATGCATAACAGCGTTTAACAATATTGACATTCTCATATACAGCTTCCACTTTTGGTTGCTGTTGCATCCTTAACTGGTCTCGTTCTTGCCTACGTTTGGCCTCATCCAGTAACCTACCAGTTATACTGGCCAATGTTAGTTCATCTCTAGACAATACTTCTAATGATGAAACAAAAGAGTCATAACTGTCATCCAACGATGAAAGAATAATATAAACTTGCTGCAGTTCAGTAAACACAAGGTCTTTCTCATGTAGCTCCTGGAAAAGCCCTGTCATGGAGTCCAGGTGAGCCATCATGTCTCCTCCTTTCTGAAGATGTAAGCGAAATAATTTCCGTGTCAGGTAGATATGGACACCCACAGAGTCACGAACGTAGAGCTTCTTTAGCTTTGTCCAACACCTCGCAGCAGACTCTTCGCCTCGGAAATGGACAAGTTGCTGGTCTCCCAGTGTCAGGCCAATGATGCATAAAGCACGCTCGTTGTCCCTGTGAAACTTCGCTATCTTTTTGGCATCTTCTTCATCAGCAGCATTCAGTGCAGTTATGTCTGGTGGATTATTAACCATGTCCCACAGTCCTTCTTTTCGCAAAAGTAGACAGCATTTTGTGGACCAGGTAACATAGTTTGTTCCATCCAACCGGGTTATAGTAGAATAACTTGTACCTTGCTCAAAAGCCATCATCTTGACTACTACACCCACTGCCTGCACTTCTCACTTCCGCAAAAACAAATTAAAGAGCCCTGGAACGTTCTGGGCCCATAACCAATGTTAGGGTGTGTGTAAAAAGTATTTGTTGCTTGTGCAACGAGCAGAGCAGAAACACACAGGGAAGGAGATAAACGTCCAGCTCTTGTGAGAATAATACTTTATAGATAACAGTCTCGGTGTAAGTAAAACAGTCCAAGGTCATAAACAGTAATATCAGTCCAGTAAGTATCTTCCCTTACCAAAGCAAACAGACTTTAGTAACTCTTGGTATACAGTACCATATAATAGACTCAGTAAGCAACAGGATACAATCAGGTATCAATCCGGAAGAAGCAGGAAGAACCAGGAAGAACGAACGCTTCTCTGTGCTGCTTATTTATGCACTGTAGCCTAATTACAGGGTTCAGCAAACCCTGATTACATGGCTCAGTTGTTCCTTAAAGAAACAGATATTGCCTGACCAACAAGTTAGGAGTAAGCTGCAAGCTGAACCTAACAATAATAATAATAATAATAATAATAATAATAATAATAATAATAATAATAATAATTTCTACAAAAAAACCACCTTATTCAGAACAGCTTACATCCTCCGACGATACCTTAACAGTTCCTAGGTCCTTGGTTAGGACTCGAGCTGCTGAGCTATTAACCAGCCTCAAAGGCTGTGAATCTCACTAAAGATTAAATAATAATAATAATAATAATAATAATAATAATAACAACAACAACTACTACTACTACTACTACTACTACTACTATTACTACTTCTTTTATTTGCGGTCACAGACCAAAATACAAATGCAAAAGAACATGAGGAAAGTAACATGAGGAGCCTGGATAGCTCTGCAGACTAAGCACTGTAATTTAACACCAGCTGTCTGCAATTAAAGTAAGTTCGAATCTTGCCAGGCTCAAGGTTGACTCAGCCTTCCATCCTTTCTAAGGTAGGTAAATTGAGGACCCAGTTTGTGGAGGCAATAAGCTGGCTTTGTATAAAATATACAAAAGTATGAAGGCTATTGCTTAACGCATTGTAAGCCACCCTGACTCTCCGGAGAAGGGCGGCATATAAATCAAATAAAAAAAAAACACACATCATAAACAATTGGCTACCAGAATCCTTGGCTGAGAGGAATTACATCGTTCTCCTCTTTGTATTATATTTTGTACCTTTCTACCATTCTTATGTTCTAATAGTCTCACCCCTGTTTCATTTCCAGGTTTTATTATCTAGCCATTGATAAAAAAATAAATCCCATCTCTTATAATATGGATTGAATTCTTAAAAGGCAAAAGAGCATCTTTTACACCCTTGCAAGCCATAGGATGGGGCTCGCTCGCTTCCTTGCGCGTATCCAAGCGATCCCGCCTGTCGAGGGAGGGAGGGGCGACAAAAAAGCACGCAGGCTAAAAGCCCTGCGCAAACCTGCCCACATTTCAAAGCCCCCCCCCTGCTCTCCCGGATCAGGAGGGGGGAAAAAAAAGAAGAATCGGTGAAGGAGTCTGGTAGTGCAGTGGACTAAACTACTGTTAAAGTAGTATTTAGCTGCCTGCAATTCCTGCAAGTTCAATTCTGACCAGGCTCAAGGTTGACTCAGCCTTCCATCCTTCTGAGGTAGGTAAAATGAGGACCCGGTTTGTGGGGGCAATAAGCTGACTTTGTATAAAATAGAACACCGCTTGGGGGGCCCAAAAGCCCTACTAAGCAGGTATATACAAAAGTATGAAGGCTATTGCTTAAAAAAGCATTGTAAGCAGCCCTGAGTCTCCGGAGAAGGGCGGCATATAAATCAAATCAAACTAAAACTAATAAACTTTTTGCCTTACCTGCGGACAAAAATTGCTGGGCTTTTTAACGGTGAGGCGCGCTCCTTGGAGGTGATTCCAGAAAGCGGAGGGGCTTTTAAGCCGCTTAAAGAGTACTCGCGGAGCGGCTTCCTCCTCCCGAGAAGGAGGTTTAAGTTAACCCAGGATTGAAGAAGAATAGAAAAAAAAATAGAATAGAGCTGGAAAAGGGACCTTGAAGGTCTTCTCGTCCAACTCCCTGCTCAAGCAGCAGAACCTGTACCATTGGCTCTGCAACCCAACAAGACAGACACCGATTAAATAAAATAAATAAATAAAATAAAATAAAGATTTAATGAATATTATATGAAGTAATAACAAAATGTAGGGAAGTTTTAGAAATGGAAATAAGATTCAGAAATATAAACACGTTTGAGCTGTATTGTTAATAGTATTTAGGGTAAGAATTGTGAATTTGTGGTATGTTTATGAGGTATTATTTGAATTAAGATTTAAGGGGGATTAATAGAAGGGTAATTGCTTTGATTAAGTTAATATGAGTAAGCTTTCTATAAGATGGTAATAGTTGAGATATGTGAGTCAAGATTAAGAAATAAGTGTTAAGGCAAAAATAGAATATATAAAACTGTGTTAAAGATGGAACAAAAAGGTGAACAAATTTATGACCGGATTAATGCTCTGTTCCGAAAAGATGTATTGTATGTTTATCTGTGTGTTTAAAAAAAATTTTTTTGTGGGGGGAAAAAAAAGACACACACAGATTTCAGAGGATAATTAGAACTGCAGAAAAAACAATGGCTACCAACCTGCCTTCCATTGAGGACCTGTATACTGCACGAGTCAAAAAGAGGGCTGTGAAAATATTTACAGACCCCTCACATCCTGGACATAAACTGTTTCAACTCCTACCCTCAAAACAACGCTATAGAGCACTGCACACCAGAACAACTAGACACAAGGACAGTTTTTTCCCGAACGCCATCACTCTGCTAAACACATAATTCCCTCAACACTGTCAAACTATTCACTAAGTCTGCACTACTCTTAATCTTCTCATCGTTCCCATCACCCATCTCCTCCCACTTATGACTGTATGACTGTAACTTTGTTGCTGGTATCCTTACGATTTATATTGATATTGTTTCCTGATTGCTTATTTGTACCCTATGACTATCATTAAGTGTTGTACCTTATGATTCTTGATGAACTTTTCTTTTATGTACACTGAGAGCATATGCACCAAGACAAATTCCTTGTGTGCCCAATCACACTTGGCCAATAAAAAATTCTATTCTATTCTATTCTATTCTATTCTATTCTATTCTATTCTATTCTATTCTATTGTCCAATCTCTTTTTAAAAACCTCGATTTCTGGTGGCAAGCTGTTCCACTGGTTAATTGTCCTCACTGTTAGGAAGTTTCTCCTTAGTTCGAGGTTGCTTCTCTCCTTGGTTAAAGGTAAAGGTTCCCCTCGCACATATGTGCTAGTTGTTCCCGACTCTAGGGGGTGATGCTCATCTCCGTTTCAAAGCCAAAGAGAAGAGTCCAAAGACGTCTCCGTGGTCATGTGGCCGGCATGACAAAGCACCAAAGGCGCACGGAACGCTGTTACCTTCCCACCAAAGGTGGTCCCTATTTTTCTACTTGCGTTTTTTACGTGCTTTCAAACTGCTAGGTTGGCAGAAGCTGGGACAAGTAATGGGACCTCACCCCGTTACACGGCATTAGGGATTCGAACCAAAAATACATGAGTAGATCAGTGCCTGCAAAAATAAATGGGTAGATCGGTAACAGCTCTGCAAGCAGTTAAAAGCCTGGCAGACCAGTACCTCTGCTAAATCCTAAATAATTGTCACATGACCCTCAAGCCACGCCCACAAAATAAGCCACGCCCACAGAACCGGTAGTAAAAAAAATTTAGAACCCACCCCTGGTATGTGCTTGCATCTCCCATGTGCACTCTGCCCCCGCGCATCCTGAAAATCAGCTAGCCAGCAGGAGGCGCACACGTGTGGTGGAGCTGAGCTGGGCAATGGCTTGCGTGCCATAGATTTGCCATCATATCCCTATGTTATCACTTGGGGGAAAAGCCGGGTCTTCAATGCATTATTGGAATAAGCTATGAGGATGGAGGTTGCTTATCCTCGCCTCTAAGGATGTCCTATGGGGCAGGGACATCTCCCTAACCCCCATAAATTAGTAATATTATAAATACCCTGGCCAGTGTCTCTTTTCACTTTTACCATTGGGCAGAAGACACCAAAATATAGCCAGCCGGACAAATAGGTTTACAAACAGCTTCTACCCAGCATCTACTGTCAGATTCCTAAACACAATATAGCATCACAAACAGATTAATATGACGAATTTCACTAGTGCCAGTGTAGTGTGTAATATGATATAAGATCATACACCAGAATAATATATATGTTGCACAGAATATGACATACATATGGAAACATATGATTAGTTTCCCCCCCCCCAACTACTTGTATAAAGATTATTCTATGTATTATTCATGTTGTTTTGTATTCTTGTATGAACTGCACCAGTAGAGGCTAAACCATTTTTCTTGTTTACATTGTATATTTTTGATGTACGGTGACAATAAAGGCTTTGCACTTTGAATATTTAAGGGAAGGAACTGGGAGTGTGCCAACCCTATCTAATTCGATTAGCCAGGTAGATGTCCTTAGGGAAAGGCGGTCTCAGATATTTCAGTTATGCTCATTTAATTGTTTTTGCTCTTTTGATGCTGCCTTTGAGTCAGGATTTTGCACAGGGTTAAACCAACATCCAGGGAAATTATGCTCAAGATTTGCAGCAGTTTAGATGTTAGCTAACACTGTGGCTTTTCAAGGCACTCGTTTACCTGTTGATTCAACACTGGGAAAGATGTTCAAGTCCATTGTCAACAAAACTCTCTTTGGTTTAGTTTTAAAATGTTGATCTGTATCTTTGTTTCTTAATTTGAAAGGCGAGGCTTTTGAAGATGGATTTCCAGCTCTCTTATTAAAAGCAGTAGTGGCTTACTTAATTAGTAGAGGCTAATTAGACTGTATTTGCAGAATTTTTCCATCTTGCCTCCTCATCCAGTGCTTTTAGCATTGCTGTATGTGTAATTTAAATTTATAGGCACCCGAATGGTCGGTCTTCTCAAGCGCAGCCTAAGTTCAGAAATAAACCAATCATATCTTTGTAGGAATAGCAATTGAGAAATATGCTTCAGGTCACCAACTTTGTAGGAAGAGTCGCGTTAGCAAAAAAATCAGGAGTCTGACAGCACCTTTTCCAACTAATGAATTGGAATTGGGAGGCAAAAGCTGTAGCTCACAAAAACTTATGCTTTCAGGTAACTTTTGCCAATCGAAAAAAGTGTTGCTACATAGCCTTTTTTTTAATCCTGGATAGTGTCAGACACACTTCTGCCAATTATTGCATCAATTTACAACCGCAATTGGGATTAGATTTGTGGTCATAAATTTTTACAGTCATAAATCGAGATACCCATGGTTTTATAACATTTTTTTGTGGTGGTCACTAAGCAAATCATTGCAGCCGTTAAGTAGAGCGGTTAAGGCACCAGGCTACAAAATAGAAGGCAGTGAGTTCTAGTCTTGCCATAGGCGTGAAAGTCAGCTGGGTGGCTTTGGGCCAATCACCAGTGGACAGTGAGTTCTAGTCCCGCCTTAAGCATGAAAGCCGGCTGGTAACTGAGCCAATCACTCTCTCTCAGCCCAATTTACCTCACAGGGACGTTGTTGCGGGGAAAATAGGAGAAGAAAGGTGTGTGGGATATGTTTGCCATCTTATTTGTAAAAATAATAAAGGTGGGATACAAAAAACGAGGACTAAATGCTCCTCTTTTCCCACAAACTATAAAAATATAACAACCCCCTTTAGGGAACATGTGAGAATCAAGCACAGATAATAAAACAATAAAAACTTTTTATTAAACATCGCCAGTGTGAAAACAAGATACACAGGTTTTTCCCCATTGTGCTAACATTGTAGATGTTACTTTTATATTTAAAATTAATCTCCTCCTGAAACATACTCGTCTGAAAAAACTCTTTCCGTCCCCATTTAACGCATAAGGCCAATCATTTCATGGCTGAACTTTCCTATTATTTTCTTGGCTTATTTCTCTCTGCGTTTCACTGTGACTGACTCAACAGCTGCTGAGGAAGACGAGTGGGAGCGTACAAGAGCTCTGTCGGGTGGGTGGCATTTTGGCTCGGGTTTTACAAAGGTTAAAACTTAACACTTAAATGGTTGCGGAAGAGTGCGATCTAAATTCTTGAAGGACCTTCATCGAAAGCTTCCTGGAGAGAAGCTCGCTGTCTTCTGCTATCTTGTCAGAATGACCTGCAGCCAACATCTGCAGAAGAAACTGAAAGCATAGAGAAGCACAAGCAGTACTTAAAGTCACATAATTTCCTCAGTCAAACAGGCACGGCGCTATATTTTATGAGTATTACCGTATTTTTCGGAGTATAAGACGCACTTTCCCCCCCCTCCCTAAAAGTGGATGAAAATTTCGGTGCGTCTTACAGACCAAATATAGGCCCATTTTTGGCCTCCTGAACCCTCCATGCATCCTGTTTTTGTCCTCCCCGGCCCCCATAAGCACTCTGCAGTGCTCCACACATCCCGTTTTCGCCAAAAACGGGCCCGTTTTCGCCAAAAACAGGCCTGCTTTTGGCCTGCAAAGTGCTTCTGAGGGCCAGGTAGGATATGCGCAGAGCGTCCGTGATGATGTCTGGGCGGGTGGGCGGAGCCTCCCGCCACCACCACTAGCGAACCGGTAGAAACCCCACCACTGGCGCAGAGGCCAAAACCTATTTTGTTTCTTGTTTTCCTCCTCTAAATCTAGGTGCGTCTTATAGTCTGAAAAATACAGTATATGTCACGGCTTATTACCTTATATGAGACGCTCGCAATCCCCACTCGTAGCCCAGTGTGACATCAAATATTACATTGATATAAGAAAGGCTGGTGGGCAGAGAGCTAGGTTAGTAACTAGAAGATGAACAGGTCAACGTGAGCAAGTTACGCTGAGGATGTGTTGAATTCACAGCCCCGAAAATATTATTATTAACTCCTTTGTCCCTAACCAGCTGGGCAGCGATTAGGATAAGGAGAGTTGTGACCCAACGGGAATGGGATTATCACAATTCCCTCACACAATTTCACAGTTTTGGAAAAGCCCAGTCATTCTTCAAGCAAGACAATTTTAAACAAATCACTATTGGGACTCAATCCTGAACATTTCTCATACTTACCAATATCTGAAAAGGAATCCACATTAGAAGAGGAGAAGCAACTATAATAATTTGGTGGAATTAGTAGAGAGGATTTAACCCAAGCGTAGAACTTTCTCCCCTCAAATAACATTGGATTGTTAGTCTGTAATGTTCTACTTTGGACACCAAAGAAAATCGAATGGATCAATCTAGCTAACTATCCTGTTTCCCCCAAAATAAGACCTCCCCTGATAATAAGCCCAATCATGCTTTTGAGCCCATGCACTAAAATAAGCCTCCCCCCAAAAATAAGCCCTCCCCGAAAATATTTAAACGCAGAGCTGGATATCAGGTAAGATGGCAAGAGGAGCCCCATCTTGCTCCACGTGCCTCAAAATAATAAGACCTCCCCGAAAATAAGGCCAAGCGCTTATTTCACGGTTCAAAAAAATATAAGACAGGGTCTTTTTTTCGGGGAAACACGGTACTATTGTGTACAATTTCTACTCCAAAGTTAAGAAGAAGCTCATGGAAACCAGGTCCCCCAAAAGATCTAGCCAAATTGAGATCCAAGTATTGGCCTCGTGTTTCAAGGTATTGTTTTTAACTAAAATACAAGTGGTCCTCGACTTACGACCACAATTGAGCCAAAAATTTCTGTTGCTAAGCGAAAGAGTTGTTAAATGAGTTTTGCCCTTTTTTATGACGTTTCTTGCCACAGTTATTTAAGTTAGTAACATGGTCGTTAAGCGGATCTGGCTTCCCCACTGACTTTGCTTGTCAGAAGGTCACACAAAGGTGATCACATGATCCCGGGACGCTACAACTTCTAAGCATCTGAATTTTGATCACATGGCCACGGGGATGCTGCAATGGTCATAAGAGTGAAATATGTTCATACGTCACTTTTTTTCAGTGCCTTTGTAACTTCAAATGGTCATTAAATGAGCCGTTGTAAGATGAGGACTGTCTGTAGCTTGTGTCATCTAACATTTCTCTGGAAAATTCAGGTCTTGCATTAATATCATTGTATGCCACCCAGAGTCTCAATGGGACTGAGAGGCTACACAAAATGAATAAATAACCCAAATAAATAAGTAAAGCAATGTAGGCCGAAGACTTTTTGCGACCTGATAAGCAAAGTCAGTGGGGAGAAGCCAAATTCACTTAACAACCATGTCACTAATGTAACAACTGCAGTGATTCACTTAACAAATGTGGCAAGTTAAGGTCGCAAAATGGGGCAAAAAAAATCCACTTAACGAATCTCTCACTTAGCAGCTGAAATTTTGGGCTCAACTGTGGTCATAAGTCAAGGACTACCTGCACTGCAATTTTTGGCCTGTGAACTTACCTATTTGTCTACTACTTGCTTTAGATTTTAATCTATGAATAACTGACAGTTAAAGAAGTAAAGCTTCTCCCTCAAGCTCAGCTCTTGAAATCTACATAGACATATCCATATGAACAGGGGGTGGGCTTCAAAAATTTTAGCAAGGGGTTCACTGCCCGGTTGCTGGGTGGCGTGGCCGTGGTGGGTGTGGCCTAGTCCTCCTGCATCATGGTGGGCTTTTTGCCCTCCCTGGGCTCCGGAAGCTTTCTTGAGCCTCCAGGAGGGCGAAAACGGCTTCCCCAGGCTCCGGAGCAGTGGTGGGTTTCAAAAATTTTTACTACCAGTTCTGTAGGTGTGGCTTGATGGACGTGGCTTGGTGGGCGTGGCAGAGAAAGGATACTGTAAAATCTCCATTCCCTCCCCAATCCAGGAGAAAGTTACTGCAAAATCCCCATTTCCTCCCGATCAGCTGGGACTTGGGAGGCAGAGAATAGATGGGGGCGGGGCCAGTCAGAATTTTTACTACCGGTTCTCCGAACTACTCAAAATTTCCGCTACCGGTTCGCCAGAACTGGTCAGAACCTGCTGAAACCCACCTCTGCCCCGGAGGCCCTCTTCTGGCCTTCCGAAACTTCTGGCAGGCCCATTTTTCACCCTCCCTGAGCCTCTGTGCGTGCCCTGCACTTACCTGCATCCAAAACCGGCCGCGTGGGGACTCCTGGGAGGGGAGGGTGGGGTGGGAGGGGCCAGCCAGGTGTGGGATTTGGGGGTTCTCCGAACTGCACAGAATCTTAGCTAGAGGTTCTCCCGAACTCGTGCAAACCCCCAGTAGCCCACCCCTGCATATGGAGAAGTAGTGTATCATTCCTCTCTTCCATGAATTTTTTTTTTCCAAAAACATCCAGTCTAAACAGATTTCCTCGTGGTTTCTCATTCAAGTTCTAATAATGTTTTGCTCTTCTTTGTTTTTGTTTCTCCCCTGCCCCAAGCATGATAAAAAAAATTAAGCTGGTTAAATGCTGCTCCCTTGTGGGACAGTTAGGGATTCCCAAACTTGTTCTGAAAAATTCGGAAAGATTTTTTTTTTCCCCAACCTTATTTATTTCTGCAACCTGAGTTTCTCAGGCTTGGAGACTTGAAGATGGGTGGATTTTAGCCCCCACAGTGGAGGAATGGAATTGAAAAGATGATGGAACTGGAATAAGATGGTAAAGGCATTAATTGGGCACTCCATCACTGGAGGTTTTTAAGAAGAGATTGGACAATGATTTGTCTGAAATGGTATAGTTTTCTGCTTGAGTACGGGGTTGGACTAGAAGACCTCCAAGGTCCCTTCCAACTCTGTTATTCTACTCTACTCTACTC